>NC_088802.1:2069844-2422677 GCF_011386835.1 Chrysemys picta bellii | reverse complement strand
TCACAGGCCACCCAGACATTAGTGTCGCCCCTCTTCAAGATGGAGGCCACAGCCGGCGATCTATTTGCCCCTCACAAAGATGGCGACTCCAGCTCGGCCCACGGTACATAATGGGCTGAACAAGCCCCCAATATGGGGGGGCAGGGGAGTGACTTCTGTCACCTCCATGAGGAACTCCAGGCTCCCTCTCTCTGAACAGACCCTCAGCCTGGCGTTCCCCTGCACGCACGGCAACTCCCAGCTGAACTGGGAAATGACCTCCCCAAAGCAACTGCTCCGCACCTCACCCGACGCCCCCCAGTGCTCCAGTGCTCCCCTACCCCAGCATAACTCCCCTTCCCCCCCATGCAGAGAGAGACAGAATCAGACCGATAGGGGGAGAGAGGGGCAGCAAGCGTGTAAGAGAGCCCACAAGGCCATCAAATCCACACAGGGCTGCAGGGGCTGGCTCCCTCTGAGAGATGGAAAGAGCAAAATCTGTGGCTTGCCCAGAGCATGTGTTGGGAGGCTACAGAAACCAGGGCTGAGGGACACTGGGTGTGAGGGACACCAGCTGCGTAGGAACTGTGCTGAGGGAACCAAGAGACCTCAGGGGATGCCGGTGATGAGAGTGGTCGGCATGAGGGACACAGGGCCTCAGAGTAACCCGGCCTCAGGAAATCAGGTGCTGTGGAAAGCCGGCGTCTGGGAAAAAGGGCCATGGAAAGTCCAGGCTTTAGGTAAATGGGGCCACAGGGAAACCAGACCTCACAGACCCTGGGCCACCAGGAAAGTCAGCACCTAGCGGATGCTGCCAAGGCAGTGGGTTGATGGGTCGTGTTTCCTGCCCTTTCTCTCCACCCAACTCCGCAGCGATACTCAGGACGGGTGGCCAGCCAGCTGCGTCCTAGGGATGGGGCAGATGCCAGCTGCAGGGGGCAAACACCAGGAGAGGGTTTCCAACAATACAGGCTAGAGCTCAGCTGTTCTGTGTCTTGACTTGAGCCTCGGCGGGGGGGGCACTCCCTCCATCTCCTCTGTCCTTCCTAGGGTGTCTCTCTCTCCAGCTCTGGGTGCTGCAGCCACCCCAGGGTCTCTGGTGCTGGCTGGCCAGATGCTGCAGCTCCTTTTCAGGGTCTGCATGGGTGCCGAGTCGGAGGCTGCGGTTGCTGGTCTCTACCCACTGCAGAGCTGGGCACGGCCGGGGGTAGGGGCTGAAAGGAGGGGTGCAGACTGGAGGAAGGCAGCAGCTGGAGAACGCTTTGCTGCAACGGGGCCTCACTCCAGATTTCAGTGGGAAGGGGGCGGCTTTTGGAGGGGAGGCCGCCGGGCTGAATTTGAGTGGCCTTGCGACCCTGTGCACTGGCCTGCGTTGCCAGCCTGTGACACTTTGCAAAATGATCTGCTGGAGTTGCAATACTGGATTTCAGGTGCTGGAGGGAGATGCTGGGCCGCCCTGCCAGCACTTGGCTACCCCCTGTGCCCAGGTTGAAATATGGGATAAAAGTCATCCCGTATTGATTAGTATGAGACAGTCCTTTATGACTTGGGACTGATGGCAACAGCAGCCCCTGCTGGTGGAGCTGCCAAGAGCCTCTCAGCTGGGTCGCTCGCCCCGCCACGGAGCCTCAGAGCCTGGCCGGGAGGGGTGACAGGGCCAGGCCCCAGCTCCCTGCCAGGGGGAGGGGGAGAGGCCTGCAGGGAGACACTAACTGACAGGCTGGTGCTGCGTCTTGGGCCTCAGTGGCTGATAAAGGCACATGCCACAGGGCCCGTGCCCAGGGGCCCGGCCAATTTCGGGTCCCCAGAAGCACCAGAACCTGTGTAAGAAGTGCGGGAGGGCAGAACTATGGTCCTGCCCCCTGCTCCTCCTCTGCCCCCCCTAGGCCCTGTTGCCTGGCCAGAAGCTGGAGCCAGCTATGGTAAGAGCTACCCAGCGAGCCCTGGACCCTCACCCACCCTGGGCAGCAAAAGCCCCCACCCCACCCCCAGTTTCCAGCCCACAATAGATCTATGTGAACCCCAATGTGCCTCTCTGTTTCCCTTTTACAGATACGGGGTCTTGGCCTTGCTATCAGGCTCTGTCACCTGAGGAAGCAGCTCCTGGGTCCCACCCACCCCCCTCACACGTGTGGTGTTAGAAAAGAGGAGAGACAAAAGTTATGTTTGAAACAGGGCAGTGTTGTATGAAGGGTTGATTACAAGACAGGGGGAAGGAGAAAACCGGAAGCAACACAAACACTCAGCAACCAGTGGACTGCAACAAAGGAGCTTGAAGCTCAGGCCCAATATACCCCTCCCTTGGCAACAAGAACAAAACAGATCAGATCCCCTCTATGGCCCCTGCTAATCCCTTGTCATCTCTGGGCAGGGCAGAGGGTGGCGAGTGGTGGGTGCAGGACGTTCTCCCCTTGGCCGAACGCCGGCCTTTGGGGAGAAACGCTGGATCTCGGCCACGGGATGGTGACAAGCGGCTGGGACCGGAGCTGCGGATGGACCAAAGGACCCTGGGTGGCAGGTCAGTTGTTGGTGTCACAGGATCCTTCGCAGATCTCAATCTGGAGACCCAGGCAAAAGCCCGACTGCACATGGCTGCCCCCGGACGGGCAGCGCCGTGACAATGGGGCACAGGTCCTTATAAGGCGTGAATGGCAGGAAAGCTCTGAGGGGACGGCAGTTACAAGCCAGTTCCATCTGGTTTGAACCAGCTGTTCGCGCCACAGCTTTGGCGCCTTCATTTTCCCACCTCTGGGGACAAAATGGAGATTTGACTCCATTTCAAAAAGTACCAAAGCCCATATTGATAAGGGGGAAAACCATATAAAAAAAATGTAACCTAAACATTTTAAATCACTTATTATATAAAATCACATAAAATCACCAGCATACTGGGCTCACCAGACTCGCCTCCTTTTACTGAGCATGGTGGGCTCCCTTCCGCTGAGTGAGCCCTTGTTTGCAAGGGAGGGTGTGTGACGGGTTGGGTCACAGAACCCCCCCTTGGGAATTGCCAACTGATGTGCCAAGACTACTTCTGCCCCTGCTTTCCCTGCCAGGTCGGGACCCCAGCACCCTGTCTTGCTGAGCCAGACACTCCCGTCTGCTCCGACACAGACCCAGGGTCTGAATTACTTGCCCCAAAGCTGCAGGTTTACCTGAAAGCAGCTCACAGAAGTGTTCTTGTCTTTAACACTCAGATGCCCAACTCCCAGTGGGGTCTAAACCCAAATAAATCCATTTTACCCTGTATAAAGCTTATACAGGGTAAGCTCATCAATTGTTCGCCCTCTATAACACTGATAGAGAGATAGGCACAGTTGTTTGCTCCCCCAGGTATTAATACATACTCTGAGTTAATTAATGAGTAAAAAGTGATTTTGTTAAATACAGACAGTAGGATTTAAGTTGTTCCAAGGAGTAACAGACAGAACAAAGTGAGTCACCAAGCAAAATAAAGTAAAATGTGCAAATCTATGTCTAATCAATCTGAATACAGATAAGATCCTCACCAGTTCCAGAATGCTCCCTTTTACAGGCTAATCTCCTTTTAGCCTGGGTCCAGCAATCACTCACACCCCCTGTAGTTACTGTCCTTTGTTCCAGTTTCTTCCAAGTATCCTGGGGGGTGGGGAGGCTCTCTCTTTAGCCAGCTGAAGACAAAATGGAGGGGTCTCCCAGGATTTAAATAGACTTTCTCTTGTGGGTGGAGACCCCCTCCTCACTCCTATGCAAAGTCCAGCTCCAAGATGGAGTTTAGGAGTCACCTGGGCAAGTCACATGTCCATGCATGACTCACAGTTTTTACAGGTAGCATCCATTGTTTACATGCTACCTTGAACGTCCTCAAGTAGACTTCTTATGTGGATTGGAGCATTCCAAGATCCATTGTCTTTTAAGTGTTTCTTGATTAGGTACTTAACTTCAACAGTCCTTTCTCCAGGAACTGACCAAATGCTCTACTACGGTTATTTAGAAAACAAACCAGTACACAGCCAACATTCATAACATTCCTAACTTCAATACATGCATACAAATAGGATTAATACATTCAGTAGATCATAACCTTTATGGAGATATGTTACATGGCATATGTAGCATAAAACACATTCTAAGCATATTTCCATAAAGCCTGATGGGAGGTACCGTCACAGGGTGGATTTTACCTCAGGGACTCACCATACAGCAGAGGGGAAGAGGCTGGTGCTGGGAGGCTGAGCTCGCCAGGTGATGATACCTCCCATTTTGGCCAGGACAGGCCCCTTTTCCAGCTCTGTCCCGGCCGGCCCTACTTCTTTGCCAAACCTGGGCGTTTGTCCCGGCTGCCAGGCAGAGCGGAGAGGGGCGGATGCTGCCTGGGGTCAGCTGAAAGTGGGGAAATTTGCTGCTGGCGGGAGGTGCTGGCTTCAGCGCTGACCCCTGGGTGGTGCAGAGCTCGGGGATCAGCCTCAGCCGGGGGAGGCATGGAGCTCGGGGGGGGTCAGCATAGGGGTCAGCCCCAGCCCAAGGTGTCTCTAGCCTCTTCTCTTCCCGTCCTCCCCCACCCATGGTGGCTTGTGTTACTGCTCCTGACCAGACAGGTTTTTTTGAGCAGCTCCTGCTGCCCTCCCGCCCTGAGGGTCTGCAATTAACGCACTTTTAAAAAAGTAACACGTTAATTGTGCTGTGCATTAATCGCAGGTGTTAATGGCAGTTAATTGACAGTCCTAACAGGAATTAGATACAGTTTCCTGTCAGCTAATTTCTAAGTAATAATCTGCAAAAAAACCCTCTATCCTTTTCTGGTGCCTAAGTAGCTCCTGGAATCACAGTTAAAGTTGCTCCCCCCACCAAAATCTGAAATGGCCCCCCTGGTCTCTTACTGTGGCCCGCTTCAGGCCTGGTCGGGGGATGGGGCATCGGGGGGGAGAGGAGGAACAGGGGGCGGGGCCCCATGGTGAGGGGGGCCACCTCAGCCCTGCACTAGGAAGACGTTTCCTCTGCCAATCCGTGCCTGCCCCAGGCTACTACGCTTGTGTTAAAACATGGGTTGCCGTGAGGGACCCGACGCGGAGTATTTTGAAGAAGGTTGAGTAGTTGAACCCACTGTAGCTCCCTCATTCAGTTAAAGCTTTGACACCCCTTTCTGCTGGTGGCACAGGGTGTGGGGTGTGTGAAAGGGGAGGCCATGTGGCCCTATCACAGGAGCGGAGACCGGAAGCAGTTGGCACCTCTGGGGGCAGTTTACAGTATTCAGTGAATCTCCTTAATCCCTCTACCACCCACACAACCTTTCGAGTTCCTGGAGGATTTGTGGGACCCTCCCCCATGGAGGAAGACACAATCATACATAAATCTTTCAGAAATGTAATACGGTGGTCACCAAAGATACTGCGTGGGGTTGCAATGTATGTCACCACATGATATCTAATGGCCAATCAGAACACAGGACTTCCTAATGTTGTTTTGTAATGTTCCATACATTATAGAGTCACCCTTCTCCGAGAATAGGGATGGGATGGACTTTAGCTTTCAGATTGGCAGGGATAAGGTTAGATGAAATTATAATGCCCATAAACTCTTGCCACACACGATAATGTTTACTTAACATATTAGCTCTAGCCTCAAAATGAAACCTCCCAACACAAAGTGCAAACTTGAATGGCTTGTGTTGTTTTAACAGTTGGAAGAGCAGCTCAGAGACGTCTCTCCTTAACTTAAGAGTAGAAGCTTGTGGCAGCCTGCATGAAAAAGTTCTCAGGGCAGACAGAACATTGCCAAGCACTATCTATGGGATCCTCCTAGAAAGAAAAGGACAAAGCCACTCGAGTGTAGCGCTATGAGTTACAATTCACCATAGTCAGTATATCAAAGACGTCTGACAGATGTAAAAGAGTCAGCATGATTGACTTGATCTTCACCCATGATCTGGAGAAGGTCCTTTAGCAATGTAGTCTGTGTACTAAACACTGGCTAATGTTGGGATTTTGTGGTTCCCAATGAGTGAGACGCTGGTCAGAATCAAGGGTCTTCATAGACTCATAGACTCATAGACTTTAAGGTCAGAAGGGACCAAAGGTCAGAATTCAATTCGATTTGATTCAATTCAATTTGATGCAATGCAATGCAATTCAACAAGACTTTATTCAATGTGCACAAAGGGAGAGCCCCTGGTACCAAAATAAGCCACAGTCCCTCCAGCAAGGAGCCCCTCCCATTGTTATTGTATAGCACACGGCAGTTACATAACAAGTTACATAACACAAACCTCTAACCAATCATATTTAACCTTTCCACATATGGATTTGTTCATCACATGCTTATACTTCTCCACTCCACATGTTGCGCTCACCCCCCTCCCCCTGGCCTTCTCTAGAATGTTCCTAGGGTGGTGAGTCACAGCCTGCTTCTTTATGCACAAGTACCTTGTAAATCACATTTTCTTTAAAATGAACACAAGCGTCCCCTTCATTAACAACCAGACTGACAGGAGTCAAGGAAATCTGAGGTCCCCACAAGGACCACTAGAGTGGCCTTGACAGCAGATTCTGGGTGAACTTTCCCTTAAAAAGGAGATAATAGACAGGGCAATAACTGAGAAGATTTTTACTGTCAAAAAATGATTTCTTAAGTAAGGGCTGATTGGTTGCTTTCTTGCCCTAAATCTCTTCTGATAATAGCCCCAATGTCTCCCAGCTGGATTTTATTAGAGTCTAGCTCACGGGTTATAACCCAAAGGGCAGTAAGGAACTTCCACTCCCTTGGCAAGTGACAGTGGCTCAGACTCAAGCATAGATGACAGCGTTTGTCCCCCACAGATAAGTCCACTGCTCTGGAATCTGAAAATTTGGTCTGAATCTGCATGTTATTTTCTGAGAAATGGCTTAAAACCCCCTCACAGTTAAAACTACTTGATTGCATACGTCACTGGGAGCAACACAGATCCACCAGGCCTTTTTGTCACTTGGAATAGCTTTGCCGATCAGGACTTGGCAGAAGTTAGATGAAGGCTAAGAAGCCCAGCTGTGCCTCCTGCAAAGCCCTTGGAACAAGATATCAAAATGTTTTCATGTGGCAGTTGGTGAGAATCAGGCAGTGACTCCAGCCCCCATTGTTCTAGCCCCCTGTTTTCCCTCTTCCTCAGTCGCAGACCAGGTGTCTATCCCCTGCTGACCTGTGGGAACCTGGCGGGGAGGACGATATTTAGAAATTATTGTATCAACCACAGAGGGCAAACACTGAGCAGAAAAAAAGATGGTCACTGCCCCAATCATTGGTTAGGTGGGAAGGGGCATGACTCTAGGATCCCCCTTCTAAAGGCTGGAATACCACTGGCAGCCCACAACACTTTGTAAATGTTCCCAGAACCACCTGCTGCGGAGAGCTGTGCCATGAGCTAGGCTGTAGGTACCTCTGAAGTCCCACTACACAGTGACCCAGCGATGGCGGGAAGAAATGCTGTATGGAGCTGGGTGTGGGTGTGGCAGGTGCTGTTTTTCAATCAGCTGTTCTGCAGAGTGGCCGTGCTGCACCATTGCAGGGACCAACAGCGTCAGGTGCTGCCACTCCACAGTCTGTCCTGGTGCTTCCTCCAGGGGCTAACTCAGACCAGAAGGAGTTTCCAGCCTCCCAAGAGTAACATGAGACAGTGTATACGTAGGAAACGCCTGTTTGCTGTGAACAATAAAAGGAAAGTAAATTCCTCTCTTCTCTGCAGAACCAGCCAGGGCTGCTGCGAATCCAGCACAACTGTTCCTACCTGAACTGACTTGTGCTGTGTGTCTGGATTATTTTAAAGATCCAGTGTCTCTAGATTGTGGGCACCATTTCTGCCAGGCCTGCATCAGTCGGTGCTGGGAGGCATTGAGTACAAACTTCCCCTGTCCTGAGTGTAGAGAAACCTTCTCCCAGAGAAACATCAAACCAAACAGACAGCTGAGGAATATTGTAGAAGCTTCCAGAAAACTTACACTGGAGCCAACAAAAGAACCAGAAGTTGGGACGGTGTGTGAAAAACACCAGAGGGCTTTAGATGTCTTCTGCGAAGAGGATCAAACACCCATTTGTTTGGTTTGCCATCTATCCGGAGATCACAAAGAACACCCTGCGGTTCCCATAGAGGAGGCTGCCGAGGATTACAAGGTAAGAAATCATGGGACGGTGTAAAAGCTGGAACGGCCAGAAAGGGCATTTTAATTTAAAAAAAAAGGCAAAAACCAGCGGATACGGTTAGACCCCCTTACGAACAATACGTTAGCAATGAGAACAGACTTATAACACACTGTTATTAACCTGTTCCGGCCCGAAACCATTTTTAATCCCAATAAGGACCCAGAAAAGTCAGTTCTGAATTGCCCAGGGTGGAAATGTATAACCTATAGCCCAGTACTATTACAGTGTAAGTGCTGCTGACCTGGGACACACATTCTGCTAGAAATGAAAAAACATCTTGTGTGCATGTGTTGTGCACTTGTCATGAAGCAGCGCAGTGATGGGAACTGCTGGATTTTCCTGAAAAAAGGCACAAGAAGGGGGAGAGGAAAAGTCTCCTGGCTGAAATGTGGCATACGAACAAGTGTAGTGGGCTTCAATATTGTCACCTTTTAAAAATACCCGTAACGTCTGGAAGATCCCAACTTACAGAGATTTCAGGGACCCGGCAGTACTGACACACAAACCCTTCCAGGGGACAGTGAAGGTCATACACATCACTAAGCATTGGGACTGATTCTGCTTTTCATACATTGTTTTTTATTTCTTGTGTATTTTTGAGAAGAGTCACTCTCATGTGTGCAGCTGAGACATTAGAGTCTGTTATTTTTCACTGGTAATTTTTAAATAGGCCTAAATGTTTCTGCTCCACAACTTTTGACAGTACAGATGGCATTGTAGGACCATGAGATCTCAAGGGATATTTTCTCCTATTCCTATAGGGCACACGTGGGTCAGGTGTTTCGTCTTGTCCCAAATAATGAACAATCACTTTGTCCACATTTCCATCAGGAACTTCATATCCGTATCAGTGACACAAAACCTCATCTGTATCGATCAGTCTTCGGAAATATCTCTTCCTTACCAGAGGCTCCCCCTGTTGGGAAAAGATGTCTTCCTCTGTGGATCCATTTGTATTGATCACACCTCCAGTCATCTTTTTTGTCCTTTTGCTTTTCATAACTGTGTGCAAGCAGCTGTCCATGTTTTTGGCTTAGAAGCTGGGAGAGTCGATATTTTGTCTTTTATACGATTTCTTAAAATGTCCAGTGCTTCTTGCAGTGAAAGTGTCCCAATTTATACATAGAAACTAAACTACACATACACAAACCAGGCAGTGAAAGGCTGGTTTGGCCGGTGTTTTCAGTAGTTCTGTGCTGCTCTCACTTGTGTGACATGCAGCATTTTTGTCCCCTGGGCCACTTTGGAACCAAGTGTTCTGAGTCGTTTAGTAATAAAGCGAATTATCCCCCAAAAACCTGGATTAAAGGTCAGTTCAGACAAGTTTCTCGTTAGCATTATATCAGTCCCACCTATATGTACTGCATTTAAAACTTTGGTCCCCTGAGCCCAGGGCCAGTGCAAGGAAGTTTCATGCCCTAGGTGAAACTTCCACCTTGCGCCCCCCCAGCCCTGCGGCAGCTCCCCGCACCCCCTCCACCCTGAGGCGTCCCCCCATGGCAGCTCCCTCCCCCTCTGCCCTGAGGCGCCCCCCCCCGTGGCAGCTCCCCCCGGGGAGCCGTGCGGCAGCTCTCCTCCCCAGCTCACCTCTGCTCCGCCTCCTCCCCAAGCATGCCACCCCCGGTGAGCTGGGGTGGGGAGCTGCCGCATGGGTCCCCGGGGGGAGCTACTGCAGGGGGGTGCCTCAAGGTGGGGGGAGCCGCCGCAGGGCTCCCCACCCCAGCTCACCTCTGCTACGCTCCCTCCCCGAGCATGCCGCCACCGCCAGCAATGACAATAATTGCATGGAGCGACCGCTGCCCTGGGAGAGGGAGTCTGAGCTGCATGTGTCAGCGCGCTGCCGGCAGCCCAGCCCAGGAACGCAAAAAAAAAATTGGGGGCACCGCTTTTTGGTGCCCCCAAATCTTGGCGCCCTTGGCAACTGCGTAGTTTGCCTTAATGGTATCACCGGCCCTGTCTGAGCCACTTCAGAACTGACTGTTCAGTCTCCTCCTTGGTTTTAAAGTGGTTCTGGGCTGGAATGGGTTAATGACAGTCAGCTGTTAATCAGTTCTCATGACTACAATAACGCTCCCAATGTCGTCTGACTGTTTCCACTAAGGTGTTTTAAATCAGTTTTATTTATTAAAATCCCATTCCAGCCATTGATCTCTATTTTGGTCCCATGAGCCACTTCAAAGCTGAGTCTGCGGGTGGTTTTATTAATAAAACTGTTTGTTGAACAGGTGGGTTGTCAGCGGTGTTCTGTAGTGAAGCATTATTCTCAGTTGTATCGTATCATTTTTGTCCCCTCTGCTGCCTTGGAACTGAGTGTTCTGGGCGGATTTACTGATACAGCTGTTTATTGCCTGAAACCATCACTTGCAGGTGGGTTTGGAAGAGGTTTTCTGTATTATTGCATTATTCTTAGTGAGTTGTATTACGTGTATCACTTTGGTCCCCGAGCGCTTTTGGAACCGTGTGTTCCAGGTCCTTTTTTGTGTTCACATAAAAGGTTCTGAATTAGAAATGATTAATAACCGTGTGTAATTAGTCAGTTCTCATTAATAAAATATTGCTCTGAAGTGTCGGTAACAGTCTCCACTGGTTTTTCAACAGTTTTATTTATTAAGATGTGTTTCTGGCATATTTTTGTTCCCTGTGTCTCTGGAACCGAGTGTTCTGGGCAGTTTTATTTATGAAGCTGGTTGGAGCTTGGAACAGGCCCCTAAAGGTGGCTTCAGCAAAGGTTTTCTGTAGTCTTGTTCTCGGTTAGTTGTATTACGTGTACAATCGCAGACCATGACAGTTTTAGCAAGGCATGCAACAACTCCTTTGTATGCCTTAGGCCAGGGGTTCTCAAACTGGGGGTCGGGTCCCCTCAGGGGGTCACAAGGTTACTACAAGGGGGGGTCACAAGCCCTCAGCCTCCACCCCAAACCCCGGTTTGTCTCCAGCATTTATAATGGTGTTAAATATATTTAAAAGTGTTTTTAATTTATAGGGGGGGTCGCACTCAGAAGCTTGCTATGTGAAAGGGGTCACCAGCACAAAAGCTTGAGAACCACTGCCTTAGGCAGTCCAAAAATGGCGTCCTCCATGCGGTGTAAACATGATCTCGCATGCACTGTGTGCGAGGTCCTGCTGTGCGAAGGACACCATTTTGTAGAACATCAGGGCCAGAGAGAGTCGTCCCGCGTGTTGGATCCAGCCTGCAGGGGCCAGTCAGACAATGCTCAGGCAGTCAGGCATGCAATGCAGGCTTGCATTTATAGATGGCATCCCATTGTATGGGAATCATTTTGGTCCCTTGTGTCACCTCAGAAAAATTAAAGCTATTTTTGCCTGTAACTGGCACTTGAAGGTGGGTTCAGGAAAGGTTTTCTGTGGGATAGCGTTGTTCTCAGTTAGTTGTATTATGCGTATCGTTTTGCTCCCATGAGCCACTTCAGAACTGTGTGTTCTGGGTCCTTTTTGGAGTTAAAAAAGAGGTTCTGGGCCAGATCAGGTTAATAGCAATGTTTGATTAGTCTGGTCTCATAACTAAAATGTTGTTCTTAAGTGTCTGTCACAGTATCTGCCCTTTTTGGCAACAATTTATTTTATGAAAATGCCATTCCTGTGTCTCTTCGGAACCGTGTGTTCTGTGCGGCTTTAGTAATGAAGCTAATTATCACCTGGAATGCCCCATCAAAGATAAATTACATGGGTTTTTCATTAGCATTATGTAGTCTCACCTCTATGTACAATATGTAATACTTTTCTATATCCGTGCCACTTCAGGTCCATCTTGGTGTTAAAAAGGGGTTCTGGGCTGGAATGGGTTAACAAAAGTGTGCTACTAATCAGTTCTTATTCCTAAACTATTGTCCACGAGATAATGAGCTATATGTATAAATTTTGTCCCTTTGCCACTTCGGAACTGTGTATTCCTGGTTCCTATTAGTGTTCAAAAAAATGGTTCTGGGCTGGAACAAGTTAATGACAGTGTGCTAGTAATGGGTTCTCATTGATAATATATTCTCCCCAAGGTCTTTTGTGGGTTTAAAATATGGTTTTGAGCCAAAATGACTTTAAAAGCTTCTGGGGGAATTCTGCACCAATAAATTTGAAATTCTGTGCACAATATTTTAAAATTCTGCAAATTTTATTTCTCAAAATAACACTATATAATCACACCAGTTTCAATTATTTTTGTAATTTATTTCAAAATACCTGTCAGCAAGTCTGTCTGTAAGAGTACAGACACACACAAAATTTTCCCTAGGAGTAGAGAATTAAAGAAACCCCTACAACAACCCAGTTCCTGCTCCTCTGCCTCCTCCCCTCCAGAGCCCAGCTAGGGGCCAGAGACTCATAACCCCTCCCCCGCCAGAGCCCAGCTGTGGAGCCCTCCCCGGCCCAGACACTCAGACCCCCTCTCCCAGAGGCCAGCTGCAGGGCTCCCCTTGGCCCAGACACTTACACCCCATCTCCCCCCAGAGCCCAGCTGCGAGATACCCTCCGGCTCAGACACTCACAGACCCGACCTCTCCACAGCCCTGCAATCAGAAGGAGAAACAGCCTTATGCTGGGTCTCGGGCTTGCACTGAGTTTTCTGCTTCCTGCTGCCTCCTTGCTTCCCTCAGCCCATTTCTGTGGGGGAAAAAAGGAAATTTTGTGTGCCCAACATTAATTTCTGCAAAATCCTGCATTGCGCAGTGGCGCAGAATTCCCCCAGGAGTACAATGTGTTATGAGTCTGTTCTCATCACTAAAATATTGTTCTCTGTAAAAGCACCTGCTGGTTTTTGCAACAATTTTATTCACTAAAATGTTGTTCTGGGCCTTTCTGGCTCGTTCCAGCTTTTACACCACCCCTATATTTCCAGGCCTGCACACTGCAGTGCTGCCTCCCTCTAGGTATCCGGACGCCTATTTCTCACCTAAGCCCTAGAGCGATTCACAGTCTGGAGGAAGACAGGCGTTCGGCTGCCTAAGTAGAGTGTGGGGCCCAACCAGGTAGGTGGCCTCTGAGCACACCTGCCAGACCAGGCCCCACAAGCTAGTACACACAGAGGCAGCTTCCCTCCTGACTTTTAGCCCAGGGGTTAGGATACTCACCTGAGAAGTTGGAAACACTGGTTCAAGTCCCTTCTCCACCTGATGAGGCAAAGAAATTCGAACAGGGATCTGCCATCTCTCAGGGGAGTGCCCTAACCATGGGCTATTGTGATGTGGGGCTCCCTCCCTCTCCCCTGGAGAAGCTATTCCACTAGGGATAAAGAGTGATTTCGGCTAAAGAGAGAGAGAGACCACAAGTGTGAGAATGACTGTATAGTCATGTAGTTAGAGCATCAGAGGGGTACCCGTGTTAGTCTGAATCTGCAAAAAGCAACAGAGGGTCCTGTGGCACCTTTTCTGTTAGTCTTAAAGGTGCCACAGGACCCTCTGTTGTAGTTAGAGCACTCACCCATTTTATTATGTATTTGAGATTCTTCCAAATATAAATAACTGGGGGGAAATCCCCCCAAAACAACCAAAACTAAACCAATTTTTCTTTTGTTAGGACCAAATTCGGAGCCATTTGGAGATTTTGAAGAAAGAGAGAGAAGAGATTCTGTCATTTAAATTGAGTGGGGAAAATGAAAGCCATGAATTGCTGGTAGGTGCCATTATTACTCAGAAGCAAATGTGCCCAGGGACATTATCAACACACGGCTTAGTCTAAGTGTCATAAGAGGAATAGTGAGTAACACATTCTCATCCGTGAAAAAGATGATCACTTCTTTCTTCTCATTGTAAAGAAAAACTCTTCTGCTTTAATTGAGAGTAAGCAGGAAAATGAAGCATTAAAGAAAGAGTTTCAATAATCCAAATATTTTCACTGATAATTCGAGTGTGATTTGTTTATGTAACAGTAGTTTCTCCTTTAGTCTTTCAACTAAAGCTGGCTGAAAATTTTCCACCAAAAAAAGCTTCCTGCAGATAAAAGGGGTTTAGTAGAAAACAACTTTTTTCATGGGAAAAAGTCACTTGCAACAAATGGTTCCATTTTTTGACAGGAAATTTCAAAATGAAACAATCATTTTTGTGTTATTACAAACTGAAATTTTCATTTTGCTTTTAAAAAGCTGAAAATATTTAAAACTTTCATGTTTGTTTTTTATCTCTTTCTTTCTCTTTTTAGTCTTTTTTCTCCTGAGTGCACTAAAATGAATAATTTCCCATTTTTTTCCCCTTAGTTTTTCCTTTTCGCCACTTTTTCAAAACTGGGAGATCTTTTGAAGAGGTACAGAGAGGAAGTACTAAAAAGAAAAATGGGGGGAAATGAAGATTATTTTGTTCCATTTTGGGGAAAGGGAGAAAGAAAAATGTGACATGTTTCAAAAGTTATTTCAAGATATTTTTCAAACAAATCAAAAGAAGTTCCATTTTGAAAACAGAGACATGGAAACAACTTTGAAATTTCAATTATTTTTGCAAATTTCCCCACCACCCAGTTTTTGGCCAGCTGCACTTTCAGCAGAGATAACCACAGCTGGCCAATCCGTGCAGCTGCTCTAGGAATCTGCTCCCCAGAGGAGGAGGCTGGTCACTTAGTGCCTAAGACAAAGCACAAGGATGTCATTGGAAAGACTCCGGGTCAGTTCAGTGAGCTTTGGAACAGGCCCTTAATGGTATCGCTGCTAGACTAGGGTTACCATATTTCAGCAAGCAAAAAAGAGGACGGGAGGAGCCCCGCCCCCGTCCTGCCCTAGCCCCGCACCTGCCCCGCCCACTTCCCTCCCCCCTCAGAACCTCCAACCCTCCCCCCGTTCCTTGTTCCCTGACTGCCACCTCCTGGGACCCCTGCCCCTAACTGCCCCCCAGGACTCCACCCCCTACCTAAGCCTCCCTGCCTCTTGTCCCCTGACTGCCCCCTCCTGAGACCCTCCCCCCATCCTAACTGGCCCCCTAGGACCCTACCCCCTACCTGTCCCCTGACTGCCCCAACCCTTATCCACACCCTCACCCCCTGACAGACCCCTGGGACTCCCACGTCCCATCCAACCACTCCCCACCCCCTGACAGCCCCCCCCCAGAACTCCCGACCCATCTAAACACCTCTGCTCCCTGTCCCCTGACTGCTCCAATCCCTCTCCCCACCCCTGCCCCCTGACAGCCCCCCCCCCCCCAGAACTCCCAACCCCCCCCCCTGGCTCCTTGTCCCCTGACTGTCCCCTCCTGGGACCCCTGCTCCTAACTGCCCTTCAGAACCCCACCCTCTACCTAAGCCTCCCTGTTCCTTATCCCCTAACTGCCCCCTCCTAAGACCCCCCCACCCTAACTGCCCCCCAGGACCCTACCCCCTACCTGTACCCTGACTGCCCAAAACCTTATCCACCCCCCCAAAAAAGTCCCCCCCGAACTCCCGACCCCCCCATCTCTTGACTGCCCCCTCCAAAATCTCCCCGCCCCTTCTCCTGCCCCCTGGCCCCTTTACCCTGCCGCTCAGAACATGGTGTTGGGCTCTGTGCAGAACCGGACACGTGGCTGCGCTCCCCAGCACAACAAAACCCGGTCCCACCCCACCCAGTGCTGCCGGAGCGGGGCGCTGGGCTGCAGGGGAGGAGGAGCTGCTGAGGCTGATGCAAACGGCCCGGCCGGCCAGCCGGCTCAGAATGCAGGCGGGGGGGAGCTCTACAGCTGCTCCGGAGTCCAGCCCGGCAAGCTGCTGGGGAAGAGCTCAGGCTGCCAGAGCCCCATGCGAGCGGCTGACTTTCCTGCAGCCCTCCCAGCCGCACCTCGCTCTGCAGGGGGGGAAATCCAGGACATTTTGAGTGATTTACAAATTCCCCCCCGGACACTATTTTTAACACAAAAAGGAGGACATGTCCAGGTAAATCCGGATGAATGGTAACCCTATGCTAGACATTGCCATGGAGACAATCTGGGTTCCAAATCTGGTCTGATTTCCTTGCTCCTTGGGTATCAGGGGCCAGAGAGTGCTCCAGAAACAGCATGAATTGGTGGACTTCTGTCCAGTTCATACACTCATTCCTAAGCAACCTGCAAACTCAGATTTGCATGTGCAAAAAGGGGTCTTCCCAGGAGCCCAATTTGTGCTCAGGTCCCTATGTGGCTTAAAATCCAAGATTTATGGTGTGCCAAATTTTATGTATCCAAAACTGTTTTCAGAACTCGTGAGAACAAACGATGGATCTCAAATTTTAGTACTTTTTTTTAAAGGCCCTTTATGTCTATATGTATTTCGTGGACAGCATCTGTTCCCCAGTTCAAGTTTAGTGCTTCTTAGTTTGGGTTCTGCTGTTTCCTCTACTAAAATAATCCTTGCCAGTCCAGTTCTGAATCCCAGACCTGCTGTGCTTCCTGTTATTAGAAGGATCTGGTTTTCTAGAAGCCACTGATCAGAGATTATCTGAATCATGCAAGAAAAATTCATATTCTAAACAGGGGCAACTCTGTTTTTTGCCACCCCAAGCACAGCAGTTAGGCGGTCTTCGGTGGCATGCCTGAGGGTGGTACACAATCAGACGGATTCGGCGGCATGTCTGCGGGTGATCTGCTGGTCCCGCGGCTTCAGTGTACCCGCCGCAGAATTGCCACCGAAACCACGGGATCGGTGGACTTCCGGCAGGCATGCCGCCAAAGGCCGCCTGACTACCACCCTCACAGCAACCGGCAGGCCGCCCCCGTGGCTTGCCACCCCAGGCACACGCTTGCTGCACTGGTGTCTCGAGTCGCCCCTGATTCTTAACACCAGTTAGGACTCTTAAAAATCTATTGGAAAATCTTTGGTTTACTGAGCATAGAGAATGTTCTCCATAAAATGTCAGAAGTTAAATTCTGTGGGGTTGCAATGACATGCTGCCATGTGTATAAAATGTCCCATGACTCACTCCGTATTCTTGTCCTTGACCAGTGCTTTTCGTGTTCATATTTCCTCATTTCAGAAACAGCTGGAAACTGAGAAGCAGAAGATTGTGTCTCAATTTCGGCAACTGCGCCAGTTTTTGGAGGAACAAGAGCAACTCCGGCTGGCCCAGTTGGAAGAGCTGAATCAGGAAATTGAAAAGAGGAGGGATGAGTATGTTGCCAAATTATCTGAGGAACTATCTTCTTTCAGTTCCCTGATCAGTGAGATGGAGCAGAAGTGCCAGGAGCCAGCGAGTGAATTCTTGCAGGTGAGATGGTGTTAGAAACACCCCAGAACCTTTCTCAGGGTGAGAAAGTCTCCTAACCCTTCACTTTTGGAGTGTAGGAGTGAATGGTCAGAACATACAGTATTGCTAAAATATACATGATTTTTCCTTAGGGGCTTGATAAAATGCCCAGTAAAGACAATGGAAATATACTTCTTGAATAGAAGGAGCATTGGATCGAGCCCTAAATGAAAAGAAATTCTTCTTTTGAATACTAGTGGGAGAAGACTCCTCCAAAAATTCTCCCTGTCTCCTAATGCAGGAACAAAAGGACATTCAATAAAATTAGAAGGTGACAAATTCAAAACTGATCCAATGAACACGTTTTCACAAATCTCATAATTAGGCTTTGGAACTCATCGCCACCAGATGTCGTTGAGACCAAGCATTTAGCAAAACACAAAAAGTGACCAGATATTTATATGGATAACAAGAAGATGCAGAGTGATATTAAACCTCATGCTCCAAGGCTTCAGCCAGTCGCTAACTGTTAGAGAGCAGGATGAGAATGTAGGAGGCAGATTATCTTACACCTTCCCCTGAAGCATCTGGCCCTGTCCACCTTTGGAGACAGAATACTGATTAGATGGACCTCCGGTCTGAGCCAGTCTGGCATTTCCTGTGTTCCAAAATATTTTTTTAAAATGCCTCTAACTAGAAAAAAAGAAAAAAGGGCGAGAAATAAAACGTAGCATCCTGGACATCTCTAGCTGATATCTAGGTTCAGATTCTCAGTTGTGACCAGTATCTGCTGTGGGCAGCATTCTTCACTCCTCAGATTTCCTGTATTGAACCTGGGGTGTAGGATAGTGAATGGCCCTGTGATACTCTGTACCCCACACCCATTGTTCTCACCCAGCCCCAACTTCCTGTGGGTGTCAAGAAGCCCACAGGACGGGTCTTCAGAATGTTTGTGGGCAAGTGGGGAGAGAGTTTACAGCATGTGGGCAGCACAGCATGAAGGCATCCCCCCTCTGGACCCACTGGAGTCTGCAGGAGGGGATCTTCCCCACACCTGTGAGTGTTCGGGAGATCCTTGTTCAGCACAGCACAAGACTCAGCCCTCTGATTCCATGTGCCGGGTGGTTATCGAAATGTTGTTACACAAAGAGCCTATGTGCCCCCAGTACAAACTTCCTGGGCCCAGATCCTGCAGTCAGAGCACTTCTCCAAAGGCGCAAAGGCAGCACATGTAATGTTTTGTTTGTATAAATAAATAACAAATAATTCCTCTTTGAACCTCAAACTGTGAAGACAAAGTGAGTCCCCTCCAGAGCAGGAGGGATCCTTAGTGTGAGAGATGGGACTGAATTTCCTTTTATCTTTCTCCTTAGTGCGAGATATGGGACTGAATTTCCTTTTATCTTTCTCCTCTAGGACATCAAAGGCACCTTGAGCAGGTAGGTGGCTCCTTCTCACTCTCCCTTTCACTTCCCAATGCAGGGAAGGGATTTTGGACACGAGACATTGCTCCCCATGGTCCAGCAGTGCAGAGTGTGGGGCTGGTTATCTTATATTATGCGAACAAGTAAATAACTTTTCCTTATTCACTTTCTCCACCCCACTCATGATTTTATATCTCTATCATATCCCCACTTAGTCCCCTATTTTCCAAGCTGAAAAGTCCTAGCCTCTTTAATATCTCCTCATATATGACCTGTTCCAAACCCCTAATGATTTAGTTGCCCTTTTCTGAACCTTTTCTAATGCCAGTATAGCTTTCTTGAGATGAGGAGACCACATTTGTATGCAGTATTCAAGATGTGGGCGTACCACAGATTTATGTAAGGGCAATAAGGTATTCTCTGTCTTATTCTCTATCCCCTTTTTAATGATCCCTGACATCCTGTTTGCTTTTTTGACTGCCGCTGCACATTGCGTGGACGTCTTCAGAGAACTATCCACGATGACTCCAAGATCTTTTTCCTGATTCGTTGTAGCTAAATTAGCCCCCATCATATTGTATGTATAGTTGGGGTTATTTTTTCCAATGTGCATTACATTACGTTTATCCACATTAATTTTCCATTTTCCATTTTGTTGCCCAATGACTTAGTTTTGTGAGATCTTTTTGAAGTTCTTCACAGTCTGCTTTGGTCTTAACTATCTTGAGCAGTTTAGTATCACCTGCAAACTTTGCCACCTCACTTTTTACCCCTTTCTCCAGATCATTTATGAATAAGTTAAATAGGATTGGTCCTAGGGCTGACCCTTGGGGAACACCACTAGTTACCCCTCTCCATTCTGAGAATTTACTATTTATTCCTACCCTTTGTTCCCTGTCTTTTAACCAGTTCTCAGTCCATGAAAGGATCTTCCCTCTTATCCCATGAGAACTTAATTTACATCAGAGCCTTTGGTGAGGGACCTTGTCAAAGGCTTTCTGGAAATCTAAGTACACTATGTCCATTGGATCCCCCTTGTCCACATGTTTGTTGACCCCTTCAAAGAACTCTAATAGATTAGTAAGACATGATTTCCCTTTACAGAAGCTATGTTGACTTTTGCCCTGCAATTTATGTTCTTCTATGTGTCTGACAATTTTATTCTCTATTATCATTTCAACTAATTTGCCCGGTACTGACGTTAGACTTGCCGGTCTATAATTGCTGGGATCACCTCTAGAGCCCTTTTTAAATATTGGCGTTACATTAACTATCTTCCAATCATTGGGTACAGAAGCTGATTTAAAGGACAGGTTACAAACCATAGTTAATAGTTCCCCAATTTCACATTTGAGTTCCTTCAGAACTCTTGGGTGAATGCCATCTGGTCCCGGTGACTTGTTAATGTTAAGTTTATCAATTAGTTCCAAAAGCTCCTCTAGTGACACTTCAATCCGTGACAGTTCCTCAGATTTGTCACCTACAAAAGCCGGCTCAGGTTTGGGAATCTCCCTAACATCCTCAGACATGAAGACTGAAGCAAAGAATTCATTTAGTTTCTCCACAATGACTTTATCATCTTTAAACGCTCCTTTTCTATCTCGATTTGTCCAGGGGCCCCACTGGTTGTTTAGCAGGCTTCCTGCTTCTGATGTACTTAAAAAACATTTTGTTATTACCTTTGGAGTTTTTGAGTAGGGGGGAAGCTGATCTGTGTGGCTGCTGGTGGGTGCTGAGCACCCACTGTTTTTTTTCTGTGGGTGTTCCAGGCCCAGATCACCCATGGAATCGGTGCTGATGTATCACTAATCCTTAAATTTCACTTGGTTATTCCTGTATTCAGCCCAATAACTTATATTTCACTAAATCCTAACGTGTGTTGACTAAAGCACCTTCCAGAAAGCCAGTCAGTCTTGATTTAAAGACATCAACAGACAGTGATGCTTGGAGCTCCCTAGAAGTGGGGGGGCCACCAGTGCCCAAACCATGGCCCACCCCTGCTCTGCCTTTTCCCCCAAGACCCGCCCCCTGATCGCTCCTGTCTGCCCCTTCCTCCCATCACTTGCCTTTAAGGCAAGTACAAAGGGAGAAAGCAGAGCTCTCCCACTTTTAAAAGTGATGGGGCCATGGCCCCCCTATTCTGGTGCCCCGTCAAGAGATGGAGAATCCACCACTTCCCTTGGCAGTTTCTTCCAATGGTTAATCCACCCACACTGTTAACAATGTCTGTCTGATTTCCCATTGGAATTTCTCTGGCTTCAGCTTCCAGCAATTGGTCCTTGTTATGCCTTTGTTTGCTATATTGAGGAGCCCTTTAGTACCAAGTCTGTTCTCCTCATGACGGTATTTATACCCCACACTCAAGTGCCAGGGGTCTCTCAGTGCGAGGCATTTTTACCAGCCCTCAAATCAGTTTTGTGGGTCTTCTCTGCACCATCTCAAGTTTCTCAATGTCCATTTTAAAATGGGGACACCAGAACTGGATGCAGTTTTCCAATATCGGTCTCACCAAAACGAGGGGAAGCTTGTAGTGTCCAAGCTGGGATTGGACCTATTCCTGGGGCAACAGAGACTTTAATCCTCCAGGGTCTGCTGAGCTACAACCATTCACTAGAGTAAAACACAAACACAAATATGACCGAACTCCACAGCAAGTAACACTGGGTTGTTCTTCAGATGCGAGAGGGAGAAGTTTCAGAACCCAGTGGCCTTTTCTTCTGAACTGAAATGGAGAAGCTGGGAATCTTCTCAAAGAAATGCACCTCTGGAGACCATAATGAAGAAATTCAAAGGTAATAAACAGTCACCTGGGGGATTTTCTCACATCCATTACACTGATAATTGACAGAGCTGGGGAAATCTCTTAGGGACAATGATTGTGTATGGAGATAGTCAGCTAATCATTTGGAAGCTATGAATTCCCTCCTCAGCTCTCAATACAGCACATACACACTGGGTTCGGGGCCTACATTCGCACTCCTTGGGGGTTTCCTTTCTTAGCAGCTATGAACGTTAACCTGAGCTTGAGCTTCCTGCTGAATTCACTGTTTTTGAAGTATGTTTGTTTGGATTTTTTGTCTGCAAGGCCTCCTGTGTCACCATAGTCCCTCTCTTGCTTTGGAGCAGGGCTGGGGAACATTTTTTCTATCACGGGCCATTGACTCACGGAAAAAAACAATCGCGGGGGGAGCGGGTATGGAGGCAGTGGCACTGGAACAATTTTTACAGTGGGGGAGCTGAAAGCCAGTGGTCCCCAAACTTTTTACCTGGCTCCACCCCCTTACCCCTGTCTGTGCCCCCTCTCCCTAGAGGTGGGGCCAAGACTTGGCCATGGCTCCGGGAGGGGGGATGGGATGCAGAAAGGGGTAAGGGGGCTGAGGCTGGGACCACAGCTGGGGGTTGGAGCAGATTCCCAGGTGCTGGGCCAGCAGATGGGACCCCGTGTGCGGTGCCAGGGGCAAAGCCCTGTGAGACGGTCCCATGGCAACTGCAACCCCACATGCAGGGCTGGGGGCGGCAGCCAGCCGGGTCCTTGGGCATAAGGCTGGTGGCTGGTACCCCGCGCAAAACCTGGGTGGTGTTGCAGCACTCTCCACACACCTAGTCTGTGCAGAGAATCAGGGCTTCCCCCCTGTGGCGGGGCAAGTCGGCACTCGTGGTGGGGGAGTGGCGGCGGATTAAATTTAGCAACAGGCTGGATCTGGCGCACAGTCCGTAGGTTCCCCGTCCCTCCTTCAGAGAGTCTCCACCTTTTATCCTCCTGAGCTGG
This sequence comes from Chrysemys picta bellii, assembly GCF_011386835.1. Taxonomy (NCBI): domain Eukaryota; kingdom Metazoa; phylum Chordata; order Testudines; family Emydidae; genus Chrysemys; species Chrysemys picta. Next base: position 2,400,233 of record NC_088802.1, on the reverse strand, counting down.
AGATAATGAGACCACCAGGGCTGAAAAGAAGGATGAGCCAAGTTACTAAGTACTAATTGTACAGATTTAAAGTTGATTGAATGTTAATCAATGAAAAATTTCTGTGTGTGGGTCTGTCTGTGAGTGACGTGTTGGTTTCAGAGGGTTTCTCTACACAGCAATTGAACACCTGTGGCTGGCCCGTGTGCGCTGACTCCGGCTCATGAGGTTCCGGGTCGGGCTGGAGCCTGGGCTCTGCGACCCTCTCCCATCGCAGGGTCCCAGAGCCCAGGCCTCTGCCCAAGCCCCAGCATCTACACCGCAATTAAACAGCCCCATTGCCCGAGCCCTGCGAGCCCAAGTCAGCTGTCATGGGCCAGCCAGAGGTGTGTAATCACTGGTAAAACATCTCTGGGTCTGTCATGTAACCTTAGGTCATGTCCTTAGTTTTTAATGTTTGTGGATATTTTTTAGTGAGGTGTGTAATGGCTTTTGTACTGGTGTGAATTGTACTTAACCTCCTTAACTAGAACTTCATAAAGTTTGTTTTCTTTTCATTTTGCTTTTGTGATAGAACATTAACGATGTGAATATATCCCTAACCATGACAACCTGACATTTCATCTTTTTCACCCATTTCTTCCTCTAGACTCCCTGTCCTCTAGACAGCGCTTGGACAAAGATACATTTCTCGGCTCAAACGGTGAGTGAAAATTTTCCTATGAATTATGGTGGCTCCTTGGCAGCACCATAGTTCAGGTTTTGTTTCAATTTTGCATTTGACACGAGCTGAGCAACATATTACTGGTGGCTACCCAGATCCTTCCTAAAAACAGAAAAGTAGATTCGTTTCTCTTAGGATTTAGAATTTGTAACTAGTGGTTGGGGTAACCAGATGGGCTGGGGTGCGGGAGAGGGGGCGAGCCGTGAATATCCGTAGAGATCTAAGAGTTTAAAAATGAGCCTTTTGGAAAATCAGAGAGCAACATCTCACCTCATTTTCAGAACTCTTTATGCGCATACATCACATCCCCTGGCAATATTATTATTATTAGCAAATGCACAAGTGGTACAATGAAGAATGGAAAAATTCAACATACAAAAATAGATCATTTCTGTTTTATCTCTCACCTTTATAAGTCAAAAGAAAAAAAATGTTAAAAATGTCCAAAGGGATTAGGTAGACATCAGCTATTAGCAGACACACCAACTCTCATGAATGAATCGTGAGAGGTGCGATTTCTGAGTAAAATTAAGCCTCACTCATGATCTCACCATAGAGCCGTGGCTGAAAAAAATCCCGACATTTGAGAGTTCTAAAAATGAGGCTTCATTTTACTTAGAAATCCTGTCAGCTGCCCTGGGCACGGCCGGGGCTCCCGCTGTCACCACCCCAGGGTGGATCCTTCCCTGCCAGCCTGGGAAGTGGGAGAGGGAACCCCACTGTAGCCCCCAGGCCTAGGGAAGGTGAAGAACAGAGTTGAGGCTGGGAGGGGTTTATTATGGCCTGGGGGCTGCAGGGGGCCTGAAGTGAGTGGGGGGCTGATGGGCTGGGGGGGCTGTATTGCTGGTGGGTTCTGAGCAGATAGGGTGAGTGCTGGCAGGGTGAACTGAGGGCGGTGGGATAGGGGTGCTGAACTGATGGGCAGTGATGATGGGGGCTGTGGGACTGAATTGCGGGGGGTTGGATGGGGACAGAACTGATGGGGGCTGTGGGACAGGATTAATTGCTGGGCAGGAGATGGGCAGATGGGGGGTGAGAGCTCCTGCAGCAGAAGCCAAAATCCCCTTCCCCAGGACATGTGGGCGAGTGGGCAACACTGATTGTCACATGCGCACACCCTGGGGAGGGGCCAGGGGAGTTCAAACATCCAGAGACTGACCTAGAAACCACAATAGAATCCTTTTAATCATGTCATGATTGTTGGGACAATCTCCTGAGATTTGATCCCTTGAAGTCGGCAATACTGTATTAGCCATTGCATAGCCCTGGGGCCAGCAGTGTGGAGTTTGGAAAGTCCCCGATAGCCCAGCACAAGCCGAGCAGCCGTTCAGTAAGTGTGCGATGTCCTCACCCCCCCGCAGCTACACACAGTCCTGGGGGGCCAGGGGGGTCTCTATAAAAGCAGTTTTTCTAGTGCTCAGCTGGCTGATCGTTGGGGGGGGGGCTCTGCAAGGAGACGGGCTGTGCAGAGTCACATCATTGGACAGGGGGACGTTGGATTCCCTGTAATCTGCTGGGAGCCTCCTATGATGCCAGGATCTCTAATCACATCTGTGGGGAGAGGTGGGTGCAGGTGGGGAAAGATTCCAGGGCCCGATTGTCAGGCCCTTTTGTGCTGGTCTGTCAGAGCAAAGGGGCCTTAATGTGCCTGGAAACAGACCCCAGAAAATAGCTCCGGTGCCAGGGAGCCCCCCCCCCCCCCCCCATCTGTGTGAAGTTGGCAGAGGGGCTCCACAGCAACTCTGCTCCCAGCCGTTATTGTAGGAGTGGGTTGGGGGCCATGCTGGGGGCCAGAGCCGGCCCTAGGGCGGTGCGGGGTCTGGGATGGAAGTGACGGATTCGTCTCTTCTGGGACTGACTGTGACAGCCAATTGCACTGGCCTGTGGTGCCCCCTAAAGCGCAAGGCCTGGAGCTGTTGCCCCGATTCGCCCTCCCCAAGGGACCCCTCTGCTGGGGGCATTGAAAACAAACTTTATTAAGTTCTAGTTAAGGAGGTTAAATGCAATTCACACCAGGTAGACTAAAGGAAGGACAAAGGTGCCTTAAACCCACCTCCCTCTAACCCCCCTTGTCTTCCCCCCAAGCACAAGGATGGAATCACTGAGACTCAGACTCTGGGTCTGGGGGCCTGGCTCAGCGGAGCTGATCCTTTCACTGTCACTGAACTGGCTCTGTCGGGGTGTGAATCCCCCCGCCCATGGCTGAGATCTCAGCGCTGCTCCCCAGGCACAGCTGGGTAAATCCTGGAGGCAGGAGGTTGCCTGGTTCACTCCCCAGCTGGGGCAGGTTCTGTCACTGACACGATCAGACCCTGCCCCAGGGCTGAGCTCTGCCCCTCACGCTCTGATTCTCTCTCAGCAGTGAACGTGACTCTGGATCCAAACACGGCCCATCCCGACCTCATCATGTCTCCGGATCAGAAACATGTGAGATATGGAGGCGTAATGCAAGCTCTGCCCGACAACCATGAGAGATTTGATACTATGCGCTGTGTGCTGGGCTGTGAGGGATTCACCTCGGGCCGACATTACTGGGAGGTGGAGGTGGAGATGGAGAGGTTGGGAGTCTGGTCTGTGGGGGTGGCCAGAGAGTCTGTGAGGAGGAAAGGACGGATCAGCCTTAACCCTGAGCAGGGGATCTGGGCTGTGCAGGGCTGGGAGGATCGGTACCGGGCTCTCATGTCCCCTGCGCAGAGCATCCCCTTCCCCCCGAGTCAGGCACCCCACAGGATCCAGGTTTATCTGGACTATGAACGGGGGCAGGTGGCGTTTTTCGATGCTGGTACCAGGGACCTGATCTTCACTTTCCCGACGGCCTCTTTTGCCGGGAAGAGACTCCGCCCGTTCTTCCAGGTTAGCACTACTGTCCCGCTCTGCCATGCTGGGGCTAGTGTGCGACTCCTCTAGCCCCCACCCTCCTGATCTCTATGACCTGGAGCACTCAGTCAATCTTCCGCCCCCCCCCCCCGCCGTCCCCGCACAGACTGGGCTGAGGGGGGTGATGCTCTACCCGTAGCTCTGTGGCTGTGGAGGTCTGTGTGAGGTTCTAGGCTGGTCTCTGTGCTCCTGGGAGCCAACGCTGTGTGAAGTGGGGGGGGGTCCCACAAAGGAAGGAGGGAGCCCCCCTGTGGGTGAGGACCCAGACAAGGTGAGGGAAAGACCACCCGACTGGGGGGAGAGCAGGGGGGAGGCCTGGCTGAAGGGGCTGGGGGGAGGGGAGAGCAGGGGAGGGGCCTGGCTGAAGGGGCTGGGGGGAGGGGAGAGCGGGGGGTGGCCTGGCTGAAGGGGCTGGGGGGAGGGTGGGGGACAGACCAGAGGGCAGACCAGGCGTCAGGCGGGGAGAGGTTCCCAGGAGATCAGGGGCAGGTATCGCAGGGGAAGCAGAGCTGAGCAGGAAGGACCCAGCTGCACAGACAACGTCCTGCCCCTTGGCTTGGGGGACACAGAGGCTGGGGACCCGTTGGGCCCCCCAGGGTTCCACCAATCAGAGCCCAGGACTGGAGTCCTCTGCTCCCCTTCAGCGGCTATTCTAGCAGCGTGAGCAGGACACTGGGTGGTGGATTCGGACTGACGAGCTCCTAAGCGCCCTGTGGGCCAGCATTTGAGATCTGTGGTTCCTGACACAGAGGCAAGGGAGGGATCGGACACTGATCTGTGGGCCAGATGTTTCAGAGGGATTTAGCCTTTAAATACCCGGTGCTGTGAGCTCTCTTGTCAGAACAAACAGCTCAATACCCTGTGCAATCCCGAAACTCAACCGAGGAATCGTCTCTTTTCCAGCAAACGTGAAAGAATTAAGATGCTGAAGTGATTGTTCCCTTAGACAGTGTTTATGGCAAAGCTAATATTGGCAGATTGTGTTATAAAATTTAATTGTTGTTACGGTATAAATTTCGCTTTCTTTATGATTAAACTACTGTTGTGTGAGTCTGCATTTTCTGGGGGCTCCAACGCAGGTGCTGCTTCTTAGAGCTGGGAGAAAAATATTTTCTCTGCCAAATTAATTTTAAAAAATTTTTAAATTGAAGGAAATTTTAAAATTTGTTGGACAATTTTTGTGGAATTTTTCCATAGTTGATAAAAAATAAACCAAACTTAACAAAACATTTCAGTTACTTGGTTCTTATATTCCCCTCCACCCACACTTTTCACTCTGCCTTTTCATAAGAACATAAAAATGGCCATCCTGGGTCAGACTAAAGGTCCATCCAGCCCAGTAGCCTGTCTTCTGACAGTAGCCAATGCCAGGTGCCCCAGAGGGAGTGAACCTAACAGGCAATGATCAAGTGATCTCTCTCCTGCCATCCATCTCCACCCTCTGACAAACAGAGGCTAGGGACACAGTTCCGTACCCATCCTGGCTAATAGCCATTAATGGACTTAACGTCCATGAATTTATCTAGTTCTCTTTTAAACCCTGTTATAGTCCTAGCCTTCACAACCTCCTCAGGCAAGGAGTTCCACAGGTTGACTGTGAACTGTGTGAAGAAGAACTTCCTTTTATTTGTTTTAAACCTGCTGCCCATTCATTTCATTTGGTGGCCCCTAGTTCTTATATTATGGGAACAAGTAAATAACTTTTCCTTATTCACTTTCTCCACACCACTCATGATTTTATAGACCTCTATCATATCCCCCCTTAGTCTCCACTTTTCCAAGCTGAAAAGTCCTAGCCTCTTTAATCTCTCCTCATATGGGACCCGTTCCAAACCCCTAATCATTTTAGTTGCCCTTCTCTTCTTTTCTAATGCCATTATATCTTTTTTGAGATGAGACCACATCTGTACACAGTATTCAAGATGTGGGCGTACCATGGTTTTATATAAGGATTTTCTCTCCCTTCCATTGGAAAATTTGGGCGGAGGTGGAGGAGAGAAAGAAAAGTGAGCAGACACCCCCAAAATTCCAAGTTTGTTTCACTTTTTCAGAAGCCACCGGAAGGACCATTAGTAGATAAAATGTTGCCTGTGTTCTCTGAGAATGAGTTATTCACAACCTGACCCAGCAGCTATCCTTGTCAGTCAAAAATAAAGGTGCAGAGCAAAGTGCATGAATATTACCTAAATTAGTTCCTGGAATCCTGACATTGCTTGAGTAACTTTTTCCCCTACCAGAAACGAAACTAGATGAAGATGATAACATTTATAATCACCAAACTAGCTCACTGTCTGAGCCCAAGACATATTATCGGAACATGGAACCAGAGCAAGACTTATCGTGGTTAAAGAATTCTGTCAAAAAATTAGCACCATGCAAAAGCAATTCAGTCATCATTAAATGGACTAAAAATTGGCTAACTGATAGATCTCAAAAGGTAAGGATAAGTGGGAAATTGTCATCCAATGGGGGTGTTTCTTGTGCAGTCCTGAAGGGATCTGTTCTCAGCCAATGCAGTTCAATAACTTTATCAATGCTCCGGAAAACTATATAAATAATTACTGGTAAAATTTACAGGGGACATGAAAAAAAATGGTGGCTTGATAAGTAGTAAAGAGGGCAGATCACATATACAGACTGTTCTGGATAGATTGGCAAGGTGGGCTCATTTGAACAACACTTTCCTAACTCAGGGCATTACATCCAGCACGGGGGAATTCTATGTCAGATTTCATCTTGACAGATATTGAGGAATTAAGAACGGAAAGGTAGTGGCTGCAGAGGTCCAAGTGATGATGACTTGAGTACATTTATTATGTGCAAACCAAATAAAGTCTGAATGGTGTCTATAGAAATAATATATACACACAAGATGTGCTTTGGGACAAAGAATGTCAAGTGAAGAATGTGAATGATAATTGGGAGCTGTTTATGAACATTTGACTAGAGGCCCAATAAAGCCACAATTCTGCAATTGAGAAGGAAAACTGCACTATCTGGGGGAGAAAACACCCCACAATCTCACTTAGAGGGGAGGTGAAAAAGATTATAAATAATAATAAAAACTATAACAAATAAAAAGAAGGGGAAATTGATTGCATCACATTTATATTCACTGCTAGGAATCATAGAAAATTGATGAGAGGCAAAAGGACATGAGAAACCTATGGCCAGAAGAGTTAAGAAGACCGAGAAGGAGGCTTTTGTTTATAAGTAGTGTTATGCTGGGTTGTGAAGGCTTCCCCTTGCCCTCCTTTGGTTCTTGTCATGCAGACAGAAAGCAGAAGACCAGAGACCGAAGTGTAGGCAATGCAGGGTTAATCAAGCAAGCATAATCCACAGTTCTGTACACCAGTAGAGCTTTCCCCATTCCCACCACCTCTTTCTTAGCAGGCTTAATGATCCCTGTGTTGCCTCCCCCTGGCCCCATCCCTTACAATTTATGGCCATGTTCCATTTTGGAGGGTTGTGAGTCTGGGGGCTTCGGTACCACTTCTTTTGTATCCCAGAGGAGGGGGAGAGAGTGAGGTTGTATTTCTCTAGGGTCACCGTTTCTTTGGCTTTTAGTGTTTCTTATACCTTCCCCCCATCCCCCTCACCTCTCCTGACTGGTTGCTTGACCTTGGCTTGGGAGCGGAGTCAGGCAGTCTTCAAGTGTACGCTTGTATATTAAACTCCCACCACACCCAGCAACACTTTAACTCTCCTCCTTCTTGTTCTAATTGTGTTATAAACCCCATCTGGCCATGGGCAGATGCAACACATGGTGTCTTTGTTCACACATGTTAGTATGGATATAAGAATATCAAAAGTCAAAAGGGCAAACAAACCCCCAAATTCTATCTCAGGCAAATATACTGAATGCTGTATTCCCATCACTAACACAGGTGTTAGGAGAAATCTCATTGAAGCTGAGGGGGAGAACAGTCACCATTCATTCAGGATAAATATCCCTGGCCCCACTCAACACCAGCACCATGTTCCTACAGCACAACAGCCCTCACTCCTTAAACATCTACTGCTTTCTGCCATCCACTGGGCTGGTTATGCTGCCAAAGAAGGAAATCAGATTGGTTTGGCAAGATCTGTTCATGACAAACCCACATTGGCTGTTTCTTATAACCCTGTTATCTTCTAGGTTTGAATAAATTGAGCATGTAATTTGTTCCGGTATCTTTCTGGGTATTGAAATAAGGCTGGCTGATCTCTAATTCCCTTGATCTTCCTTTTTTAAGATAGGCAAACATAGCGCCTTTCTCCAGTCCTCTGGGACCTAACCAATCCTCCATACATTCTGGAAGATACTTGCTAATGGTTCCAAGATTGCTTCAGCTGGTTCCTACGGTGAAAAGTCTCCAGGACCCACAAACTTAAATGTATTTAACTTATCTAAATACTCTTTAATCTGTTCTTTCCCTATTTTGGTCTGAGATCCTTTCCCCTTATTGTTAATATGAAGCTTCTGGTCACAATTAACCCTTTTGGTAAAGTCCTGAAGCAAAATAGGTATCCCACACTTGAGTCTTCAGAAGCAGTAGCACAGGTTAGATTTTTTTCATTGAAAACTGGCTTTTCAAGGGAAATGAACAATGTGGTGGGAAATTTTTCATTCCTTTGACATTTTTCAGTTTTTTGATAAAACTAAAGGACAAATTGTTTAATATTTTGAATCAAAACTTGCTTTTGTGAGTCTTGGCTTCTGAAAAAGTGGAACAAACTTGGAATTTTGGGTGCGTCTGCTCACTTTTCCTTCTCTCCTCTCTCCGCCCCCCATTTTCCAATGGAAGGGAGAGAAGAGGGAGAGTGAAAAGTGTGGGCAGGGGGAACAGCCAAAGAACGGAAATGTTTTGTTAAGTTTGGTTTAATTTTTTTCAACTAAGGAAAAATGCCACTAAAATTGTCCAACAAAAACAGCACTTTTAAATTTCCTTCAATTTTTTAATTTTTAAAATTAATTTCACAGAGAAAATATTATTCTGCTAGCTCTAAGAAGCAGCACCTGCCCTGGAGCCCTCAGAAAACGTTCACTCGTACAACAGTAGTTTAATCATAAAAAAGTGAAATTTGTCCCCTAACTGAAAATGATTAGCCCAACAATGAAACTTTATAACACAATCTGCCAGTATTAGCTTTGCCATAAACACTATCTAAGGCCTGGTCCCCACTAAGTCCCCACTTCGGACTAAGGTACGTTAATAACGTAGCTGAATTTGAAGTACCTTAGTCCGAACTTACCGCGGGTCCAGACGCGGCACGGAGGCTCCCCCGTCGATGCCGCGTACTCCTCTCGCCGAGCTGGAGTACCGGCGTCAACGGTGAGCACTTCCGGGATCGATCTCAGAACATCGATTGCCTGCCGCCGGACCCTCCGGTAAGTGAAGACGTACCCTAAGGGAACAATCACTTCAACATCTTAATTCTTTCACTTTTGCTGGAAAGGGGCTGATTCCTCAGTTGAGTTTCAGGATTACACAGGGTATTGAGCTGTTTGTGCTTCTGACAAGAGAGCTCACATCACGAGATATTAAACCCCTTTGAAAAATCTGGCCCGCTGATCAGTGTCCAATCCCTCCCTTGTCTCATTTTCCTCACTCAAGGCGTTAAAATCCAGCATGGGGGAATTCTATATCAGATTTCATCTGGACAGACAATGAGGAATTGAGAATTGAAAGGTAGTGGCTGTGGAGGTCCAGGTGACCATGACTGGAGTACATTTATTATGTGCAAAGAGAATGAAGTCCAAACTGTGTCTATAGAAGTAATAGATATTGTGACAAAGCTCCGACCTTGTCTCAGTGCATCCCATGCTTCCAGGTGAATTACGCTCGCCTCAGAGGTGAACTGTGACCCTCTCTCTAGAGGCAAGGATCACAGCCTACTGAGCCACTTTCATCATAAGCCAGCAAGGGAGGTGGGAAGAAGCAACCCTCCTTTGCACAGTCTCTGTGATTAATCGGCGGGGGGGGGGGGGGGAATGGAGGGAGGGGAGCCCAGGCCTGCCCTCTACTCTGGGCTCCAGCCCAGGGACCCTAATAGTAGCAGCTATTGGGAGCTGACTTTTGAAACAGGACGGGTACAATTCCCTGGGCCACTTCCCCACAGCAGCCCCCCCACTTCCTCAACATCTGCTTCACCCTTACCTCAGGGCCTCCTTCTTTGTGCCTCATAGGGTTTCTACTGCCCAGTTGCTCCAGTAGCATGACTTCCTCCTACAGCTCCTTACATGCTCCACTCTCTGAGTGGCTGGGAGGCTTTTAACTAGTTCCAGCCAGCCCTTGATTGGCTTCAGGTGTCCCAATCAACCTAGCTGTCTCCACTGCTTTCTAGAAGGATCTTAATTGGCCCCAGGTGTCTTCATTGACCTGAAGCAACTGCCATTTGGTTACCATGGTAACAGGGATTTGTTTAGCCTGGTGCTAATATACCTGTTTCTCACTACTTTCCTATAGCTATCTGGCCTTGCCCCATCACAAAGGTTCTTTGGGAGAAAGAATTTAAAGTGAAGAATGTGAATGATAATTGGGAGCTGTTCATGAACATTTGACTAAATGCCCAATAAGCCACAATTCTGCAATTGAGAAGCAAAGCTATACTATCTGGGGGGAGGAGGGGGAAGCCCACAATCTTGCTTAGAGGGGAGGTGAAAAAGGTGCTATAAATAATAATACCAATAACTATAACGGAGAAAAGGGGAAATGGATGGTTTCATATTTAAATTCACTGCTAGGAATCATATAAACTTGATGAGAGGCAAAATGACATGAGAAAGCTATGGCCAGCAGACTTGAGGACACTGAGAAGGAAGGTTTTGCTTATAAGTATTGTTATGCCGGGTGTTGGGTGAAATCTCTTCGAAGTTGGGGGGGGATAACAGCCGGGGATAAATGTCCCCCTGGCCCCACTCAACACCAGCACCATGTTCATACAGCTCAACAGCCCATGCTCTGTACAGCACCATCCATTAGTTACTACTGATTGGCAGAGTGTCATGACACAGAGGCAAGGGAGGGACCAGACACCGGTCTGCGGGCCAGATTTTTCAAAGGTATTTAGTCTTTATATATCTAGTGCTGTGAGCTCTCGTGTCAGAACAAACAGCTGCCTACCCTGTGTAATCCCGAAACTCAGCCGAGGCATCGTCCCTTTCTCTTTCAACTAAAGTGAAATAATCAAGATGCTGAAGTGATTGTGCCCTTTGACAGTGTTTATGGCAAAGCTAATATTGACAGATTGTGTTATAAAGTTTAATTGTTGGGCTAACCGTTAGGGTACAAATTTCACATTCTTTATGATTAAACGACTGTTGTATGAGTCATAAGCTTTCATGGGCAAAAACCCACTTCGTCAGATGCATCTGACAAAGTGCATTCCAGCCCACGAAAACTTATGCCCAAATAAATCTGTTAGTCTTTAAGCTGCCACAGGACTCCTCGTTGGTCCTGCAGATACAAACTAACACGGCTACCCCTCTGATAGATAAAATAACTACATCTAAGTTTGTGGGGCCTGAAGAATTTTCACCTTAGGAACCAGCAGCAATTATCTTCAAGGACTCAAGGAGGATGTGTGAAGTCCCAGTGGACCGAAGAAAGGCAAACATAGCACCTCTCTTTAAAAAGGAAGATCAAGGGAATTAGAAACCTGCCAGCCTAATTTCAATACCCAGAAACATACTGGAACAAATTATTACACAATCGATATGTTCAAACCAAGAGGATGATAGGGTTGTAAGAATAATCAAATGTGGGTTTGTCATGAACAGATCATGCCAAACCAATCTGATTTCCTTCTTTGACAGCATAACCAGCCCAGTGGATGGTGGAAAGTGGTAGGTGTGTTATTTCTAGACTTTATTACGGCTTTTGACACATTTCCACATGACAGTCTCATAAGCATATTAAAGAAATATGGTCTATGTGAAATTATTATAAGTTGGGTGAACAACTGATAGAAAAACTGTTCTCAAAGAGAAGTTATCAATTGTTTGCTGTCAAATGGGAGGACATATTAAGTGGGGTCCCATAAGGCTCTGTCCTAGGTTTGGTACTATTAATTATTTTCATTAATGACTTGGATGATGCAGTGGGACCATGGAGTGGAGAGTATACGTATAAAATGTGCAGATGACACCAAGTTGGGAGGGGTGACAAGCACTTTGAAGGACAGGATTAGAATTCAAAATGACCTTTATAAATTGGAGAATTGCTCTGAAATCAACAAGATGAAATTCAATATAGAGAAGTGCAAGACATTATATTTAGGAAGGAAAAATCAAATGCACAAACACAAAATGAAGAATAACTGGCTAGGTGGCAGTACTTCAGAAAAGGATCTGGGGTTATAGTGGATCACAAATGGAGTATGAGTCAACACTGTGATGCTGTTGTGAAAAAGGCTAATTTCATTCTTGGATGTACTAATAGGAGTGTAGGGTGTAAGATACAGGAGGTGGAATCTCCATCTTTAGAGGTTTTTAAGGCCTGGCTTGACAAAGCCCTGGCTGGGATGATTTAGTTGGGGTTGGTCCTGCCTTGAGCAGGGGGTTGGACTAGATGACCTCCTGGGGACTCTTCTAATTATTCTAATCGTCTATGATTCTAAGATAATTATTCCCTACTCTATATGGCCCTGATGAGACCTCATCTGGAGTACTGTATCCAGTTCTGGGCACCGTGCTTTAAGAAAGATGTGAACAAATTGAAGAGTCCAGACAAGAGCAGAGCACATGATGAGAGACTTAGCCAACAAGACCTATAAGGAAAAGTGGAAAGAACTGGGCATGTTTAGTCTACAGAAGAGAAGGCTGAGTGGGGACGTGATGATCTGCAAATATGCAAAAGGAGGCTACAAAGAGGACAGTGATCAATTGTTTCCCACGTCCAGCAAGTTAGGATAAGAAGTAATGGGCTCAGTTTACAGAAAGGGAGATTGCGGTTAGACATTAGGAAAAACTTTCTAACTCTAAGGATAGCGAAGCATCAAACTTCATGCCCTTGGAGATTTTTTCAAATGTTTTGGCATTTCGTTTACTGGAACGGAGTTCAGCTAGCATGGATTCGTCTCCCCATACAGCGATCAGATCCTGTACCTCCCGTTCGGTCCATGCTGGAGCTCTTTTGCGATTCTGGGACTCCATCATGGTCACCTCTGCTGATGAGATCTGCACTCACCTGCACCTTGCCACGCTGGCCAAACAGGAAATGAGATTCAAAAGTTCACGGGCCTTTTCCTGTCTATCTGGCCAGTGCATCTGAGTTGAGAGCGCTGTCCAGAGCGGTCACAATGGAGCACTCTGGGATAGCTCCCGGAGGCCCATACCGTCAAATTGCATCCACACTACCCCAGATTCGACCTGGCAAGGCCAATTTTAGTGCTAATCCCCTCGTCGGGGGTGGAGTAAAGAAATTGATTTTAAGAGCCCTTTAAGTCGAAAAAAATGGCTTCATCGTGTAGATGGATGCAGGGTTATATCGAGGTAACGCTGCTAAATTCGACCTAACATCGTAGTGTAGACCAGGCCTAACTCTAAGGATAGTTAAGCATCAAACTGGTTACCTAGGGAGGTTGTGGAACCCCAGTTATTGGATGTTTTTAAGAACAGGCGGGACAAACACCTGTCAGGGATCGTCGAGATGTACATGTTCGTGTCTCAGTGCAGGGGGAAAGACTAGATGACCTCTCAAGGTCCCTTTCATACCCACATCTCTATGATCCTCCAGTCACACCTCAAGCAAGACTAACTTAGGCTTATATCAATTTAGTTGAAGTAGATCCCTTACCAAATTAAGTTACAATGATATAAAACACCTGGACCAAGTCCTGTATTTGATGTAAACCAATGTAAGTGTCCACAGATGGATTTACACTTTACTAGTATAAAAAAGGCCTTACTACCACGGTACTCACTGGCAACAAATTCACCGGAAGGGCCGTTAGTAGATAAGATAAAAGCAAACTTTGTCCATGTTCTCTGAGAATGAGTTATTTACAACCTGATCTAGCTTGCCTGGTCATCCTAAAATAAGGGGGCAGGGCAATGTGTATGAATATTATCTAAATAGCTTATTGGAATCCTGACATGGAACGATCCCTTACCAAATTAAGTTACAATTCTGGCAAGGGAAAGGTGATAACATTTATAATCAGGGAACTGGCTCTCCCTCTGAGACTTCTTGAGTCTCCTAGACTTTAAAGCCAGAAGGGACCATCATGATCATCTAGTCTGACCCCCTGCACATTGCAAGCCACAGAACCTCACCCACCTATTTCTGGCTGAGTCCCAGAAGTCCTCAAATCATGGTTTAAAGACTTCAAGTTACAGAGAATCCACCAGTTACACTAGTTTAAATTTGCAAATGACCAGTGCCCCATGCTGCAGAGGAAGGCGAAAAATCCAAGGGTCTCTGCCAATCTGTGACTGGGGAATAAAGTACCTTCCCAACCTCTAATATGGTGATCAGTTAGACCCTGAAGATGTGGGAAGACCCACCAGACAGATACCTGGGAAAGAATTCATTGTAGTAGCTCAGAGCCCTCCCCATCCAGTGTCACACACCAGCTGGACTTGTCATGGGAATCCGGTAGGTTGGGCTCATCTGAACAACTTGTGTTTAAAGACAACCAAATACAATGTCAAACTTAATGGGACAACGAATGCCAGTCACACTTACAGGATGAGGGATTGAAAGCTGGAAAAGAGTGACGCTGAGAAAAGGATGTAGGGTCCATAGTGGAAATCGGCTGAACGTGAGCTCCCAGGGTAGTGCTGTAGCTAAGGGGGCTATCACAATCCTTGGATGCATGATACAAGCATGGGAATTGAGAATAGGAGGAATGAGATGGTATGCAAAGAGGTTACTTACCTTACAGTAACGGATGTTCGTCGAGATGTGTTTTCTGTGTGTATGCACTCACTGTGTTCTTGCGCCCTCTAGCACCAGACATCAGAACTTTCTGAAAAAAAACTTTCTGAAAAAAAGTCCTCTCCCTTGCACAAGTTGTTTCCACTCCCAGAGCCAGGAGTAGAACCCGGGACTCCTGGCTCCCAGGGCCCCCCACTGCCTGTAACCCACTAGACCCCACTCCTCTCCCACACCTGGGAAGAGAACCCAGGAGTCCTGGCTCCCAATCACTAGACCATGTTCCAGTATTACACCCCTAGGTTCCCCCATCCCCTGTATGAGTATCAGAGGGACCCCTATCCCTAAAGGAGAATCCACACCCCCGCCTGCCAAGCCTCCACCCAATCAGCTCCCCTGGGCCAGCTGAAAAGGGGCCAAGTCCCCAATCCCAGCTCCCGTGCTGCGTTGGGGTGAATAATGAGCCCTGGGACAGCGCAGGGTGATGATAAGTTTCCTGTTTATTGGTAGGTTTTTAACTCCCCATGGAGGGGGTGGAGCAAGCAAGGAGGGGGCGGGGCCATGGGGAAGGGGAGGAGCTACTTGAACTTGATGGACTTGACCCTGAAGTCTCCCTCCACTGAGAAGAATTCGATGGTCTCCAGCCCCAGCCTGTTGGGGAATTTCAGCTGCTGCTCCTCCGGCAGCGCCACCGTCAGCTCCTGGGTGTTGAAGGAGATGCAGACCTGGGGCAGGGGCCAGAGAGTGGGGGCAGAGCCAGAGACACCTGCCTCCTAAGGGGTTAAATACCATCCCCCCCAACCCTCCTCCAGTCCACCCAGAACTGAAGACACCCCCCCCCAAAGAGATACAGACTCATCTGCTAGGGGGTGGCTATGCCCTTCCATATCTCATGGAAACAGTCCCCGACCAGACCACCCACCCTCCCCCCACCCGCTGGGAGGCTGTGCCCCTCACAAAGATGTGGGGCCACCCCAGACTTTAATGCCGCCCCGCTTTGAGATGGAGGCCACGGCCGGTGATCTATTTGCCCCTCACAAAGAAGGCGACTCCAGCTTGGCCTTCTGTGCATGATGGGCTGAGCGAGCCCCCACACGGTGCACTATGGGCCGAAACACCCCCCCATTGCGGAGTGGGGCAGGGCAGTGACTTCTGTCACCTCCATGAGGAACTCCAGGCTCCCTCTCTCTGAACAGACCCTCAGCCTGGCGTTCCCCTGCACACACGGGGGCTCCTGGCTGAACTGGAAAATGGCCTCCCCAAAGCAGTCGCTCGGCTCCTCACCCGGCACCCCCCAGCACCCCATTGCTCCCCTGCCCCAGCATAACTCCCCTTCCCCCCATGCAGAGAGAGGCAGAATCAGATCGAGAGGGGGAGAGAGGGGCAGCGAGTGGCTAAGCGAGCCCACAAGGCCATCAGATCCACACAGGGCTGTAGGGGTTGGCTCCCTCTGAGAACGGGAAACAGCAAAATCTGTGGCTTGGCCAGAGCACGTGCTGGGAGGCTACAGAAACCAGGCCTTGGGGACACTGGGTGCGATGGACACTGCAGGGAACCGAGAGACCTCAGGGGACACCGGTGATGTGGGTGGTCTGCATGAGGGATACGGGGCCTTAGAGTAACCCAGCCTCAGGAAATCAGGTACCATGGAAAGCTGGCATCTGGGAACCAGGGCCACAGGCAAACCAGACCTCTCAGAGCCTGGGCCACGAGGAAGGTCAGCACCCAGGAAACTGGGGCACAGAGAAACCCGGTGCCATGGAAACCAGGTGCCATGGAAAGAAGCCATTAGACAAAAAGACTTTGAGGTTGTGGTGGACAATCAACAGAACGTGAGCAGCCAGTTTAACGCTGTGGCTAAGAGGGCTAATGCGATCCATGGATGTATCATAAGGGAAGTGGACAGGGCACTGGTCTATGGCACTGGTGAGGCCAATACTGGATACTACGGCCTGTTCTCAGGTCCACATTTTAAAAGGACAGAGAAGACATATGCAAATAAATAAAAACTGAAATAAACATCTAGAGGAGAAAGATCTGAGGTCTGGAAAACCTGCCTGACAGTGATCCACAAAGGTAGCGAGGCTCCTAGTTTCCATCTGGGCTGGAGAGACTAAAGAAGCTCAATCTATTTAAGAGGCACCTTCATCAATTTCTCTTATTGAAGAGAAAGTTAAGATGCAACTTCATCATCATCTATACATCATTTATACCTACACAGGGTAAAATCTCTGATAGTAGAAGGCACTGTAACCCAAGCAGGTAAAGGTTGAACAAGCTCTGAGGGCTAGAAGTTTAAGCTAGGAAAATTCGATCAGGAAATAAGGCACAGATGTTTAATGAATAAGGGTAATTAACCATTGCAACAGGTTCTCCAGCGGTGTGGTGGAATCTCCTTGACCAGGAATCTTTAAGTTAAGATTGAATTGATCTTTCTAAAAGATACGCTCTAGTCCCACCTTAAGTCATTAAGCTTGTTTCAGGAGTCACAGGATAACATTCTCTGGCCTGTGTGATACAGGAGACCAGACTAGACTATCACGATGGTCCCTTCTGGTCTTAAAATCTGTGAATCTATGACAGATGGACAAGATGGGTTTAGACCTCTGGTTATTGGGAACATGTTTGTTTTAGGGTCAGAGTTAAGGAGGTTTGGGTGCGGATCATTGAGCTGTGCTGATTGACTCCTGTTGAGGGTCTGGTTCGAGGGGTGAGGTTGGTGTCAGAATTATTTGTTATGTCTCCTTCTCTTGCAGTCCCCTTAGTGGGTGCTTTTAGGCTGGGATGGGATAGTTTAGTCTGGTTCTGAAAGGCATTCTGAAAACTTAACTCTAAGCGACGGAAGCTGTTTGCGTGGAGGAATAACTAATAATAGCTAACCCCAGTTAGGCGGTCGGAATTGCCCTCAGAGGGAGCGCAGCTGTGGGGGAAGGGCGGGGGAGACTCCCTGTATCCAAAATGGCTGATGTGACAGTGCCTGGCCCAGGCTCCAAGGAAGAATTTCCATGTCCTCCGTATGTCCCGGCCTTCAAGAACCAAAGACCTTGGACGGGAATATCAGGCAGCTCGGGCCGGGTGAAGGGCCTTTCATCCTGCGCTGTGTCTCTCCCCTCCCAGCACAAGCGGCAGGCAAAGACCAGAACTGACCCTCCTTTCACCAACTCTGTGTCTGCAATAAGTGACATGGTGGTAGTTGAAAGTGGATAATCCGGACTTGCAGGTCTAATTGGATTTCAAAGTCCATGTTGATCAGGAAAAGCCCAGCCCCAGTTCTGAGCAGCCTCTCTCAGGTGGTATATGGTGTCATTTGGAAACTGAAAGTTTAGTGAAGATAAAGGCGTCTTTGGGGCAGCAGCAGAACCTGTCGGCCATTCCCAGACTGGGGGAGAGAGACGGAATCAGGGAGATTTCAGGGCTCTCCCCTGGAGCCCACCTGTAAGCAGATGACATGTCTTGAGGTTACTCTCTCTTTGTCACCATCTAGTGGGGTTGCCAAGCCTCCAGCATTGTGCTGGGGTCTCCAGGAATTAAAGATTAATTAAAGATTATGTCATGTGATGAAACCTCCAGGAATACGTCCTACCAAAATCAGCAACCCTACACCTCCTCTCCTCTCACAGAGCCAGGTGCACAGCCAGAATTGGACAGGTGAGTATACAGCACCCGCCATGAGGGAGTGGGGGAGGAGATGTGAGCTGATCCCCTAGATTGCTTTTAACCCTGATCTGGGGCGATTCTCTGAAACTGTGGTGGACCCATGAGGCCCTTGATCCTCCAGCCATGCCCATTTCCATCATCAAAGAGGCTCTTGCTGCCTGGAGAGACTTGTGGGTGGTTTAGACAGAAGTTGGGAATTATCTCAGTGATGGACCCTGGATTTCAGGTGTCCTGAGGAGTGACACGAAGGGTGGAGTTAAGGTTGCTTGGGGAGCCTCAGCTGTGTATTTCCCAACGTGCCGATGTTTGTTTCTTTGCTTGAGGACCGGGCTGTCTCCTGTTTTCTGTTGTTCTAAGGAGGGTGATGCAAAGGGCAATGTGAGAGTTGTTTGGGTGACCTTATCTGGGGATTTCCGGTGTTTGTTTATTTCCTTGAGCGTAGCCATAACTTGCAACGTCCAGGCTCTCTCTGGTCTTTCCCTTCCTTTGCACAAAGCACAAGTCGCTGCCTCCAGCCCAGATGAACAGTCCCAACCTGTGACCCACCGGGCACCTGCTTATGAGCAACAGAGCTGGCTGGTCACAGGGTACTGCTGTATCCCTGGCAAAGTGTGTATTGCGTCCCCCTCTAGCAGCTGGTCCATATAGCAGTAACAGCCCATCACTGCTAACAGCTCATGGTAGAAGCCAAACTCTACAGGTCTACAGCTCTTACCAGGATGAGGGCGACCCAGGATCCAGTCCCCCTGCTCCGATGATTCTTCAATTATTTATCCACCATGCACACACCCCCATTGGCTAGCTTAGGTGGCCCCCTAATTAACCTGCTGGCTTTTGTGAATCACAGTCTCTGTGCCTGGGGAAAAGCCGCAGCATCTCTTGATTCAAAGACGTTTTTGATATCCCCTGTGCAGGTTCCGGGGCCAAGTAACCCTGCTCCAGAACCTGCATGTGGCATATCAAAAGCCTCTTTGAATCAAGAGATGCTTTTCCCCAGAGCAGGCAGAGCTACCGCGGCAGTGGCCAGGCCCCCAGGACCTTTGAAATCAGCCTGGCCCCTGGGCAATTGCCCCCTTTGCCCCCCTATTGGCAGCCCTGGGCTCTCCCCAGGCGTTGTATAGGAGCCTAGGGGCCGAACTGAGGCACGGTGAATGGCAGTGATCTGCCAGACATCTGAAAGTTGGGCGTGGGGTGACACTCAGCAAGTTCCTTTTGTGCATCTGCTCCCGAACCCTGCACAAGCTGAACATGTCATGCAGCCACATAAACGCAGAGCAGAGGCTGGATCCAGCCCTGGGCTGCATGTTGGACACCCCACCTGGTGCCACTAATGATAGAAATACTTCTCTCCTGTGTCTGCTCCATGAGCCATTGCCTGGGGCTGAGCCCTACAGCTCTGGGAGACTCCAGATGCACCCCCCTGACCAACCCTAATGTTCTCCAATGCAAATGGGCATCTCTTGTTCTCAGGACCTGCTGGAGCAGGGCAGGAGAGAAGCTGAGCGTTGGCGCTTGGGAGGAGGACACTCCAGAAGGACCGAACTAAATCCATGCGACCTGCATCTGCTTCGCCCTGAGAACCTGGTGGAAGCTGCAATCCCAGGGGGACGCGACGGATGAGCTGAGAGCCCGTTTCAGCCCTGCTGTGCAGGACTCCGACCTAGAACCCCACTAAGTGCAACACAAAAGCAAACTGAGCCGGATCTCGGCCCGTGGTGCAGGTGTCTCCATGGTCAGAGAGGGGAGAAGGTGGAATGGGCAAGTCACCGACAGGGCCGTGGATCAGCCTTCATTAGGGTCTAACCCAAAGTCTGTGAGTGTGATAAGTTGCACATCACAGCGCAGAGAGTGAATCACCAGCAGGAAGCATCCAAATCCCGGAGAAGCTGCTTCGACTGAGCCCAGCAGGGAGCCCTCGTGTGGGGGCAGCGCCAGGATGGCCGACCGCAGCGAGGTGGAAGATCTGATGCTCATCTCAGGGAATGGGGAGTGTGAGATGAGTGTGTGTGACACAGACAAGGAGCCCACGGGGGACGTGTGTCTGGTCAAGTTCCGCCCCCGCCCCCAGCCGCTGAGCATGGAGACCCTGCAGGGAGCGCGGGACGGACTGGAGCGACGCGGGGAGCTGGGCGAGGAGCTGGGCAGCTGTCTGGACCTCGCCCTGGAGAGGTTTTGCCGGGAGCCCCGGTGTGTGCAGGAGAACGCCAGGCTGCTCATCCGCTGGGACGGGGGGGAGCTGGAGTTCCTGTCGGGGGAGGGGGGTTACACAATCTCTGTTTTCTATCACAGAGGAAATCCCTGGTATTATCTCCATGTGAAGGATCTGCCCGGGGACTTGTATGTGGCCTGGTTACGTTCCCGTAAGGAACGGCTCAGTTCTAACAATCTGCTGGCGTTGTTCACTGGGCTGCGTTTCTCTCAGGGAGACACTGCTGTGCTGAGGGACTGCTTTCACAGAGCCTGGGAGGGGTTCAGACGAGAGCCCCGGTGTGTGCAGGAGAACGCCAGGCTGCTGATCCGCTGGGGCGGGGGGGAGCTGGAGTTTGTATCCGGCCGGGGGCAGTGTGAGATCTCGGTGCTCCTCGCCGATGGGAGACCCCAGTATCACATCACAGAGCTGGGAGGGGACAGGCCAATGACTTGGTCACACTCCATCCCAGAGCCGCTAAGTGTCGCAGACCTAGCGAGGGTGCGGGACAGACTGGGGCACTGGGGGGCGCTGGGCGAGGAGCTAAGCAGCTGTTTTGAGGAGGCCATTTCCCAGTTCAGCCGGGAGCCGCGGTGTGTGCAGGAGAACGCCAGACTGCTGATACGGTGGGGCGGGGGTGAACTGGCGTTCGTGTCCAGCCAGGGGCAGTGTGAGATCTCAGTGCTCCTCGCCGATGGGGAACCCCAGTATCACATCACAGAGCTGGGAGGGGACAGGCCAGTGACGTGGTCACACTCCAGCCCAGAACCGCTGAGTGTCGCAGACCTAGCGAGGGTGTGGGACAGACTGGGGCACTGGGGGGCGCTGAGTGAGGAGCTGGGCGGCTGCTTTGAGGAGGCCATTTCCCAGTTCAGCCGGGAGCCCCCGTACGTGCAGGGGAACGCCAGGCTGGGGATCTGGTGGGATGGCGGTAACCTGGAGTTCCTGTCGGGAGAGGGGCAGTGTGACATCTCTGTGCACTGTAAGGACAGAAGACCCCACTATGAGGTTGGGGAGCTCCCCGTGTACATATTCCTGGCTTGGTTACATGCCCGTCCACACCCACTGAGCTCTGACAACCTACGGAGAGTGTTGAGAAAATTGGGGTCCTGTCAGGAAGACACTGGTACCCTAAGAGCCTGTATTTCCCACGCCTTGGATCAATTCATTCAGGAGCCCCGGTGTGTGCAGGAGAATGCCAGGCTGCTGATCCAGTGGGGCGGGGGGGAGCTAGAGTTCGTCTCCGGCCAGGGGCAGTGTGAGATCTCAGTGCTCCTCACCGATGGGGAAATCCAGTATCACATCACAGAGCTGGGAGGGGACAGGCCAGTGACTTGGTCACACTCCAGCCCAGAGCCACTGAGCGTCACAGACCTAGCGAGGGTGTGGGACAGACTGGGGCGCTGGGGGGCGCTGGGCAAGGAGCTGAGCGGCTGCTTTGGGGAGGCCATTTCCCAGTTCAGACGGGAGCCCCCGTGTGTGCAGGGGAACGCCAGGATGAGACTCTGTTGGGACAGGAATAGACTGGAGTTCCTGTCAGGAGAGGGGCAGTGTGAGATCTCTGTGCGATATAAGAACAGGAGAGCCCAGTATGAGGTTGGGGAGCTCCCAGTGCACATAAACCTGCCTCGGTTACACGCCCGAACAGAGCCAGAGTGCCAACCCCCTGTGATGCCATATGATTGAAATAGGACCGTACCATTGCAGCTTCCACTGTTATATAGTTGCACCAAAACTTGTAAGAAGTGCATCATGTAAGGAATCAATGGAAAAGCTACAATCTATCAAGTATGATTGTCCTGTTTATATGCACGTATCATCTTTGTCTCTGAAGTTATTAATATTGACTCTACACTGGTATCCAACCTGTGTGCTGTATTCCTGGGCAACACCTACAAGGCAGTGTACATCCAGTCTAGCCAGCCATTTTGAATGGACTCTTCAAGTTGATGACCCATTAAAGAAAACATTTAACTCTCTCAATAGGCTATAGAGAAAGCTTGTCCCCGCCCTGTGAGCCTTCCTGTGGACGCTTTAGCATGTGACTTGCTCATGTGACCCTGGACTCCATCTTGTGCCTGTAATTTTCCACAAACTAAGACTGTGAACAGTCCCTCCACATGGGAGAAGGTATAAAAAAAACCCACTGGGAGCATCTCCATTTTGCTGCTCTGATCTCTGGACTTACACTAAAAGGAGCATATTGACTACGGACCGAGGAACCTTCCAATCTTTAGGAAGTTACCAGAGACCATACAAGCAGGCAGTCCGTAACATCACTGCTACAAACCTGATCCAAGAACTTTGCAATGGTGATATGTACATGATTTCTTTGAGCATTTTTAAATCTCTTTCTTTTCTCTTAGAAATAAACCTTTAAATATTAGATAGTAAAGGATTGGCAATGGTGTGATTATTGGGTAAGTTTTATATTGACCCTGCGGTGTGGTTGATCTCTTGAGATCAGCTTGGAAAAGGGACGGCTAAGGGGACATATGATAGAGGTCGATAAAATCATGACTGGTGTAGAGAAAGTAGAGAAGGATGTGCTATTTACTCTTCCTAACACAAGAAGT
Organism: Chrysemys picta bellii; assembly: GCF_011386835.1. NCBI lineage: Eukaryota > Metazoa > Chordata > Testudines > Emydidae > Chrysemys > Chrysemys picta. The sequence continues at coordinate 2,377,373 of NC_088802.1, read as the reverse complement.
AGGGGCCACCAAATTAAATGAATAGGGAGCAGGTTTAAAACAAATATAGGGAAGTATTTTTTCACACACAGTCAACTTGTGGAACTCCTTGCCAGAGGATGTTGTGAAGGCCAGGATTATAACAGGGTTAATAAAAGAACTAGATAAGTTCATGGAGGATAGGTCCCTCAATGGCTATTAGCCAGAGTGAGCAGGGATGGTGTCCCTAGCCTCTGTTTGCGGAAAGCTGGGAATTGACAATTCTCACCTGGGCCCAGACAGAGATGGCATGAGTCTCTCCTATTTGGGGGCCTTATTCGGGTCTGGCTGGGAGCTTGTCCAAAGTGGGGGGCAGAGGAGCCTGGATTGGGTGGGGAGGGAAGTTTGGCTGGAGTCGGGGTGGGGTAAGGGGTCTGGCTTGGTGGGGGGAGTTGGCCAGAATTGGGGGGAGAGGACTGGCTGGGAGGCTTGGCTGTTGGGTGAGGAGGGGCCTGGCTGGAGGGGTGGATGGAGTGGGGGGATAGGGTTTTGGCAGCAGTGGAGGGGGGCTTGCCCAGAGTGGGGCAAACCAGGTGACCAACTTGGGGGAGCTTGGCTGGAGATGGGTTCCTAAGAGGATGAGATCTATGGGGCGGGGAATGGGGGAAGTTGTGTCAGGGTCACTGTTGCGAGGCAGATTCACAATTAGCCCCTCCACACCCAGACGTGGCCGGAATCAGGGGCAGTCATTTGGGGTCCTCGTAGCCAGAGTCAGAGTCCGCAGAGGGCGAGTCATCAGGGTGGCTGCTTTGTAAAAGACCACATTCCCTGGGGTGGGTCGGGAGAAACTAAGTCACGGGAGCAGAAAGCAGGCTGGCTTTTCCCCCTGGCTCTGAAGCACTTTTGTAGCAGGTCAGTGGTAGTATTAACCCTCTGCCAGGGAAGCCCCCCCAGTGTTCATTACAGAAAGGGGCAATTGGGAGGGAAAGCTGGATTCCGGCTGGAGATTTCTACAAGCAAGAGGAGGGAAGATGTTGCTGCCTTGCTTTTGACTCAGTCGAGTGTATAGATTTTAGTGAGCAAAGACAGAGACTCGGGTGAACTCCACCTAAACTTTTGGGAACTCTGAGTTTCTTCTCGCCGTGTTTCTGTGGGGACTGACCTGTCTAGATTCAATTTGTTTTCTTTATTTTTGTTCATGTAGAACAGTGAAGATAATGTAGGTGGATTATAAAGTAGCCATGTTATGTTGTAGAAATGAAGTTATGATGATGATGTTTGTTTATCATCGGAAGACTTTATAAAGTTGATACTAAAGAATTAAGTTCCTTCCTTTTGTTCTTTGTCTGGATTTGAATGCGAGGAGGCCGACCCTGCACGATTCTTGCTGAAAATCCTCAGTGACTGAATTCTGGATCTCCAGGTGCTTTTCCAAGGGAGGCATTCTTAGGGTCAAAGAGAAGGGCAGCGTAAACTCCAACCCAGTGGTAACCTGTGGCCCACAGACCCCTGGGTGTCTGCAGACTTTGTCTAAGGTTTCCAAAGGGGTCTGCACTTCCATTTGGAATTTTTTAGGGGTCCGCAAATGAAAAAAAAGGTTGAAAATCCACCAATCTAGCCCACCCAAAGGTTAGCAAGAACTCTCTGGCTCTGCGTCAGAGACCAGCAACATCCCAAAGAATCAACGGCTGCATTTTTAAGCAGTTTATAGATCTCCTTTGGACTCTGCAAACAGCGGAGAAGCTAGATGAATTTCCAAAGCTTGTAAGACTGCTCACGACTCAATATTCAGGCTATTGGGATCGTAGGAAAGATTGTGTTGTTCGATTCATTAACCCTTTCCCTTTTATAAGCCTATAATCTCACCATTGGTATAATCAACAATTCAGAAAATTAGTAGCAAAATAATCCAACCCACTTTCCGTTACTGGAGCAGTAGGCACTGCCTTGTCTTGGCCAAGTTTGTTAACACTTTATAGAAATCTAGCCATCTCCATGCATGCCTGCCTATCTATCCATCCACTCCCATCTATACCCATCTAGCCATCCCCATACATATGCATCCAATTTGTCTATTCTGGAATAACTCCATAGGCTGTGTAGCGAGGAGGTGCGGCCTCCCGCCGTGTCAGAAGGGGAGAGACCCAAAACCGCCCCCTGGTGGGCAGAACCAGGCCACCTGCAGCCGCTGCAACAGAAGCAGAGGGCGGGACAGGAAGCTGGACTATAAAAGACCAGCCTCTTAGCTCAGCTATCCCTCCCGTGGGTCTGGTGTTTCGTCTTGTCCCAAATAATGAACAATCACTTCATCCACATTTCCTGGGGGGGAGGGACAGCTCAGTGGTTTGAGCATTGGCTTGCAAAGCTCAGGGTTGTGAGTTTAATTTTTTGAGGGGGCCACTTAGGGATATGGGGCAAAATCAGTACTTGGTCCTGCTAGTGAAGGCAGGGAGCTGGACTCAATGACCTTCCAGTTCTATGAGATAGGTATATCTTCCCCCACCATACTTCACAAGGTTAGCAGGCTGGTGAGTAGTTTGTTTTTATCCTATTTTTCCTTACAAATTTACCTTCTACATTCACATCAGGCAGAGCCTGTTAAAGAGATGTTAGCCTTTATAAATTACTAATATACTTAAAGAGTATTAAATTGGATGCCTCCATATGATAAAGACAATTTGAAATAAAGATTTTAACAGGAATTTATGGGAAACCATGTAATTTTATGACACCAAATTTAGCTAAAAGCAATGTGGTTTGTCTGTTTTGCTTTTACAGACACGGGGTTCCCAGAAGAAACACTTCCTTTCTTTTTGTCCTTTTTGTACAACATATTAGCAGCTGGCCAAAGAGTTATAGTGACTTATCACTGGTTCCTATCCACTTATTGGTGGACGATTACACAACAATTAAAAATTAAAAGCATAGAGTTAATATCTTTAACTTTACATTTACTTGATAAATAAGACCAGTACAGTTATTTAACTTTTTAATGATTGAGACAAACAGATTCTTAATGGAATCTGTTAAGAGACATATTGTTTCACACATTTTGCATAAATCTTTTTACCTTTATTATAGTCACTTAATCACTTCCTTTGGCCTGCCAAGCCACAGAAGTGGGCCAATGTTTTTAGCTACACCAAGGGTGACCATAAGGCCCGTTTTGGCCAGGACAGTCCCCTTCTTAAGCCCTGTCCCAGACATCCTGACTTTTTTGGCAAAACTTGGTATTTCTCCCATTTGCTCTTCCCAACCGATGATCAGTTGGCAAAACCAGATGGGACAAATGCCCTGTTTTTCCAAAAAAGTGGGGCACACCCCCTCCCAGCTGGGTGTGGAGGAACATTTGGGGGAGGCAAGTAGCAATGCCAGCCCCATACGGGGGAGGACCTCGGGCTAGACCTGCATGGGGGAGGACCTCGGGTGAGTCCCATGCAGCATCCTGTTTTCACTTTGAGAAATATGGTCACTCAAGCTACAACAGTCAGTTCACTGGGACTCAAGGGAGTATTTGTAGTAACTAGTTGTTTGAAACTGACCCCAATTATTTGAATCAGGTGTCTATACAGGTTTTGTTATTACAGGCTGCACAGGATAGGGTGGCCTATACTGGATCATACCACGGTTCTGTTCCTTGTCCTACACTCCCCCCCAGACTAGCCTCCGACACATCCACTCTCTGTTTGGTACCATCTAATCCAGTCACATTTTTAGGGTTTTCAAAGTTTGCACAAATGTGCCTTTCAGTTCCTGACATTTTCTCTGTACTCAGGACACATTGATTGCAGCCTGGTTACAATACTTCAGTTTCAATTGGCTATTTTCTTCCGAAAGGGTCTTAACAGCCTCGGAGGCTAGGACTGACTGTGCATGTAGTTGTCCTGGTTCTGTTGTTATCCCTTCCTTCTCTATATGCCATGGGGCAGGCTGGTCCTTCGCTTGAGTCTTAAGTTTCTTACACTCGGCTGTTAGGGATGACACCCTGTCCCACAAGGACGTCCCTATTAAATAATATCCTTGTATTACAGCCGCCTTGACTTTACGCACCTTAATTTCTTTCTTGTTGAGAAAATCCACTTCCAGGACTCGGGTTCCCCCTGCCCTGCCCTCTGCCTTGGGGCTGCTCCTGGGAGCTTCCTGCGGGATGTGGAGAGAGGGGTGCTGATATCACAGAGGTTGGCAAACTATGGACGGCAGGCCACATCCGGCCTATGGGACCCTCCTGCCCCGCCCCTGAGCTCCTGGCCTGGGAGGCTCGCCCCTGGCCCCTCCCCTGCTATTCCCCGCCCCCCCTGCAGCCTCAGCTCACCCCGCCGCTGGCACAATGCTCTGGGCGGTGGGTTTGCGAGCTCTTGCCGGACAGCTGCGCAGTAGCATGGCTGGCTCCAGCCAGGCGGCGCAGCTGCCTGTCCTGGTGCTCTGGGCAGTGCGGCTGTAGCGCCGCCAGCCACTGGTGCTCCAGGCAGTGCAGTAAGGGGGCTGGGACCAAGGAGATTGGATAGAGGGCAGGGGAGTTCAGGGTGGTGGTCAGGGAGTGGGGGTGTGGATAGGGGTTGGGGCAGTCGGGGAGAACAGTGGGGTTGAATGGGGGCAGGGGTCCCGGGGGGCAGTCAGGAAGGAGGGGGGGGTTGGATGGGGCGGCAGGGGACAGTCAGGGGCAGGGGTTCCCGGGGCAGTCAGGGGACAGGGAGAAGGGATGGATGGGGCAGGGGTCCAGGGGGCCATCCGGGGGCAAGAAGCAGGGGGGGTCAGATAGGGGCCAGGGGCCAGGCTACGCCTGGCTATTCGGGGAACCAAAAACACAGTTCCCTTAAAGCAATGCAGCCTTGGGCTCCCACCCAGACAGCCACATCAAATATGATGACTTGAAAATCTTGTTCATTATATAAAAAGTTCTACCAATCCCAAAAGATCAGACACATCACCCTCCAGGTCAGTGAATATTTCAGATCTCACCCAAATACACGCTTACAGCCAATTCTTATTAACTAAACTAAGATTTATTTAAAAAGAAAAGAGGGAACGTATATGTTAAAAGATCATTAGAGATACAGGTATGAATAGAATTCTTAGGTCAATTTCATAGTAGAGATGGTGAGATTTAGAGTTGCAAAAAATTCTTCCAGAATTAGTTCCATAAATTATCGTCTAGTGTCAGGATGTCCCAGACTAGAGATGGAGACTTCAGTCTTGCAACTCAGACTTCCCCTGATTAAGCTTAAGCCGATCTGAGATACAGAATCAGGGCCCAAGAGTTCTTTTTGGAGTTCTCTGGCAGCCCCTTGACAATAGGTGAATAATAGGTGAAGCATAGTAGGAATAGTAAGGAAGTAGACCTCCTACTTTCTTACACTACATGGATTAGCATAAGGTAATTGCCCATCTCCCACCATTTACAGGTAGTTTATTACAAATGGTCAAAGAGTAATAAAGACAATGATATTGCTACACCCAAACTTCATCAAAATGTTCATATTCCCTTTTGATCTTTGAATCAGGTAATGTAGTGACAGACAGGAACCGTCTGGCTACAAGGCTAACACCTAACAAGATATAAGTAACCACATACAATTACTATTACCTCTAATTCTCTAACAATACAGGTTTGCATTTCGAAGCTCTAATCTATCGAACACAGCTTTATTAGCTATTTATAAGGAATAGCCCTAATTACCATTTATACCTCTCTAATGTGTCTTTAAAGGTAGAATTTGGGTCAGTTAGCCTGCAAATTGCTTAACCCTTTCTAGCTCAGTGTCACAGACCCGTATTCTCAGCAACCGGGAGGAGTAGAAACATCCCCTTTATTTGAAATGGAAGCTGGGATCGTGACCTTGTCAGATAATAGCAGGAGAGATGCCTCTGAGGAAAGCTTCATATACCGCAGAAGCCGTGCTGAGATTGGAGATCGAGGACTCAGTCTTTCTTTGGAATGAGCCATGGGGTGGGCTGGGGGTCCGAAGAGGGAATTGGTCCAGCCCACCTCTGCCTCGTTAAGAGCCTGGCAATGATGCCTGATAGAAGGAATCTGGGACAAGAAGCTGGGGCAGAGCTCCCCAAGGAGCTGCAGTGATCAGAAGACCCTAGACTGGGAGATGGGTTTGGGTCTGAAGGACCACTCCGTCTAGGAAGGGCTGGCCGGAAAGCTGGGAAGAGTTGCCGAGAGAGGATGCCAAGGGAGAAGACAAGAGCGTTCCAGCTAGGAAGGGCTGGGAGAGACCTGCTGAGAGCAGGGAGTTGAGTCGAACTTTGTAGACTTTTTATTTTGGACCTTTGCCTTGTGTTTTGAATATTGGGATGTTATAAAAGCCAAACTGTGATGGGGTGCCTGCCCCACACTGGGCTCTAAGGGGTTAATAAGGCTGTAGGGAGGCAGTGCAGGAGACAGCCAATCAGAGAAGGGCTGAGAGAAGCAGCCAATCAGGGCCCGGCAGGCCCATATAAGAAGAGCTGCGGGCCAGAGCAATTTCAGTAACTTCCTGGAACTTGAGGAGGGAAGCTCAGGCTCTGAGCAGGATGAAGGAGAGCCAGTACCCTGGACATACTGCTGCCAGCAGGGACCGGGGGAGCTAAAGACAGCTCCTGGGTGGCTGCAAGGATTCACAGTCTGAGGCCCTGATGCAAGGGCGAAGATGGTGCTGGGGGTCGTGGGGCAGTGGCCCAGGGAAATGAACTGAGGAAGCGGAGGGGATGCAGTAAGTGGCGGCCATCTACAGGGTTACTGGGCCGGCACCTGGAGTAGTGGGTGGGCCCGGGTCCCTCTTCCCCCCTCCGCCACTGTGCCTGCCCAAACAGCCAGGAGTGGCCTGGCTCCTGCCCCTATCTGACCCCCCACTGCTTCTTGCCCCCTGACAGCCCCCCCGGGACTCCTGCCCCATCCAACCCCCCCTGTTCCCTGACGGCCCCCCCTGGGACCCGTGCCTCATCCACCCCCCTGTCTCCTGACCATCCCTGGAACCCCCACTCCTGACTGCCCCCCACCACTGCCCCCACTGCCCCAGCCAACCCCTCCTATCATTCCTGACTGCCCCCCAGGACCCCTGCCTCATCCAACCACCCCTTCTCCATGACCACCCCCGGAACCCCCACCCCTGACTGCCCCACACCACTGCCCCCATTGCCCCATCCAACCCCCCTCTCCTTCCTGACTGCCCCCCCGGACCCTTGCCCCATCCAACCACCCCTTCTCCCTGTCCCCTGACTGCCCCCGGAAACCCTTCCCCTGACTGCTGCAACTGCCCCATCCAACCCCCCTTCCTTCCTGACTGCACCCCCGGGACCCCTGCCCCCATTCAGCCCCCCCATTTCCCTGCCCTCTGACTGCCCCACCCCCATCCACACCCCCACCCCCTGACCACCACCACCGCCACAAACTCTCCTGTCCTCTATCCAAACCCTCCTGCTCCCTGCCTCATTATCGCGCTGCCTGGAGCACTGTTGGCTGGCGGCGCTACAGCCGGGCCGCCCAGAGCATGAGGACAGGCAGCCATGCTGCCCAGCTGGAGCCAGCCATGCCACCGCGCAGCACAGAGACCGGGTCAGGCCGCATCTCTGCTGCTGCGCTGCCCCAGGGGCTCACAGTCCCACCACCCAGAGCATTGTGCTGGCGGCGGTGTGAGCTGAGGCTATGGGGGAGGAGGAACAGCAGGGGAGGGGCCGGGGGTGAGTCTCCCAGGCCAGGAGCTCAGGGGCCGGGCAGGAGGGTCCCGCAGGCCATAGTTTGCCCAGCTCTGGTTTAACATAACCATTCTAAAATCAGTGGGACATGGCAGACTTCAGTAAGTCTATTCATCCCACTTGTTACATCTAAAAGAAAACAAACAAGTGTAAGCAGAGTCAGGATGAGCTCTGCCCTGACATCTGGTGGTGAATTATGGCGAGTGTGGAAAAGAACTCCAGGGGCTGATCTTGTTTGCATAGGCACACCCACTCGCCTGGCATGAAACAACAGCAACCCAAAGTGGTTACTTTGGCTGGTGTGGGATCCCCAGTTTCTCTGTTATTGGGGCAGGAAGAATAAAGTTTTGTTACCCTGATTCTGTGAATCAAGGCCAGTGGAACTGTTGTATGACAGAAGGACTGAGTGAGTCCTTCACCATTACCTAAGTAACACTTGCTTGACAAGGGGCATGGGTTACAAAACCCAGTGAAGGGAGAGAGGATAGGGACAGGTATTTGTACCTGATGGTATGGGCCCCTCTCTGGGGGGTTGAAACACCAATTGCACTACCTCCTCTCTCCACTGTTGAATGTCAGAGCTAACTTTGATTCCGTTAGGAGTCTAGTTACTGACTGCTGAGCTGAATTCACTTTGGGCCAATGGTGCATTAGCACTGGGGCTCCACTACTATGAGCTGAAATCACAAAAGAGCTAAAGTTATTAAGAGCTGAGATCACTGAGGCTGTGTTAACTAGTGGGGGGAGCCTGAAGCTATATTGCTAAGCGGCTGGTGGAGCAGCTAGCAGAGCGGAGCCTTGTGGGAGTGGCCCAAGGGATGGCTGAAGTGGAGCAGAGCTGAGTGGCTCACAGGTCGGTGAACAGAGCAGAGTGGAGCAGCTGTCAGAGCAGTTTGTGGACGGCAGGAGCGGCTCATGGGACAGCTGGTGGAGTGGAGCGGCTTGTGGTGCAGGCTGCGGCGGAACCCCACGGAGAGGCAGCCGGTCGGCCTCGGATCACGTAAGTTGCCCCTTAACACCCTGCATGGCCCCCTCCCTTGAACTCTGGGGCTGCACTGACCAGGGACAGAGACTTTGGGGGGTTGTTGGACTTTTGGGACTTTGGTGATCCTTGGGTTGCTGGACCCAAGAGACTTTGGGGGTGTTGGACTTTGGGGACTCTGGGTGATTTTTGGGTTGCCGGATTCAAGAAGCAAAGGGAAAGGACACAGCCCAACTTGCTGGGGTGGGTTTTTTGCTCATGGTTTGTGTTATGAAGCATGTTTGTGGTGGTTTTCCAATTTAATGCTGATGTCGTTTACCTCATGTTATTAAACATTTTCTGTCACACTCAGACTCCGTGCTTGCGAGAGGGGAAGTATTGCCTCTTAGAGGCACCCAGGAGGTGGTATGTAATTGTCCCAGGTCACTGGGTGGGGGCTCGAGCCGGTTTTGCATTGCGTTATTGAAACGGAACACCTAGATACAGAACCCGGCCCTTGTTGCTGCCAACTTAGATGGGCAGAAGGGTTACACAAGCATGTGGGGGTGGGGGGGGGTGTTCACAAATCTTGTTCTGGAGTTCAGGAAAACAAAGTTGTACCAGCCATAAAGGACAGCTGTTATCTTGTTACTTTTAGAACAAACTCTTTGTCTCTGGATGTTTTTCTACAATTAGCACAGACCTTGGAAACTGGCAGGCTGGGAGATGGGGGGGGTCATCACTTTCTAGTGCACAGAGCACTGGACCGAGCATCGGGTGACCAGAGTTCCCTTCCTGCCTCTGCCCTGTGGGGTGACCTTTGTGCAGGTCACCTCTCCTGCCTCAGTTTCCCTATCTGTAAACTGGAGATAATGATCCTGACCCTCCTTTGTGATGTGCTCTGCGATCTACAGCTGAAAAGTTATTATTCATTATTATTAGTCAGCAGACACTCTGCTATGACAGCTGGAGCCCTCCCCCCGCCACGGAGTGGACAAGAGGGTGCGAGTGACTGCGCCAGGCTGTCCCCTGTTGGGCACCTGGGATGTAATTTGACTAATAAAGCTGCGGCCTGGTTAAAACCCGTCCCATGAGTCCTTGGCGAACACGCCTATTGCTCCCCTGCCGTTGGGACCAGCCTGTGTCTGAATTCTTGGTGATAACGTCGTGTGACGTGGCAGGATTCCAGCCAGAGTGTTTCTGCTTTTCTCTGGCTTCTTGGCTCACTTGCTGTGAACACAACAGAAAGGGGAAATTGGCCCAGCTGGGGTGTGTGTGAATCCTTCAGCCCACTGCTTGCTGGAGGAGCTGGAAGAAGCAGGGGCGTTTCACTGCCGGCTGCCCCCCAGTAAGTAGCACTGATGTTTCTCACTTTTTTCTCTCTCCTGGCTTTTGCTCCGATTCCCTGCAAAGCCCCAGGGCTGGCGCGGGTGTTAAACACACAAAGGGCCCTTGCGATGATCTCGCCTGCGCAGCACAGGGCTAGAAACTCTCCCCCGGGATCCCAGCCTGCAGCCCGCACTTTAGAATGATCCTTTAGACAGGCTGGAGCTCAGTGAACACATTGTTTTATTTCTGGGAGCAGAGATGGAGCCCCCCCTCCTCCCCTGTTTCCTGCGGCTGGCGCTGCCACCTCCAAAGTAGGGACTTCCTCCCAGGCAGGAAACACCTTTTCCGCTCCGTGGGGCCACATGGGGGTGCAAGGTCACATGCCACTGCTCCCCCTCCCCCATTTCTGTGACCGCAGGGCTGCGCAGCCCGGCTGAAAAAAGAAGGTTCTGCTCAGCTCCCTGGACTCTGCAGCTGGACACTCGTCTGGGTCCTAGTGCTGGTTGAGCTCCCTTCTGTGTACCCGGAGCCATCCTTCATCTTCTACAACAGTGACTGCCCCGATGGGGCAGACAGGGCAGGGGGAAGAGGCAGTGGGGAAGGAAGAGGGTGGGATGGGGAGGAGATGGAGCAGTGGCGAAGAGGCATGGGATGGGGAAGAGAAGGGGATGGGGGAAGCAGAGGTGGGGGGGCAGGGGGAAAGAGTCTGTGGGGAAGGAAGGGGTGGGATGGGGAGGAGATGGAGCGGTGGGGAAGAGAAGGGGATGCGGGGGCAGGGGGAAGAGGCTGTGGGGAAGGAAGGGGGTGGGATGGGGAGGAGATGGAGCGGTGAGGAAGAGAAAGGGATGGGGATGCGGGCGCAGGGGGAAGAGGCTGTGGGGAAGGAAGGGGGTGGGATGGGGAGGAGATGGAGCGGTGGGGAAGAGAAGGGGATGGGGGATGCGGGGGCAGGGGGAAGAGGCTGTGGGGAAGGAAGGGGGTGGGATGGGGAGGAGATGGAGCGGTGAGGAAGAGAAGGGGATGGGGGATGCGGGGGCAGGGGGAAGAGGCTGTGGAGAAGGAAGGGGGTGAGATGGGGAGGAGATGGAGCGGTGAGGAAGAGAAGGGGATGGGGGATGCGGGGGCAGGGGGAAAGAGTCTGTGGGGAAGGAAGGGGTGGGATGGGGAGGAGATGGAGCGGTGGGGAAGGGGCATGGGATGGGGAAGAGAAGGGGATGGGGGATGCGGGGGCCCAGAATGCGGATCCCTGTGGCACAGCTGGGGCTCCCCTGCTAAGCAGGCCCATCAAACCCTCACCCTGACAAGCCCCACCCCCCCTGCATGTGTACCACCCCACTGAGGCCCCCTGACACCCTCCCCACTGAGCCCCAACCACCTACACCTGGACCCCCACCCAAATGAACCCCACCTCCCCTGAGCCCAGATACCCCCCCCCCGCTGAGCTCCCCCCTGCAGACTCCCATTGCCCCTGCAGCTGGCACCTCCCTGTGCATCCAGATCCCCCACGGAGCTGCCTGCACCCAGACTGCCCCCCCACAGAACCCTCTAACCCCCCCAAACACACTCCTTCCCTCTGCACTGGGATCCTGCTGCCAGGCTGAGCCTCCCTGCCCACATCTGGTGAGCCTGGCACAAAAGGGGCAGGGCCCAGGGTGTTTCTGGGGCTGGCCTGGCCCTTGTGCTGGGTGAGGTTCAGCCTCACGGCCAAGTCCCTGTCCCAGGGGGGCGGGGGAGGCTGCAGGGATCTCCCCCCTCAGTGGCGTGTGCTCCCTCCTGCCATGGTGGAGCTTCCACATTTATTTACTGTAAAAAAAAATTGCTGAAAGTTAAAATATGATGCCCAGAATTCCCTCAGGAATGTGGGGCGCTGTACAGCTGTGATGGTGGGACTGTGAAGGGGGTGCTGGACAGTCGGGGATCTGTGGGTGGGGAGCTGGGCAGGGGGTGTGGTGTGCAGGGTGCTGTGCAGTTGTGGTGGGAGGTCACTGGGAGGGGTCTATGGGCAAGGGGGTGCTGGGCATAGCGGGCCCGGGGGCATTGGGCGTAGGGATCTGCGGGGGAGGTCTCTGGGCAAGGGGGGCCCGGGCATAGGGATCCATGGGGGGAGGTCTCTGGGCGAGGGGGCGCCGGGCGTAGGGATCTGTGGGGGAGGTCTCTGGGCGAGGGGGCGCTGGGCGTAGGGATCTGTGGAGGAAGTCTATGGGTGAGGGGGCACTGGCATAAGGGCAGGGCACTGGGAAGGGGGGCAGTGTGGAAGGGACACGCTGGCAGCACAGGGCTGGGTGGGCCAATGTGTGTCTAGCAGTTGTGGTTTGTAAACAGTGCCCTTGTGCTGCGCCTCATTGTCCCCAACCAGCCCCTCGCTCTGTGGATCGTCCCCCATCACATGCCCTATTTCCCCAATGGGGGCCCACAAATATGTTTGGTGCCAGGCCCACAAAAAGTTAATCCAGTCGCGTTCCAGCCTCCCAAGAGTAACATGAGACAATGTTTACATAGGAAACGCCTCTTTGCTGTGCAAAGTTCAGAATCAGCCCATTTCTGAGAACAGGAAAATGAAACTAAATTCCTCTCTTCTCTGCAGAACCAGCCATGGCTGCTGCGAATCCAGCACAACTGCTCCTAGGTGAAGTGACTTGTTCGGTGTGTCTAGATTATTTTAAAGATCCAGTGTCTCTAGATTGTGGGCACCATTTCTGCCAGGCCTGCATCACTCAGTACTGGGAGGAACTGAGTACAAACTTCCCCTGTCCTGAGTGCAGAGAAACCTTCTCCCAGAGAAACTTCAAACCAAACAGACAGCTCAGGAATATTGTAGAAGCTTCCAGAAAACTTACACTAGAGCAAACAAAAGAACCAGAAGTTGGGACAGTGTGTGAAAAACACAATGAGGATTTAAAAGTCTTCTGCCAAGAGGATGAAACACCCATTTGTATGGTTTGCCACCTGTCCCGAGATCACAGAGAACACTCTGCGGTTCCCATAGAGGAGGCTGCCGAGGATTACAAGGTAAGAAATCACGGGACGGTGTAAAAACTGGAACGTCCAGGAATGGCATTTTAATAAAATAAATTATGGCAAAAACCAGCGGATATGGTTAGACCCCCTTACGAACAATACTTTAGCAAGAGAAGAGGCATAACACACTGTTAAAAAAAAAAAAAACAAGGAGTCCTTGTGGCACCTTAGAGACTAACATATTTATTTGAGCATAAGCTTTCGTGGGCTAAAACCCACTTCATCAGATGCATGCAGTGGAAAATACAATAGGAAGATATATATACACAGAGAACATGAAAAAATTGGTGTTGTCATACCAACTCTAACAGACTAATCAGTTAATGTGAGCTATTTTCAGTAGGAGAAAAAAAAACTTTTGTAGTGATAATCAGGATGGCCCATTTCCAACAGTTGACAAGAAGGTGTGAGCCACTTCAGAACCGACTGTTCAGGCTCCTCCTTGATTTTAAAGTGGTTCTGGGCTGGAATGGGTTAATGACAGTCGGCTGTTAATCAGTTCTCATGACTACAATAACACTCCCAGTGTTGTCTGACTGTTTCCACTGAGGTGTTTTAAATCAGTTTTATTTATTAAAATGCCATTCCAGCCATTGCCCTTTATTTTGGTCCCGTGAGCCACTTTGGAGCTGAGTCTGCGGGTGGTTTATGAATAAAGCTGTTTGTTGAACAGGCGGGTTGTCAGCGGTGTTCTGTAGTACAGCATTATTCTCAGTTGTATTGTGAGTATCATTTTTGTTCCCTCTGCTGCCTCGGAACTGAGTGTTCTGGGCGGATTTACTGATACAGCCGTTCATTCCCTGAAACCATCACTTGCAGGTGGGTTTGGAAGAGGTTTTCTGTATTATTGCATTATTCTCAGTGAGTTGTATTATGTGTATCGCTTTGGTTCCCGAGCGCTTTTGGGACCGTGTGTTCCAGGTCCTTTTTTGTGTTCAAATAAAAGGTTCTGCATTAGAAAGGGTTAATAACAGTGTGTAATTAGTCAGTTCTCATTAATAAAATATTGCTCTGAAGTGTCTATTCCAGTTTCCACTGGTTTTTCAACAATTGTATTTATTAAGATGTGTTTCTGGCATATTTTCATTCCCTGTGTCTCTTTGGAACTGAGTGTTCTGGGCAGTTTTATTTATAAAGCTAGTTGGAGCAAAGATTTTCTCTAATGTTGTTCTCAGTTAGTTGTATTACGTTGTACAAGGTCCGGACTCACCCCTGCGGTGCCTCCTGCTGGTCATCCAGAGAATTAGCTCACCAGCCTCTGGAGCGCCCTCTGCAGGCCGGTGATCCGCCTTGTCCTCTGCACTGGCCCCCGTGTCCCTCCCAGGACCCCGGTGCCCCTTGCTCGGGGTGCTGCCCCTTGGCAATACCCACACGCTAGGTCTCCCCTCCCAGGGGAACCCCCACCCACTAACCCCACCTCACCTCAGGATAAGGCCACTGCCAGTCGCCAGCTAGCCCCCACTCTCTGGGGCAGACTGCAGTATAGGCCACTTATCATCGGCAAGGTTGGGTTCGGACCTGCTGCCTTGGCCTAGCCCTGGGCTGCCCTCTGCAACCCCCAGCCCCCCTTGGCCTATTACCAGGCCGCAGCCTGGGGCTATCCAGGCTGGAGCTCCCCAGCTCCTCTGCCTTTCCCCAGCCCTGCTCCACCCAGGTACTCTGTGTCTAGCTCCCTGCAGCCAGGCCCTTCTCTCTCTGAAGGCAGAGAGAGACTCTACTGAGCTCCTGGCTCCCAGCCTCTTATACAGGCCAGCTGGGGCCTGATTAGGGTGTGGCCCAGCTGCAGCCACTTCCCCCAATCAGCCAGTTTTACCTTGCCCTGCCCCAGCCGTCTGCAGGGCTTTTCCAACCCCTCAGGGCAGGAGCGGGTGTTCACCCCGCTACATACGTGTACAGTCACATGCCGTGACAGTCACTTGCATGCCTTAGGCAGTCCAAAATGGCATCCTCCATGCGGTGTAAACATGATCTCGCATGCACTGTGTGCGAGGTCCTGCTGTGCGGAGGACACCATTTTGTTCTACATCGGGGCTGGACAGAATCGTTCTGTCCGACGATCCAGCCTGCCGTCCGCCAGTTAGACCAGGGGTAGGCAACCTATGGCACGCATGCCGAAGGCGGCACAAGAGCTGATTTTCAGTGGCACTCACACTGCCTGGGTCCTGGCCACCAGTCCGGGGAGCTCTGCATTTTAATTTAATTTTAAATGAAGTTTCTTAAACATTTTAAAAACCTTATTTACTTGACATACAACAATAGTTTAGTTATATGTTCTAGACTTATAGAAAGAGACCTTCTAAAAACATTAAAATGTATGACTGGCATGCAAAACCTTAAATGAGAGTGAATAAATGAAGACTCGGCACACCACTTCTGAAAGGTTGCCGACCCCTGAGTTAGACAATGCACAGGCAGTCGGGCACGCAATGCAGGCTTGCGTTTATAGATGGCACCCCACTGTATGGGAATCATGTTGGTCTCTTGTGCCACCTCAGAAAAAATAAAGCTATTTTTTGCCTTTAACTGGCACTTGAAGGTGGGTTCAGAAAAGGTTTTCTGTGGGATAGCCTTCAGGGCCATCCCTAGGCATACGCAGCAAACATGGCTGCGTAGGGCACCGGAAAATTTGGAGCACCATTTCCCCTCACTGGTCGCAGCTGGACTCCTCTCTTCTCCAGCCCCTCCCCTGCACTGGGCCGGCCAGCTTCTCCCCAACTCCAATCCTGCCCCCTCCCTCACTCGCTCCTCAGCCAGCCGGCTCTCCCGGCCCAGCCCCGGGGAGCCCAGAGCAGCGCAGCTGGTCACAGGCAGTACGGCGGCCCGGCTGTAACGATGCGGTTCTGGTGGGACCCAACTGAGAGTGCCAATTCAGGACAAATCACTTAAGACAAGGCAGTTACAGCCCAAGACTGGGTTTTTTCCACCTCTAAGGCAAACCCAACCAGCCAGACTAAGAGGACTTTGGTCTCACCCCACTGGCTAACCGCAAGTCTCACAAGCAATTCCCTCAGACACTCCAGTTTCCCAGTATCACCACCAGTGCCACTCGTCATGGGGACAAATGGTTATGAAAACCAATACCCCGGTAAAAGTAAAAAGGTTCTCCTGATTCCAAAGGATCAAGCCCCAGACCCAGGTCAATATACAAATCAGATCTTACCCACAAATCACGCTGTTGCCAATCCTTTAGAATCTAAAATCTAAAGGTTTATTCATAAAAGGAAAAAGATAGAGATGAGAGCTAGAATTGGTTAAATGGAATCAATGACATCCAGTAATGGCCAAGTTCTTGGTTTAGGCTTGCAGCAGCGATGGAATAAACTGCAGGTTCAAATCAAGTTTCTGGAACATCCCCAGCTGGGATGGGTCCTCAGTCCTTTGTTCAGAGCTTCTGTTTGTAGCAAAGTCCCTCCAGAGGTATGAAGCAGGATTGAAGACAAGATGGAGATGAGGCATCAGCCTTATATAGTCTTTTCCAGGTGTAAGAACACCTTTGTTCTTACTGTGGAAAATTACAGCAAAATGGAGTCTGGAGTCACATGGGCCAGTCCCTGCATACTTTGCTGAGTTACAAGGCATATTTGCCTTCTCTCCATGGGTCAATTGTATAGCTGATGGTCCTTAATGGGCCATCAAGCAGGCTAGGCAGAGCTAACACCAACTTGACTGGGATGTTTCCCAGAGGCATAGCATAAGTTTGAAATACGGACAGTATAGAGCCAATATTCACCACTTCAACTACAAAATTGATACACACATATAGACAGCATAATCATAACCAGCAAACCATAACCTTGTCTTAGACACCTCATTTGAGCCCGTTTATACAAGATTTGGTGCCACTACAGGACTTTGGTTGCAACCATGTTCTATATGGTTCCAGATTATATCAATAATGTCACACCTGGGAAGTAGGAAACACTGGTTCAAGTCCCTCCTCCACCCGGTGAGGAGAAGAAATTCAAACAGGGATCTGCCATCTCTCAGGGGCTATTGTGATGTGGGGCTCCCTCCCTCTCCCCTGGAGAAGCTATTCCACTAGGGATAAACAGTCATTTGGGCCAAAGAGAGAGCAAGAGAGAGACCACAAGCATGAGAATGACTGTATAGTCATGTGGGGTTAGAGCACTCACCCATTTTATTATGTATTTGATATTCTTGCAAATATAAATAAATGGGGGGAAATCCTCCAAAAACAACCAAAACTAAACCAGTTTTTCTTTTCTTAGGACCAAATTCGGAGCCGTTTGGAGAGTTTGAAGAAAGAGAGAGAAGTGATTCTGTCATTTAAATTGAGCTGGGGAAATACAAGCCATGAACTGCTGGTAGGTGACATTATTATTCAGAAGCAAATGTGCACAGGGACATTATCAACACACGGCTTAGTCTGAGTATCATCAGAGGAATAGCGAGTAAAACATTCCCATCCGTGAAAGATGATCACTTCTTTATGCTCATTGTAAAGAAAAACTGTTCTGCTTTAATTGAGAGTAAGCAGGAAAATGCTGCATTAAAGAAAGAGTTTTAATCATCCAAATATTTTCACTGATAATTCGAGTGTAATTTGTTTATTTAACAGTAGTTTCTCCTTTAGTCTTTCAACTAAACTTTTGAAATTTTTCAACAAAAAAAAGCTTCCTGCGGATAAAAGGGGTTTAGTAGACAACAACTGTTTTCATGGGGAAAAGTCACTTGCAACAAATTTTTCAATTTTTTGAAAATTTCAAATTGAAACAAACATTTTTGTGTCATTTCAAACTGAAATTCTCATTTTGCTTTTAAAAAGCTGAAATTTTTTAAAACTTTCATGTTTCTTTTTTATCTCTTTCTCTTTTTAGTCCTTTTTTCTACTGAGTGCATTAAAGTGAATAATTTCCCATTTTTTCCCCCTTAGTTTTTCCTTTTTGCCACTTTTTCACAAATGGGAGATCTTTTGAATAGGTACAGAGAGGAAGTACTAAAAAGAAAAATGGAGGGAAATTAACATTATTTTGTTCCAATTTGGGAAAAGGGAGAAAGAAAAATGTGACATTTTTCAAAAGTTGTTTCAATATATTTTTCAAACAAATCAAAAGAAGTTCCATTTTAAAAACGAAGAAATGGAAACAACTTTGAAATTTCAATTATTTTTACAAATTCCCCCAAACCCCAGTTTTTTGGCCAGCTGCACTTTCAGCAGAGATAACCACAGCTGGACAATCAGTGTGGCTGCTCTAGGAATCTGCTGCCCCAGAGGAGGAGACTCACTGAGGGTATGTCTACACTATGAAATGAGGTCAATTTTATAGAAGTCGATTTTTTAGAAATCGATTTCATACAGTCAATTGTGTGTGTTCCCACTAAGTGCATTAATTCGACGGTGTGCATCGACAGTACCGAGGCTAGTGTCGACTTTCGGAGCGTTGCATGGTGGGTAGCTAGCCCACAGTTCCCGCGGTCTCCGCCGCCCATTGAAATTCTGGGTTGAGCTCCCAATGCCTGATGGGGCAAAAACATTGTCGTGGGTAGTTTTGGGTACATGTCGTCAGGCCCCCCTCTCTCCCTCTCTCCCTCCCTCCATGAAATCAATGGCAAACAATCGTTTCTTGCCTTTTTTCCTGGGTTACCCATGCAGACGACATACCACAGCAAGCATGGAGCCCGCTCAGCTCACCGTCACCGTACGTCTCCTGGGTGCTGCTGGCAGACGCGGTACTGCATTGCTACACAGCAGCAGCTCCTTGCCTTCGCGGCAGCGGACGGTGCAGTATGACTTCTAGCCATCATCGTCATCTCCTGGGTGACATGGGTGCTCCTGTCAGACCTCGGTGAGGTGGGTCAGGGGCACCTGGACATAAATGGGAATGACTCCAGGTCATTCTCTTCTTTAAGTTTCATCTCATGGAGATTCAGTCCTGCCTGGAATATCATGCGAGCTGGAGGCTTCTGCCTCAGGCTGCTCTCCCAGCCAGCAGCACCGTGTGGTCAGACCTACCCCAGCCTACCCCTTCCTCCCATGGCTCATGAAGCCTGGACAGTAGTAAGGAGCAGTTCAACTATAGGCTGAGCAAGTGCAGAATGGCGGTAGAATGTGCCTTTGGATGTTTAAAAGCTCGCTGGCGCTGTTTGCTGACTAGGCTGTTTGCGATTAGAAGAGCACAGCAGGGCGCGCTGCGCATCACAGAGGCTTTGAAAACCAGTTTCATGACTGGCCAGGCTTCAGTGTGACCGTTGTGTGTGTTTCCCCTTGATGCAAACCCACCCCCTTTGTTGATTTTAATTCCCTGTAAGCCAACCCTGTAAGCCATGTCGTCGATCGCCCCTCCCTCCATGAGAGCAACGGCAGACAATCATTGCGCGCCTTTTTTCCGCGCAGACGCCTTTCCACGGCAAGCGTGCAGCCCCCTCAGCTCAGCCGCCGCTGTTGTGTCCTGGGTGCTGCTGGCAGCAGACGGTGCAGTAGGACCATCGTCATCAAATGACTGCTTCCGCTACTACTCTGCTCTCCTGCAGACGCCATACCATGGCAAGCATGGAGCCCGCTCAGATCACCATGGCAGTTATGAGTACTGTAAACACCACGCACATTATCCTGCAGTGTATGCAGCACCAGAAACTTCAAAAGCAGGCGAGGAGGTGACAGCAGTGTGATGATGAGAGTGTTGAGGACATGAACACAGACATCTCTCAAAGCACCAGCCCTGGCAATTTGGAGATCATGGTGTTACTGGGGCAGGTTCATGCCATGGAACGCTGATTCTGGGCCCAGGAAACAAGCACAGACTGGTGGGACCGCATAGTGTTGCAGGTCTGGGATTATTCCCAGTGGCTTGCAAACTTTCGCATGCGTAAGGGCACTTTCATGGAACTTTGTGACTTGTTTTCCCCTGCCCTGAAACGCCAGAATACCAAGATGAGAGCAGCCCTCACAGTTGAGAAGCAAGTGGCGATAGCCCTCTGGAAGCTTGCAACGCCAGACAGCTACCAGTCAGTAGGGAATCAATTTGGAGTGGGCAAATCTACTGTGGGGGCTGCTGTGATCCAAGTAACCAAAGCGATCACTGAGCTGCTGCTACCAAAGGTAGTGACTCTGGGAAATGTGCAGGTCATAGTGGATGGCTTAGCTGAAATGGGATTCCCTAACTGTGGTGGGGCGATAGACAGAATGCATATCCCTATCTTGGGACTGGAGCATCAAGGCAGCCAGTACATAAACCGCAAGGGGTACTTTTCAATGGTTCTGCAAGCACTGGTGGATCACAAGGGACGTTTCACCAACATCAACATGGGATGGCCAGGAAAGGTACATGACGCTCGCATCTTTAGGAACTCTGGTCTGTGTGAACGGCTGCAGTAAGGGACTTACTTTCCAGACCAGAAAATAACCGTTGGGGATGTTGAAATGCCTATAGGTTTCAGAGTAGCAGTCGTGTTAGTCTGTATCCGCAAAAAGAACAGGAGTACTTGTGGCACCTTAGAGACTAACACATTTATCAGAGCATAAGCTTTTGTGGACTACAGCCCACTTCTGTAGTCCACGAAAGCTTATGCTCTAATAAATTTGTTAGTATCTAAGGTGCCACAAGTACTCCTGTTCTTGTTGTGGAAATGCCTATAGTTATCCTTGGGGACCCAGCCTACCCCTTAATGCCATGGCTCATGAAGCCATACACGGGCACCCTGGACAGTAGTCAGGAGCTGTTCAACTATAGGCTGAGCAAGTGCAGAATGGTGGTAGAATGTGCATTTGAACGTTTAAAATTGCACTGGCACAGTTTACTGACTCGGTTAAACCTCAGCGAAACCAATATTCCCATCATTATTACTGCTTGCTGTGTGCTCCACAATATCTGTGAGAGTAAGGGGGAGACGTTTATGGTGGGGTGGGAGGTTGAGGCAAATTGCCTGGTCGCTGATTACGCGCAGCCAGACACCAGGGCGGTTAGAAGAGCACAACAGGGCGCGCTGTGCATCAGAGAAGCTTTAAAAACCAGTTTCATGACTGGCCAGGCTACGGTGTGAAAGTTCTGTTTGTTTCTCCTTGATGAAAACCCGCCCCCTTGGTTCACTCTACTTCCCTGTAAGCCGACCACCCTCCCCTCCCCACTTTGATCACTGCTTACAGAGGCAATAAAGTCATTGTTGTTTCAAATTCATGCATTCTTTATTAACTCGTCACACAAATAGGGGGATAACTGCCAAGGTAGCCCGGGAGGGGTGGTGGAGGAGGGAAGCATTGGGTGGGGTGGTGGTGGAGGAGGGGAGGAGGGAAGGACAAGGCCACATTGCACTTCAAAACTTATTGAATGCCAGCTTTCTGTTGCTTGGGCAGTCCTCTGGGATGAAGTGGTTGGGTGTGCGGAGGCCCCCCACCCCCAGCGTTCTTGGGCGTCTGGGTGAGGAGGCTATGGAACTTGGGGAGGAGAGTGGTTGGTTACACAGGGGCTGCAACGGAGGTCTGTGCTCCTGCTGAATTTCCTGCAACTCAACCATACACTAGAGCATATCAGTTTGATCCTCCAGTACCCTCAGCATTGCTTCCTGCCTCCTCTCATCACGCTGCTGCCACCTATCATCTTGATCCCACCACCTCTCCTCTTGCTCCCGCAACATGTCCTCTCACGTGTCCCTCCTGTCCTCACGTTCATTTTGTGCTTTCCTGCACTCTGACATTGTCTGCCTCCATGCATTCTGCTGGGCTCTTTCAGTGTGGGAGGACTGCATGAGCTCAGAGAACGTTTCATCGCGAGTGCATTTTTTTTGCCTTCTAATGTTCGCTAGCCTCTGGGATGGAGACAATACAGTGAGTGTTGAAACATTTGCAGCTGCGGGAGGAAAAAAAGGGAGAGTAGTATTTAAAAAGACACATTTTAGAGAACAATGGGTAGACTCTTCCACGGTGAACCAAGTGGTTAACATTACATAGTACGTGTGCTTTCTTTACAAGGTCACATTTTGCTTCTTATTTATATTGAGGGCCTGCTGCTTAGGTGTGAGAGATCACACATGCAGGGCCTGGAGGCAACAGAATTCAGCTTGCAGGCAGACATGGTAAGCCACAGTCTTTTGGCTTCTTTAACCTTCATAACATGTGGGAATGGTTTCAAACAGCAGCACCCTCATTTCCCATACCAAGCACCAGTTGGGTTGGCCATTTAAAATGGGTTGGCCATTTAAAAGGAGGGGCTGTGGTTTTTGGGCTAACGTGCAGCACAAACCCAACTAAACTCCCCACACACCCAATTCTCTGGGATGATCGCTTCACCCCTCCCCCCACCGCGTGGCTAACATTGGGGATGATTTCTGTTCAGCCACAGGCAAACAGCCCAGCAGGAATGGCCACCTCTGAATGTCCCCTTAATAAAATTCCCCTATTTCAACTAGGTGACCATGAATGATATCACTCTCCTGAGGATAACACAGACAGATAAAGAACGGATGCTTTTTGAATGCCAGCAAACACCGGGACCATATGCTGCCGTACTTCGTTATACAATGATTCCAGACTATGTGCTACTGGCCTGGCGTGGTAAAGTGTCTTACCATGGTGGACGGAATAAGGCTGCCCTCCCCAGAAACCTTTTGCAAAGGCTTTGGGAGTACATCCAGGAGAGCTTCACTGAGATGTCCCTGGAGGATTTCCGCTCCATCCCCATACACGTTAACAGACTTTTCCAGTAGCTGCACTGGCCACAAATTCATCCCAAGTCTTCAGGATAAATTAATCATTAAACACGCTTGCTTTTAAACCATGTATTATATTTACAAAGGTACACTCACCAGAGGTCCCTTCTCCACCTTCAAGGTCCGGGAGCCCGCCTTGGGAGGGTTGGGAGAGTATTGGCTCCAGGGTGATAAACAGTTCCTGGCTGTCGGGGAAAACAGTTTCTCTGCTTGCTTGCTGTGCGCTATCTTCAACCTCTTCCTCCTCATCATCTTTCTCATCCCCAACCCTGTTGCATGAGAATCCATTGACGGAGTCCACACACAGGGGTGGGGTAGTTGTAGGGGCACCCCCTTGAATGGCATGCAGCTCATCATAGAAGTGGCATGTCTGGGGCTCTGATCCGGAGCGGCCGTTTGCCTCTCTAGTTTTTTGGTAGGCTTGCCTGAGTTCCTTAAGTTTCACACGGCACTGCTGCGGGTCCCTGTTATAGCCTCGGTCCTTCATGTCCTTGGAGATTTTTTCAAATATTTGGGCATTTTGTCTTTTGGAACGGAGTTCTGATAGCACGGATTCTTCTCCCCATACAGTGATCAGATCCAGTACCTCCCGTTTGGTCCATGCTGGAGCTCTTTTGCGATTCTGGGACTCCATCATGGTCACCTCTGCTGATGAGATCTGCACGGTCACCTCTGAGCTTGCCACGTTGGCCAAACAGGAAATGAAATTCAAAAGTTCATGGGCCTTTTCCTGTCTACCTGGCCAGTGCATTGGAGTTGAGAGTGCTGTCCAGAGCGGTCACAATGGAGCACTCTAGGATAGCTCCCGGAGGCCAATACCATCAAATTGCATCCACACTACCCCAAATTCAACTCAACAAGGTCGATTTCAGCGCTAATCTCCTCGTCGGGGTGGATTACAGAAATCGATTTTAAGAGCCCTTTAAATCGACAAAAATGGCTTCATTGTGTGGACAGGTGCAGGGTTATATCAATCTAACACTGCTAAATTCAATCTAAACTCTAAAGTGTAGACCAGGGCTTGGTGCCTAAAACAAAGCACAAGGATGTCATTGGAAAGACTCCTGTTCAGTTCAGTGAGCTTTGGAACAGGACCTGAATGGTATCGCTGCTAGACATTGCCATGGAGAAGATCCGAGTTCCAAATCTGGTCTGATTTCCTTGCTCCTAGGGTATCAGGGGCCAGAGAGTGCTCCAGAAACACCATGAATTGGTGGACTTCTGTCCAATTCACATGCACTCATCCCTAAGGAACCTGCAAACTCAGATTTGCGTGTGCAAAAAGGGGTCTTCCCAGCAGCCCAATTTGTGCTCAAGGTCCCTGTGTGGCTTAAAATCCAAGATTTATGGTGTGCCAAATGTTATGCATCCAAAACTGTTTTCAGAACTCATGAGAGCAAATGATGGAGCTCAATTTTTTTACTTTTTTTTTTTTAATGCCCTTTATTTCTCTATGTATTTTGTGGATAGCATGTGTTCCCCAGTTCAAGTCTAGTGCTTCTTAGTTTGGGTTCTACTGTTTCCTCTACTAAAATAATCCTTGCCAGTCCAGTTCTGAATCTCACACCTGCTGTGCTTCCTCTTATTAGAAGGATCTGGTTTTCTAGAAGCCACTGATCACAGATTATCTAAATCCTATAAAACAAATTTATATTCTAAACACCAGTTAGGACTCTTGAAAACCTATTGGACAATCTTCTGTCTAGTGAGCATAGAGTATGTTCTCCATAAAATGTCAGAAGTTAAATTCTGTGGGGTTGCAATGACATGCTGCCACGTTCATAAAATGTCCCATGGCTTTATAAAATGTCCCATGACTCACTCCGTAGTCTTGTCCTTGACCTGTGCTTTTCCTGTTCGTATCTCGTCATTTCAGAAACAGCTAGAAACTGAGAAGAAGAAGATTGTGTCTGAATTTCAGCAACTGCGCCAGTTTTTGGAGGAACAAGAGCAACTCCAGCTAACCCAGTTGGAAGTGCTCAATAAGGAAATTGAAAAGGGGAGGGCTGAGTATCTTGCCAAATTATCTGAGGAAATATCTTCTTTCAATTCCTTGATCAGTGAGATGGAGCAGAAGTGCCAGCAGCCAGCAAGGGAATTCCTGCAGGTGAGATGGTGTTAGAAACACCCCAGAACCTTTCTCAGGGTGAGAAAGTCTCCTAACTCTTCACTTTTGGAGTGTAGGAATGAATGGTCAGAACATACAGTATTGTTAAAATATACATTATTGTTTCTTAAGGGCTTGATAAAATGCCCAGTAAAGACAATGGAAATATACTTCTTGAGTACAATGAGCATTGGATCGAGCCCTAAATGAAAAGAAATTCTTCTTTTGAATTCTAGTGGGAGAAAACTCCTCCAAAAATCACAGACTCCAATCTCTGTTCTCCCTGTCTCATACTGCAAGAGCAAAGGGACATTCAATAAAATTAGAAGGTGACAAATTCAAAACTGATGCAATGAACGCTTTTTCACACAACACGTAATTAGACTGTGGAACTGATTGCCACTGGATGTTGCTGAGACCAAGCATTTAGCAAATCTCAAAAAGTGACCAGATATTTATATGAATGGCAGGAATATGCAGAGTGATATTAAACCTCATGCTCCATTGCTTCAGCCAGTCACTAACTGTTAGAGAGCAGGATGAGAATGTAGGAGGCAGATTATCTCACACCTTCCTCTGAAGCATCTGGCCCTGTCCACCTTTGGAGACAGAATACTGACCAGATGGACTCAAGTCTGAGCCAGTCTGGCATTTCCTGTGTTCCAAACGCTACCTCCAAAAGATTAAAGATGGAACCAGTCTTTAATTATGGAAATAGCTAAGATTGAAGCTACGATTCCATTTAAAGCCTGATTTTGCCAGTTTTCCTACATATCACAAAAAGGGAAAATAGTGGCCTTAAAATTAATACATGATGGTCTGAGGCTGTGGTGATTTTCTCTGCCAGAACTGACGTTAGATAGGGAAACTGTTCGTTACTGACGGTAGCCTGAAACTGTAAGTAGTCGTTAGAATTTCAAAAGTCTTCTAATGATTTTATTTTCAAAAAATGCCTCTAATTAGCAAAAAAAAAAAGGAAAAAAAGGTGAGAAATAAAACGTAGCATCCTGGACTTCTCTAGCTGATATTTAGGGTCAAATTCTGTGTTGCAGCCAGTATCTACTGTGGGCAGCATTCTTCACTCCTCAGGTTTCCTGCATTGAACCTGGCGTGTAGGACAGTGATTGGCCCTGTGTTACTCTGTACCCCACACCCATTGTTCTCACCCAGCCCCACCTTCCTGTGGGTGTCAAGAACCCCACAGGACGGGCCTTCAGAATGTTTGTGGGCGAGTGGGGAGAGAGTTTAGAGCATGTGGGCAGCACAGCCTGGGGGCATCCCCCCTCTGGACCCACTGGAGTCTGCAGGAGGGGATCTTCCCCACACCTGTGAGTGTTCGGAAGATCCTTGTTCAGCACATCACAAGACTGAGCTCTCTGATTCCATGTGCCAGCTGGTTATCCACATGTCATTACACAAAGAGCCTGTGTGCCTCCATAAACAAACTTCCTGGGCCCAGATCCTGCAGTCAGAGCACTTCTCCAAAGGCGCAAAGGCAGCACATGTAATGTTTTTGGTTGTGTTAATAAATAACAAATAATTTCTATTTGAACCTCAAACTGTGAAGACAAAGCAAGTCCCCTCCAGAGCAGGAGGGATCCTTAGTGTGAGAGATGGGACTGAATTTCCTTTTATCTTTCTCCTCTAGGACATCAAAGGCACCTTGAGCAGGTAGGTGGCTCCTTCTCACTCTCCCTTTCACTTCCCAGTGCAGGGAAGGGATTTTAAACATGAGACCTGGCTCCCCATGGTCCAGCAGTGCAGAGTGTGGGGCTGGTTCCCAATCTCCCTCTGTTAAATCTAATCTTGGGGCTGTTGTCATTTTGACTAGACTCCAGAATAGAGCAGCCTGAGAAAACAGTAATTTACCTACAGGCAGGGTATTGATTTGTAGTGTAGCTGGTGGAAATGAGCCCTCAGGAGATTGGGGATGGAGAAGGAGTTTTCATTTCTAGGTCATAGACACCAAACTCCACCTAGGTGGGTAGGGATGGAAAGTCAGGGCCAGCTGATGACTATTCAATGAGCTGTTTATTAATTGTTTCTTATTATGCAGTGAGCTCTATCCGTGTGCTGGGCGTGGCAAGAGATATGATGGAAGAGACATTCCCAGCTCTAAGGAGTTTATAATGGGCTATTATCAGTAGTACTATGGCAGTGCCTAGAGGCCCAAGGCAAAATCAGGTCCCAACATGCTGGGTGCTGCACAGTCGTGCCTGACTAACCTAATTGCTTTCTATGAGAAGATAACTGGGTCTGTGGATGAGGGGAAAGCAGTGGATGTGTTATTCCTTGACTTTAGCAAAGCTTTTGATACGGTCTCCCACAGTATTCTTGCCGCCAACTTAAAGAAGTATGGGCTGGATGAATGGACTATAAGGTGGATAGAAAGCCTAAACTAATGTCCATCTAGCTCAGTATCTCATCTCTGACAGTGGCCAGTGCCAGATCATAGAATCCTAGAATATCAGGGTTGGAAGGGACCTCAGAAGGTCATCTAGTCCAACCCCCTGCTCAAAGCAGGACCTAATCCCAACTAAATCATCCCAGCCAGGGCTTTGTCAAGCCTGACCTTAAAAACCTCTAAGGAAGGAGATTCCACCACCTCCCTAGGAAACCCATTCCAGTGCTTCACCACCCTCCTAGTGAAAAAGTTTTTCCTAATATCCAACCTAAACCTCCCACACTGCAACTTGAGACCAATACTCCTTGTTCTGTCATCTGGTACCACTGAGAACAGTCTAGATCCATCCTCTTTGGAACCCCCTTTCAGGTAGTTGAAAGCAGCTATCAAATCCCCCCTCATTCTTCTCTTCTGCAGACTAAACAATCCCAGTTCCCTCAGCCTCTCCTCATAAATCATGTGCTCCAGCCCCCTAATTATTTTTGTTGCCCTCCGCTGGACTCTTTCCAATTTTTCCACGTCCTTCTTGTAGTATGGGGCCCAAAACTGGACACAGTACTCCAGATAAGGCCTCACCAATGTCGAATAAAGGGGAATGATCATGTTCCTCGATCTGCTGGCAATGCCCCTACTTATACAGCCCAAAATGCCGTTAACCTTCTTGGCAACAAGAGCACACTGTTGACTCATATCCAGCTTCTGGTCCACTGTGACCCCTAGGTCCTTTTCTGCAGAACTGCTACCTAGCCATTCGGTCCCTAGTCTGTAGCAGTGCATGGGATTCTTCCGTCCTAAGTGCAGGACTCTGCACTTGTCCTTGTTGAACCTCATCAGGTTTTTTTTGGCCCAATCCTCTAATTTGTCTAGGTCCCGCTGTATCTGATCCCTACCCTCCAGTGTATCTACCACGCCTCCTAGTTTAGTGTCATCTGCAAACTTGCTGAGAGTGCAGTCCACACCATCCTCCAGATCATTAATAAAGATATTAAACAAAACCGGCCCCAGGACCGACCCTTGGGGCACTCCTCTTGAAACCGGCTGCCAACTAGACATGGAGCCATTGATCACTGCCCGTTGAGCCCGACGATCTAGCCAGCTTTCTATCCACCTTACAGTCCATTCATCCAGCCCATACTTCTTTAACTTGGCAACAAGAATACTGTGGGAGACCGTATCAAAAGCTTTGTTAAAGTCAAGGAATAACACATCCACTGCTTTCCCCTCATCCACAGAGCCAGTTATCTCCTCATAGAAGGCAATTAGGTTAGTCAGGCACAACTTCCCCTTGGTGAATCCATGCTGACTGTTCCTGATCACTTTCCTCTCCTCTAAATGTTTCATAATTGATTCCTTGAGGACCTGCTCCAAGATTTTTCCAGGGACTGAGGTGAGGCTGACTGGCCTGTAGTTCCCCGGATCCTCCTCCTTCCCTTTTTTAAAGATGGGCACTACATTAGCCTTTTTCCAGTCATCTGGGACCTCCCCCGATCGCCATGAGTTTTCAAAGATGATGGCCAATGGCTCCGCAATCACATCCGCCAACTCCTTTAGCACCCTCGGATGCAGTGCATCCGGCCCTATGGATTTGTGCTCATCCAGTTTTTCTAAATAGTCCCGAACCACTTCTTTCTCCACAGAGGGCTGGTCACCTCCTCCCCATACCATGCTGCCCAGTCCAGCAGTCTGGGAGCTGACCTTGTTTGTGAAGACAGAGGCAAAAAAAGTATTTTGAGTACATTAGCTTTTTCCACATCCTCTGTCACTAGGTTGCCTCCCTCATTCAGTAAGGGGCCCACACTTTCCTTGACTTTCTTCTTGTTGCTAACATACCTGAAGAAACCCTTCTTGTTACTCTTAACATCTCTTGCTAGCTGCAACTCCAAGTGTGATTTGGCCTTCCTGATTTCACTCCTGCATGCCTGAGCGATATTTTTATACTCCTCCCTGGTCATTTGTCCAATCTTCCACTTCTTGTAAGCTTCTTTTTTGCGTTTAAGGTCAGCAAGGATTTCACTGTTAAGCCAAGCTGGTCGCCTGCCATATTTACTATTCTTTCTACACATCGGGATGGTTTGTTCCTGCAACCGCAATAAGGATTCTTTAAAATACAGCCAGCTCTCCTGGACCCCTTTGCCCTTCATGAAAAGTTTCAGAGTAGCAGCCGTGTTAGTCTGTATCCGCAAAAAGAAGAACAGGAGGACTTTGAATAAAGACTGGGAATGGCTGAGCCATTACAAGCATTGAATCTATCTCGCCTTGTAAGTATTCTCACACTTGTTATCTAACTGTCTGTACTGAGCTAGCTTGATTATCACTTCAAAAGTTTGTTTTCTCTTAATTAATTGGCCTCTCAGAGGTGGTAAGACAACTCCCACCTGTTTATGCTCTCTGTCTGTGTGTGTATATATATCTCCTCAATATATGTTCCATTCTATATGCATCCGAAGAAGTGGGCTGTAGTCCACGAAAGCTTATGCTCTAATAAATTTGTTAGTCTCTAAGGTGCCACAAGTCCTCCTGTTCTTCTTTTTGCCCTTCATGTTATTCTCCCAGGGGATCCTGCCCATCTGTTCCCTGAGGGAGTCAAAGTCTGCTTTTCTGAAGTCCAGGGTCCGTATTCTGCTGCTCTCCTTTCTTCCTTGTGTCAGGATCCTGAACTCTACCATCTCATGGTCACTGCCTCCCAGGTTCCCATCCACTTTTGCTTCCCCTACTAATTCTTCCCTGTTTGTGAGCAGCAGGTCAAGAAAAGCTCTGCCCCTAGTTGGTTCCTCCAGCACTTGCACCAGGAAACTGTCCCCTACACTTTCCAAAAACTTCCTGGATTGTCTGTGCACCGCTGTATTGCTCTCCCAGCAGATATCAGGGTGATTAAAGTCTCCCATGAGAACCAGGGCCTGCGATCTAGCAACTTCTGCTAGTTGCCAGAAGAAAGCCTCGTCCACCTCATCCTCCTGGTCTGGTGGTCTATAGCAGACTCCGACCACGACATCACCCTTGTTGCTCACACTTCTCAACTTTATCCAGAGACTCTCAGGTTTTTCTGCAGTTTCATACCGGAGCTCTGAGCACTCATACTCCTCTCTTACATACAACACAACTCCCCCACCTTTTCTGCCCTGCCTGTCCTTCCTGAACAGTTTATATCCATCTGTGATCGGCGTCGGCCCACCTACCCGCTAGGGGGCGGTGGGGAGCTACGAGGTCACTGGTCGGCCTGGGTCACACCTCCGTCAGCGG
This sequence comes from Chrysemys picta bellii, assembly GCF_011386835.1. Lineage (NCBI taxonomy): Eukaryota > Metazoa > Chordata > Testudines > Emydidae > Chrysemys > Chrysemys picta. The sequence continues at coordinate 2,347,013 of NC_088802.1, read as the reverse complement.
GGAATTAGCGGCGGGGCGGCCGCCAGCCAGAGTCTGTAGCGCGCCCCTCAGGCAGGGGAGCGCCGGCTAAGGTCAGTAGCGCGCCCCTCAGGCAGGGGAGCGCCGGCTAAGGTCAGTAGCGCGCCCCTCAGGCAGGGGAGCGCCGGCTAAGGTCAGTAGCGCGCCCCTCAGGCAGGGGAGCGCCGGCAAAGGTCAGTAGCGCGCCCCTCAGGCAGGGGAGCGCCGGCAAAGGTCAGTAGCGCGCCCCTCAGGCAGGGGAGCGCCGGCAAAGGTCAGTAGCGCGCCCCTCAGGCAGGGGAGCGCCGGCAAAGGTCAGTAGCGCGCCCCTCAGGCAGGGGAGCGCCGGCAAAGGTCAGTAGCGCGCCCCTCAGGCAGGGGAGCGCCGGCAAAGGTCAGTAGCGCCCCTCAGGCAGGGGAGCGCCGGCAAAGGTCAGTAGCGCGCCCCTCAGGCAGGGGAGCGCCGGCTAAGGTCAGTAGCGCGCCCCTCAGGCAGGGGAGCGCCGGCAAAGGTCTGTAGCGCGCCCCTCAGGCAGGGGAGCGCCGTCTAAGGTCCCGGCGTGGCTCTGCCGGGTAGGGGAACGCAGGCCCACCCTACACCACTGCGCTCCAGCCCAGGGCCCTGACAGTGGCAGAACGAGGGTCCCACCACTGGGTCAGCGGGGTCGTCCCGCTACATAGACTCACCACTGTGCAGCTCTGTCCCTGGGCTACTTCCTACCCGATTGCTCGCCTGAATCCCTCTGGTCCCGTGAGTGCGTCGGGGTAGTCCGCTGCTGGCAGCTCCGGCTCCCCCTCAGGCTCAGGCTCCTCCAGCTCCTCTGGGTACTCGGCTGCTGGCAGCTCCCGCTCCCCCTCCGGCTCCTCCAGTCCCTCTGGGTACTAGGCAGCAGACAGTCCTGGCAGCCCCAGTCCGTCCTCCAGGTGAGGTTTCCACGGGTCCAGGGCCTCCCCTGGTGTGGCAGCAGGCTCTGAAGGGAGCAGCCCGCGGTCTGTGTCTGCCTCCCTCCCTGGTGCCGCCCTAACTGAGCTAAGGGCCCTGCCCTTTATACTTCCTGTTCCACCCCTCCCCTTCCGGGGGGTGGAGCGAGCTTGGGCTGGCCCCGCCCACTCAGGCTGAGGGAAAGGAACTTTACCCTCAAGTTCAGAGGGCAGCCACCCTGGCCCCCTACACCATCCATGACAGTACTCCAGTCATGTGAGTTTTGCCACCAAGTCTCTGTTATTCCAATCGCATCATAGTTCCCTGACTGTGCCAGGACTTCCAGTTCTCCCAGCTTGTTTCCCAGGCTTCTTGCATTTGTGTATAGGCACTTAAGATAACTCATCGATCGTCCCGCTTTCTCAGTATGAGACAGGAGTCCTCCCCTCTTACGCTCTCCTGCTTGTGCTTCCTCCCAGGATCCCATTTCCCCACTTACCTCAGGGCTTTGGTCTCCTTCCCCCGGTGAACCTAGTTTAAAGCCCTCCTCACTAGGTTAGCCAGCCTGCTTGCGAAGATGCTCTTCCCTCTCTTCGTTAGGTGGAGCCCGTCTCTGCCTAGCACTCCTCCTTCTTGGAACACCATCCCATGGTCGAAGAATCCAAAGCCTTCTCTCCGACACCACCTGCGTAGCCATTCGTTGACTTCCACGATTCGACGGTCTCTACCCAGGCCTTTTCCTTGCACAGGGAGGATGGATGAGAACACCACTTGCACCTCAAACTCCTTTATCCTTCTTCCCAGAGCCACATAGTCTGCAGTGATCCGCTCAAGTTCATTCTTGGCAGTATCATTGGTGCCCACGTGGAGAAGCAGGAAGTGGTAGCGATCCGAGGGCTTGATGAGTCTCGGCAGTCTCTCCGTCACATCGTGTATCCTGGCTCCTGGCAAGCAGCAGACCTCTCGGTTTTCCCGGTCGGGGCGGCAGATAGATGACTCAGTCCCCCTGAGGAGGGAGTCCCCGACCACCACCACCCTCCTCCTCCTCGTGGGAGTGGTGGTTGTGGAACCCCCATCCCTAGGACAGTGCATCTTTTGCCTTCCAATCGGTGGAGTCTCCTTCTGCTCCCTTCCCTCAGATGGGTCATCTAGTCCACTCTCCACATTAGTACCTGTAGAGAGAACATGGAAATGATTGCTCACCTGTATCTCAATTGCTGGTACATGGACGCTCCTCTTTCTCCTTCTCACATGCTGCCAATTTTCTTCACCATCCTTCTGTCCCTGCTGTGCCTCCTCTGAATCTTCAGAACATTGTGGCCATAGAAACATCTCCTGACGTCTGTCCAGGAAATCTTCATTTTCCCTTATGCAACGCAGAGTCGATACTCGTTTCTCCAGACTTCGAACCTTCTCTTCCAATATGGAGACCAGCTTGCACTTTGTATAGACAACGTCGCTTCTGTCCTGTGGAAGAAAGACAAACATGGCACAACCTGTGCAGGTTACAACAGCTGATCACTCATCTTCCAAATCACCTTCCTCTTAAGAGCTTCCTCGGCTGTTGCAAGAACTACTCAGAGAAACCTGCAGATGAAAGCCTCAGTGAGCTCTCCCCAGTCAAACTCCCTCTGTTAGCCTCTGCTGTTCGCCGCTCAGCTGGTTCGCTGCTGACTGCCCTTATATACCAGTCAGGCCCACTCAAGGCCCACCTGGAACAAAGCACTCCCAATTCACACTTTTCAAACAAACAAGCAAGCAATCAAGCACACGGTCAAACTGACCAACTGTCCCAACAACAGACACTCACCAACACAGCCCCCCTAATGCAGCACTTAGTGTACCTCCTTAAATTTCACCCAGTTATTCCTGTATTCAGCCCAACTTGTATTTGACTAAATCCTAACGAGTGTTGACTAAAGCACCTTCCAGAAAGCCATTCAGTCTTGATTTAAAGACATCAACAGACTGTAATGCTTGAAGCTCCCTAGAAGTGCGGGGGCCACTAGTGCCCAAACCATGGCCCCACCCCTGCTCCACCTCCCCTGAAACCCCTCCTCCTGCTCACTCCTCTCCGCCCCCACCATCACCTGCCTTTAAGGCAGGGACAAAGGGAGAGAGCAGAGCTCTCCCACTTTTAAAAGTGATGGGGCCACGGCCCCTGTGTTCTGGCGCCCATGTCCAGAGATGGACAATCCACCACTTCCCTTGGCAGTTTCTGCCAATGGTTAATCCACCCGCACTCTTAGCAATGTCTGTCTGATTTCCCATTGGAATTTCTCTGGCTTCAGCTTCCAGCAATTGGTCCTTGTTGTGCCTTTGTTTGCTAAATTGAGGAGCCCTTTAGTACCAAGTCTGTTCTCCCCATGACGGTATTTATACCCCACACTCAAGTGCCAGAGTTCTCTCAGTGTGAGGCATTTTTACCAGCCCTCAAATCAGTTTTGTGGGTCTTCTCTGCACCGGCTCCACATTTTCAACATCCATTTTAAAATGGTGGCACCAGAACTGGATGCAGTTTTCCAATATCGGTCTCACCAGAATGAAGGGGAAGCTTGTAGTGTCCAAGCTGGGACTGGACCTATTCCTGGGGCAATAGAGACTTTAATCCTCCAGGGTCTGCTGAGCTACAACCATTCACTAGAGTAAAATACATGTGAGTAAAACACATGTAACCCTTCTGCCCATCTAAGTTGGCAGCAACAAGGGCCGGGTTCTGTATCTAGGGGTTCCGTTTCAATAACGCAATGCAAAACCCGGCTCGAGCCCCCACCCAGTGACCTGGGACAATTACACACCACTCCCTGGGTGCCTCTAAGAGGCAATACTTCCCCTCTCACAAGCACGGAGTCTGAGTGTAACAGAAAATGTTTAGTAACATGAGGTAAACGACATAAGCATTAAATTGGAAAAACACCACAAACCATGAGCAAAAAACCCACCCCAGCAAGTTGGGCTGTGTCCTTTCCCTTGGGTTCTTGAAACCAGCAACCCAAGGATCACCAAAGTCCCAAAAGTCCAACAACCCCCCCAAAGTCTCTGTCCCTGGTCAGTGCAGCCCCAGGGTTCGGGGGGGGGGCACGCAGGGTGTTAAGGGGCACCTTACGTGATCCGAGGTCAACGGGGTTCCACCACAGCCTTCACCACAAGCCGCTCCACTCCACCAGCTGCCCCGTGAGCTGCTCCCACCGTCCCACGAACGGCTCTGGCAGCTGCTCCACTCTGCTCGCCGACCTGTGAGCCGCTCAGCTCTGCTCCACTTCAGCTGTCCCTTGGGCCGCTCCCACAAGGCTCCTCTCCGCTTACCGACCTGTGAGTTGCTCAGCTCCACTATGCTAGCTGCTCCACCAGCCGCTTAGCAATATAACTTCAGGCTCCCCCACTAGTTAACACAGCCTCAGTGATCTCAGCTCTTTTGTGATTTCAGCTCATGGTAGGGGAGCCCCAGTACTGGTACACCATTGGCCCAAAGTGAATTCAGCTCAGCAGTCTGCAACTAGACTTCTAATGGAATCAAAGTTAGCTCTGATATTCAACAGTGGAGAGAGGGAATAGTGCAATTGGTGTTTCAAACCCTCAGAGAGGGGCCCATACCATCAGGTACAAACACCTGTCCCCATCCTCTCTCCATTCACTGGGTTTTGTAACCCATGCCCCTTGTCAAGCAAGTGCTACTTAGGTAATGGTGAAGGACTCACTCAGTCCTTCTGTCATACAACAGTTCCACTGGCCTTGATCCACAGAATCAGGGTAACAAAACTTTATTCTTCCTGCCCCAATAACAGAGGAAACTGGGGATCCCACACCAGCCAAAGTAACCACTTTGAGTTGCTGTTGTTTCACGCCTGGCGGGTGGGTGTGCCTATGCAAACAAGATCAGCTCCTGGAGTTCTTTCCCACACTCGCCATAATTCACCACCAGATGTCAGGGTAGAGCTCATCCTGACTCTGCTTACACACAAATATGACCGAACTCCACAACAAGTAACACCGGCTTCTTCTTCAGATGCGAGAGGGAGACGTTTCAGAACCCGGCGGCCTTTTATTCTGAACTGAAATGGAGAATCTGGGAATCTTCTCAAAGAAATGCATCTCTGGAGACCATAATGAAGAAATTCAAAGGTAATAACCAGTCACCTGGGGAATTTTCTCATATATGTTACACTGATAATTGACAGAGCTGGGGAAATCTCTTAGGGACAATCAGGGCCGGCTTTAGGAAGTGTGGGGCCTGATTCGGCAGGGCCCCGGCAGGGGAGCTGCCAGAGCTTGGGAACCAGCTCTAGCGCACCACTGATTCAGGGGAATTGGGGGAATCGGCCTAAAGCCGGCCCTGGGGACAATGATTGTGACTGGAGATAGTCAACTAATTTGGAAGCTATGAATTCTCAGCTCTCAATACAGCACATACACACTGGGTTCGGGGCCTACATTCGCACTCCCTGGGGGTTTTCCTTTCTTAGCAGCTATGAACGTTAACCTGAGCTTGGGCTTCCTGCTGAATTCACTGTTTTTGAAGTATGTTTGTTTGGATTTTTTGTCTGCAAGTCCTCCTGTGTCATCACAGTCCCTCTCTTGCTTTAGAGCAGGGGTGGGGAACCTTTTTTCTATCACGGGCCATTGTCTGTGCCCCCTCTCCCCAAACACTAGGCCGTGGCTCCGGGGGGGGGGGACGGATGCGGACAGGGGTAAGGGGGCTGAGGCTGGGACCACAGCTGGGGGTGGGAGCAGAGCCCTGGGTGTGTGGCCAGCAGATGGGAACCCGTGCATAACCTGGGGGGTGTTGCAGGACCCTTAGCACTCCTAGTTCCCATGGCTCTGCGCAGAGACTCGGGCTTTCTCCCCACCCCCATTCCCGCGACAGGGCGAGTTGGCACTTGCGGCTCCAACCCCATGGCAGGGGAAGGGAGTGGTGCTGTGGGCCGGATGAAATTTAGCAACGGTCCGGATCTGGCCCACAGGCCATAGGTTCCCCACCCCTGCTTTAGAGATTCTTGACCTTTTATCCTCCTGAGCTGGAGATAATGAGACCACCAGGTCTGGCAGGAAGGATGAGCCAGATTTACTAATGGTTCAGGGGCAGATTTCAAGTTGATTGAATGCTAATCAGTGAGAAAGTTTCTGTTTATTGGTCTGTCTGTGAGTGATGTGTTGGTTTCAGAGGGTTTCTCTACACAGCAATTAAACACCTGTGGCTGGCCCGTGTCCCCTGACTCCAGCTCATGAGGTTCTGGGTCGGGCTGGAGCCTGGGGTCTGCGACCCTCTCCCGTCACAGGGTCCCAGAGCCCAGGCCTCTGCCCAAGCCCCAGCATCTACCCCGCAATGAAACAGCCCCATTGCCCCAGCCCTGCGAGCCCAAGTCAGCTGTCATGGGCCAGCCACAGGTGTTTAATTGCTGGTAAAACATCTCTGGGTCTGTCATGTAACCTTAGGTCATGTCCTGAGTTTTTAATGTTTGTGGTTATTTTTTAGTGATGTGTGTAATGGTTTGTATTGGTCTGAATTGCACTTAACCTCCTTAACTAGAACTTCATAAAGTCTGTTAGTCTCAAAGGTGCCACAGGACCCTCTGTTGCTTTTTACAGATTCAGACTAACACGGCTACCCCTCTGATACTTCATAAAGTTTGTTTTCTTTTCATTTTGCTTTTGTGTTAGAAACATGACAACCTGACATTTCATCTTTTTCACCCATTTCTTTCTCTAGACTCACTGTCGTCTAGACTGCGGTTGGACAAAGGTAAATTTCTCGTATCAAAGGGGGAGTGAAAAATTTCCTATGAATTATGGTGGCTCATTGGCAGCACCATAGTTCAGGTTTTGTTTCAATTTTGCATTTGACAGGAGCTGAGCAACATATTCCTGGTGGCTGCCCAGATCTTTCCTAAAAACAGAAAAGTCGATTCTTTTCTCTATGAGAATTTAGAATTTGTAACTAGTGGTTGGGTTAAGCAGATGGGCTGGGTTGCGGGCGAGGGGGCGAGCAGTGTATCGCCGTAGAGGTCTAAGAGTTTAAAAATGAGCCTTTTGGAAAATCAGAGAGGAACATCTCATCTAATTCTCAGAACTCTTTATGCCCATACGTCACATCCCCAGGCTATATTATTATTATTAGCAAATGCACAAGTGGTACAATGAAGAATGGGGAAATTCAACATACAAAAATAGACATTTCTGTTTTCTCTCTACTTTATATGTCAAAAGAGAAAATGTTAAAAATGTCAGAAGGGGTTTGGTAGACATCACCTATTCGCAGACATGCCAACTCTCGTGAATTAATTGTGAGAGATGCAGTTTCTGAGTAAAATTAAGCCTCACTCATGATCTCGCGATAGAACTCTCAGCTGTGGCTGAAAAAGAAAATCCCGACATTTGAGAGTTCTAAAAATGAGGCTTCATTTTACTTAGAAATCCTGTCAGCTGCCCTGGGCGCGGCTGGGACTCCCGCTGTCACCACCCCAGTGCGGCTGCTCCCCGGCCAGCCTGGGAAGTGGGAGAGGGGCCCCCACTGTAGCCCCCAGGCCTAGGGAGGGTGAAGAACCCCAGGAGGAGCAGAGGTGGGGCTGAGAGGGCTTTATTATGGCCTGGGGGCTGCAGGGGGCCTGAAGTGAGCGGGGGGCTGACGGGCTGGGGGGGCTGTATTGCTGGTGGGTTCTGAGCAGATAGGGTGAGTTCTGGGAGGGTGAACTGAGGGCGGTGGGGTAGGGATGCTGAACTGATGGGGAGGTGATGATGGGGGCTGGGGACTGAATAGGGGGGTTGGATAGGAACAGAACTGATGGGGGTCTGGGGAACAGGATTAATTGCTGGGCAGGAGATGGGCAGATGTGGGGGTGAGAGCTCCTGCAGCAGGAGACAAAATCCCCTTCTCCAGGACATGTGGGCGAGTGGGCAACACTGATTGTCACATGCGCACACCCTGGGGAGGGGCCAGGGGAGTTCAAACATCCAGAGACTGACCTAAAAATGACCTTAACGTGCCTGGAAACAGTCCCCAGAAAATAGCTCCGGTGCCAGGGAGCCCCCCCCCCCCCGCCCTCCCCCCGTCCGTGTGAAGTTGGCACAGGGGCTCTGCTCCCAGTTATTGTAGGAGTGGGTTTGGGGCCATGCTGGGGGCCAGGGCCATCCCTAGCGGGGGGCGGAAGTGACTGATTCATCTCTTCTGGGACCAACTGCGCCAGCCAATTGCACAAGCCCTCGGGGCTCCCCAAAGCTTGGGGCCCAGAGCGGTCGCCCCGATTCACCCTACCCAAGGGACGGCTCTGCTGGGGGCACAGACAGGAGGCATCACACTCTATTTGCTCTCTGCTTTGCAGCCCTGAGGCCCCTCTAACTAGGGGCCAGGCAGACTAAAGGAAGGACAAAGGTGTCTTCCCCTCAAGCACAAGGATGGAATCACTGAGACTCAGACGCTGGGTCTGGGGGCCTGGCTCAGCGGAGCTGATCCTTTCACTCTGTCCCTGAACTGGCTCTGTCGGGGTGTGAATCCCCCCTGCCCATGGCTGAGATCTCAGCGCTGCTCCCCAGGCACAGCTGGGTAAATCCTGGAGGCAGGAGGTTGCCTGGTTCACTCCCCAGCTGGGGCAGGTTCTGTCACTGACACGATCAGACCCTCCCCCAGGGCTGAGCTCTGCCCCTCACGCTCTGATTCTCTCTCTGCAGCAAAAGTGACTCTGGATCCAGACACGGCCCATCCCGACCTCATCGTGTCTGCGGATCGGAGAAGTGTGAGAGGGGGAGACACACAACAGGATCTGCCCAACAACCCTGAGAGATTTGACACTGTGCCCTGTGTGCTGGGTTGTGAGGGATTCACCTCGGGCCGACATTACTGGGAGGTGGAGGTGGAGATGGAGAAGTGGGGAGTCTGTGCTGTGGGGGTGGCCAGAGAGTCTGTGAGCAGGAAGGGACGGATCAGCGTTAACCCCAAGCAGGGGATCTGGGCTGTGCGGTGCTGGGAGAATCAGTACCAGGCTCTCACGTCCCCTGAGCAGAGCATCCCCTTGTCCCCGAACCAGGGACCCCGCAGGATCGGGGTTTATGTGGACTGTGAACAGGGGCAGGTGGCGTTTTTCAATGCCATTGGTGGGGAGCCGGTTGTCACTTTCCCGCCAGCCTCTTTCGCCGGGGAGAGAATCCACCCGTTCTTCAATCTTGGTTTTAGAGCGTGGCTCACTCTGTGTCCCTGAGGTGCCCTGTCTGTCCCCATGAAACAGTCCCCTCTAGCCCCCCGCCCCCGATCTCTATGACCTGGAAGATTCAGCCAGTCTTTCCCCCCCCCTCGCACAGACAGGGCTGCAGGGGGGTGACACTGTACCCGTAGCTCTGGCTGTGGAGGTCTGTGTGAGGCTCTAGGCTGGTCTCTGTGCTCCTGGGAGGCCAACTCTGTGTGGCGGTGGGGAGGGTCCCACCAAGGAAGGAGGGAGCCCCCTGTGTGAGGGACCCAGCTGAGGGCCAGGGAGAGACCCCTGAACTGGAGGGGAGTAGGGGAGAAGGCTGGGGGGCGGGGGGGGACTGACCAGAGGGCAAACCAGGCGTCATGTGGGGAGAGGTTCCCAGGAGATCAGGGGCAGGTATCGCAGGGGAAGCAGAGCTGAGCAGGGAGGACCCAGCTGCACAGACAACGTCCTGCCCCTTGGCTTGAGGGACACAGAGGCTTGGGACCCGTCGGGCCCCCCAGGGTTCCACCAATCACAGCCCAGGACTGGAGTCCTCTGCTCCCCTTCAGCGGCTATTCTAGCAGCGTGAGCAGGACACGGGGTGGCGGATTGGGACTGACGAGCTCCTAAGCGCCCTGTGGGCCAGCGCTTGAGATCTGCGGTTCCTGACACAGAGGCAAGGGAGGGATCGGACACTGATCTGTGGGCCAGATATTCCAAAGGGATTTAGCCTTTAAATATCCGATGCTGTGAGCTCTCTTGTCAGAACAAACAGCTCAATACCCTGTGTAATCCAAACTCAACCGAGGAATCGTCCCTTTTCCAGCAAACGTGAAAGAATTAAGATGTTGAACTTACTGTTCTCTTAGACCAGGGGTCTCAAACACGCGGCCCACGGGGTTATTTTCTGCGGCCCGTGAGCTCCGCATGCCCCCCCCCCACCCTCCCCCAGCATTGCCCTAGAGCAGCTCCAGCCCAACGCGCACCAGGGGCAGGGCAGGCAGGCAGTGAGCAGGCTCCCTGCCTGCCTGCCCTGCCCCCGCGCCACTCCGGGAAGTGGCCGGAACCTGGGGAAGGAGGGGAGCAGGGGTGTGTGTGGCTGTTGCTTCAGGCACTGCCCCCAGCAGCTCCCATTGGCTGCGGTTCCCCGTTCCCGGCCAATGGAAGCTGCTGTAGGCAGTGCCTGAAGCAACAGCCACACACAGATGCGGGTGCCCCCCCCTCCCCCTGGTTCCATCTGCTTCCCGGAGCGGCGCAAGGGCAGGGCAGGCAGGCAGGGAACCTGCCCTGCCCCGGGTGTGCGCCAGGCCAGAGCCCGCCCCCCGAACCTCTCCTGCAGCTGAACCCCCTGCCCTGAGCCCCCTGCTGCACCCCACACCCCTCCTGCATCCCAACCCCCTGCCCTGAGCCCCCTGCCGCACCCTGACCTCCTGCCACACCCCTCACCCCTCCTTCACCCCACATGCCAACTCCCTGCCCTGAGCCCCCGCCACACTCCACACCCCTCCTGCACCTCCAGGGGGCAGGGAGAGGGCAGAGTTGGGGTGGGGATTTTGGGGAAGGGGTTGGAATGGGGGCAGGGAAGGGGTGGGAAGAGGCAGGGCAGGGGCGGGGCCTAATGGAAGGGATGGAGTGGGGGTGGGGCCGGGGGCAGCAGGGGGGAGGTGTCAGTAATGCGGCCCTTGGGCCAATGTACTAGTCCTCATGTGGCCCTCATGGTCATTTGAGTTTGAGACCCCTGCCATAGACAGGGTTTATGGAAAATCTAATATTGGCAGATTGTGTTATAAAGTTTAATTGTACAGCTAACCATTGTCAGCTAGGGTAAAAATTTCCCTTTTTTTATGATTAAACTACTGCTCCAAGGCAGGTAGTTCTTCTTAGAGCTAGGAGAAAAATATTTTCTCTGCCAAATTTTAAAAATTAAAAATTTGAAGGAAATTTTTAAAATGCTGTTTTTGTTGGACAATTTTTGTGGCATTTTTCCTTAGTTGAAAAAAATTAAACCAAACTTAAGTTAACATTTCAGTCCTTTGGTTGTTATATTCCCCCCACCCACACTTTTTGCTCTGCCTTTTCTCTCTCTTAAATAGGAAAATGCGGGGGGGGAGAGAAAGAAAAGTGAGCAAACACACCCACAATTCCAAGTTTGTTTCACTTTTTCAGAAGCCAAGACTCACAAAAGCATTTTTGATTACAAAAATTAAACAATTTGTCATTTAGTTTAATCAAAAAACTGAAAAATTTCAAAGGGATGAAAAATTTCCCACCACATTTTTCATTTCCCTTGAAAAGCCAGTTTTTAATTTAAAAAAAAATCTAACCTGTGCTACTACTTCTAAAGGCTGAAGTGTGGGATACCTATTTTGCTTCAGGTCTTTACCAAAATGGTTAATTGTGACAAGATTCTTAATATTAACAACAAGGAGAAAGGATCTCAGACCAAAATGGGGAAAGAACATATTAAAGAATATTTAGATAAGTTAAATACATCTAAGTTTGTGGGTCCTGAAGACTTTTCATCGTAGGAACCAGGTGAAGCAATCTTGGAACCATTAGGAAGTATCTTCAAGAACATATGGAGGACTGGTTAGGTCCCAGAGGACTGGAGAAAGGCGCTATGTTTGCCTATCTTAGAAAAGGAAGATCAAGGGAATTAGAGATCAGCCAGCCCAAATTCAATACCCAGAAAAATACTGGAACAAATTATTACATGCTCAGTTTGTTCAATCCTAGAAGATAACAGGGTTATAAGAAACAGCCATTGTGGGTTTGTCATGAACAGATCATGCCAAACCAATCTGATTTCCTTGTTTGACAGCATAACCAGCCCAGTGGATGTCAGAAAGCAGTGGGTGTTTTATACCTAGATTTTATTAAGGCTTTTGACACAATTCCACATGACAGTCTCATAAGCAAAGGAAATATGGTTTACATGAAATTACTATAAGGTGGGTGAACAACTGGTTGAAAAACTGTTCTCAAAGAGAAGTTGTCAATGGTTTGCTGTCAAATGGGAGGACGTATTGAGTGGGGTCCCATCGGGCTCTGTCCTAGGTCTGGTACTCTTCCATATTTTCATTAACTACTTGGATAATGGAGAGGGACCATGGAGTGAAGAGCATGCTTCTAAAATGTGCAGATGACATCACGCTGGGAGAGGTGGCGAACACTTGGGAGGACAGGATTAGAATTCAAAACGACCTTTACAAATTGGAGAATTGGTCTGAAATAAATGAGATGAAATTCAATAAAGACAAGTGCAAAGCATTATACTGTATTTAGGAAGGAAAAATCAAATGCACAAACACAAACTGAGGACTAACTGACTAGGCAACAGAACTTCAGAAAAGGATCTGGGGTTTATAGTGGATCACAAATGGCAAATGAGTCAACACTGTGATGCTGTTGCAAAAAAGGCAAATTCCATTTTTTTCTTGGATGTACTAATGGGAGTGTTGGGTGTAAGATACAGAAGGTGATTGTTCCACTCTATCTGGCACTGGGGAGGCCTCGTCTGGAGTGTTGTGTCCAATTCTGGACTCCACACTTTAAGAAAGATGTGAACCAATTGAAGAGAGTCCAGATAAGAGCAGCACAAATGATGAGAGGCTTAGCAGACAAGACCTATGAGCAAAGGTTGAAAAACTGGGCATGTTTAGTCTAGAGAAGAGAAGGCTGAGTGGGAACATGATGGTCTGCAAGTATGCTTAAGGCTGCTGCAGAGAGGACAGTGATTCAATTGTTCCCCACGTCCAGCAAGGGTAGAACAAGAAGTGATGGGCTCAGTGTGCAGCAAGCAAGATTGAGGTTAGACCTTAGGAGAAACTTTCTAAGGGTATGTCTACACTACGAAATTAGGTTGACTTTATAGAAGTCGGTTTTTTAGAAATCATTTTTATACAGTCAATTGTGTGTGTCCCCACACAAAATGCTCTAAGTGCATTAAGTCAGCAGACTGCATCCACAGTACCGACGCTAGCGTTGACTTCCGGAGCGTTGCACTGAGGGTAGCTGTGGGTAGTCTCCGCCTCCCATTGGAATTCTGGGTTGAGATCCCAATGCCTGATGAGGCAAAAACAGTGTCATGGGTGGTTCTGGGTACATGTCGTCAGGCCCCCCTCCCTCCATGAAAGTAATGGCAGACAATTGTTTCGTGCCTTTTTTCCTGGGTTACCTGTTTAGACACCATACCACGGCAAGCATGGCGCCCGCTCAGCTCACTGTCACCATATGTCTTCTGGGGGCTGGCAGATGTGGGATTGCATTGCTATACAGCAGCAGCTCATTGCCTTTTGGCAGCAGATGGTGCATTACGACTGGTAGCCGTTGTCGTCATACTCCTGGGTGCTCTTTTAGCCGACCTCGGTGAGGTCGGTCAGGGGCACCTGGGCAGACATGGAAGTGACTCAACCAGGTCATTCCCATCTTCTGCCGAGCACCCAGGAGATGATGATGGCTAGGAGCCGTACTGCACCGTCTGCTGCCAGCCTAAGATGTAAAAGATAGATGGAGTGGATCAAAACAAGAAATAGACCCAATTTGTTTTGTATTCATTTGCTTCCCCCCTCCCTCCATGAAATCAACGGCCTGCTAAACCCAGGGTTTTGAGTTCAATCCTTGAGGGGGCCATTCTGTGTGACAGTTGTTTGTGTTTCTTCTTGATGCAAAGCCACCCCCTTTGTAGATTTTAATTCCCTGTAAGCCATGTTGTCAGTTGCCCCTCCCGCCATCAGAGCAACGGCAGACAATCGTTCCACACCTTTTTTCAGCCCAGATGCCATAGCACTGGGATCATGCAGCCCGCTCAGATCACCGCGGCAATTATGAGCACTGTAAATACCACGCACATTATCCTGGAGTATATGCAGAACCAGAACTGCAAAAGCAAAACCGGGTGAGGAGGCGACAACAGCGCAGTGACGAGAGTGATGAGGACATAGACATGGACATAGACTTCTCACAAAGTAGGGGTCCGGCAGTGTGCACATCATGGTGTTAATGGGGCAGGTTCAGGGCATGGAACGCCGGTTCTGGGCCCGGGAAACAAGCACAGACTGGTGGGACTGCATAGTGTTGCAGGTCTGGGATGATTCCCAGTGGCTGCGAAACTTTCGCATGCGTAAGGGCACTTTCATGGAACTTTGTGACTTGCTTTCCCCTGCCCTGAAGCACCAGAATACCAGGATGAGAGCAGCCCTCACAGTTGAGAAGCGAGTGGCGATAGCCCTGTGGAAGCTTGCAACGCCAGACAGCTACCGGTCAGTCGGGAATCAATTTGGAGTGGGCAAATTTACTGTGGGGGCTGCTGTGATCCAAGTAGCCAATGCAATCAAAGAGCTGCTGCTATCAAGGGTAGTGACTCTGGGAAATGTGCAGGTCACAGTGGATGGCTTTGCTGCAATGGGATTCCCTAACTGTGATGGGGCGATAGACGGAACCCATATCCCTATCTTGGCGCCGGAGCACCAAGCCACCGAGTACATAAACCAAAAGGGGTACTTTTCAATGGTGCTGCAAGCACTGGTGGATCACAAGGGACGTTTCACCAACATCAATGTGGGATGGCCAGGAAAGGTACATGACGCTCGCGTCTTCAGGAACTCTGGTCTGTTTCAAAAGCTGCAGGAAGGGACTTTCTTCGCAGACCAGAAAATAACCATTGAGGATGTTGAAATGCCTATAGTTATCCTTGGGGACCCAGCCTACCCCTTAATGCCATGGTGTTACCAAATTTGCCCGTTACCTTGGGGTACGCTAATTTATTTGGGTTACTCTTCAGGGGGGGGGGGGGGTCTGTACTTCTATCAATGTACTGCTTGTGTCACTTGTGTTTTCATATGGAGCTCTACTTCTCCCTTCTGCAAGTCCCCTCCCAATGGAACTATCCTGCAGGACCTAGGGTCCCTAGGGCTGGTTTACTCCAGCCCCAGAACCGGATGAATACACCCACACATACATTAACAGAGCAAGTCTGAGCGGACCGGGTCAATCAGCACTGTCAAGCTGACCCCTTATATGCCCCTGGGCTCCATGGACTGGGTCAAGCAGCACTTTCAAGCTGTTACCCTTATGTGCCCCAGATTCAGCACGTCCCTATCCCCACTCCCCCAACACAATTGTACTGGCAATAACCTACTCAATGAGCAAACCCCACAGTATTTTGGGCGCTGCAGGGATCTTTAGCTTAAGTAAAAGAAGTGTTGCTGTAGAGTGAATGGGGGAAGCTATAAACACAAAAGAGTAAAGTTCAGTGAGAGAGGGAAGCAACCAACTTAACCATAAAAGTTATTTATTGAATAATAGTGATCACTACACAAGGAGGGCTAAACCAACATAACATACATGATTAAAGGTTAATACCCAAGGTAGAAAGGAAAACAGAGAGAAAGAGGGGGGGGATCTCACCCACTCCATGAGGCTTGAACTGGTCTGGGGTCCCAGGGGGTGGTGGTAGCTCGGGGTCCTAAATGCTGGAGACAGGCAGAGCCCCCAGCACGATCAGTCAGGAGAAGATGGACTTCCAGTGAAACTGATGCATAGTTTGGATCTAAGCATCAGACACTGACTGGAGGGTGAGTAGGGATTTTTGTAGAGAAATGACAATGGTTGAAGGGAGAACACTAGGTAAGTTTCTAGGTAAGCTGATGACTCAAGGGTTTTCTTTAGGCTAGACAATAGGAGCTGATCACTCTTGGCTATGGGTGGTGTTTTCTTCCAGGGAGCTCACAGTGCAACTAGGCTGCTTCAGTATTTGGATATCAATTAAAGATTCATTACTAGAATTGGTCTGATAATTGCTGAGCTGGGTGTGTGCAGACATAGGTTCATTAGCATCTGGAGCAGAGATTCCCAGGATGCAGTGCTTCCCTGCTTTTTCTGGTCCCAGAGTTCAGGGTGGTTCTCTGTTCTCCATTCTGTATGCAAATTGAGATGTCTTCCTGTCCCATCTTTCAAGCAGATGAGGCTAGGGGAGTTGTCTTTGCTCTCCATTCTGTATGCTAATGGAGAGGTCTTAATCTTTTCACCCTTGTCAGGACTGGTCTCGGTGTGTCTCCCAACGTCCTTCACTGCTCTCCGCAAGTTTTTTCCTCTGATGGGTTCTGGTTTAAGCAGAGGCTGGGGAGGGGGGTGTCTTTCATGAGTCAGGCTGGATACTACACGCTGGTTCCCCAAGAACACAGAGCTGAATGGTATCAATGGCTCATGAAGCCATACAAAGGCAGCCTGGACAGTAGTCAGGAGCTGTTCAACTATAGGCTGAGCAAGTGCAGAATGGTGGTCGAATGTGCATTTGGACGTTTGAAAGTGCGCTGGCGCAGTTTACTGACTCAGATAGACCTCAGTGAAACCAATATTCCCATTGTTATTACTGCTTGCTGTGCGCTCCACAATATCTGTGAGAGTAAGGGGGAGACATTTGTGGTGGGGTGGGAGATTGAGGCAAATCACCTGGCCGCTGATTACATGCAGCCAGACACCAGGGTGGTTAGAAGAGTACAGGAGGGTGCTGTTTCTCCTTGAGGAACCCACCCCCCCCCGGTTCACTCTACTTCCCTGTAAGCTAGCCACCCTCCCCTCCCCCCCTTCGAGCACCGCTTGCAGAGGCAATAAAGTCATTGTTGCTTCACATTCATGCATTCTTTATTAATTCATCACACAAATAGGGGGATAACTGCCCAGGTAGCCCAGGAGGGGTGGGGGAGGAGGGAAGCACCAGGTGGGGTGGGGGAGGAGGGAAGGACAAGGCCACACTGCACTTTAAAACTTAAAAACTTTAAAACTTATTAAATGTCAGCCTTCTGTTGCTTGAGCAATCCTCTGTGGTGGAGTGGCTGGGTGGCCAGAGGCCCCCCCAACCACGTTCTTGGGCATCTGGGTGAGGCGGCTATGGAACTTGGGGAGGAGGGCTGTTGGTTACACAGGGGCTGTAGGGGCAGTCTGTGCTCTTGCTGCCTTTCCTGCAGCTCAACCATACACTGGAGCATATGAGTTTGATCCTCCAGCAGCCTGAGCATTGACTCCTGCCTTCTGTCAGCAAGCTGATGCCACCTATCCTCTTCAGCCCGCCACCTCTCCTTGCGTTCATATTGTGCTTTCCTGCACTCTAACACTGTCTGCCTCCACGCATTCTGCTGTGCTCTGTCAGCATGAGCTCAGAGAACATTTCATCCCAAGTGCGGTTTTTTTTGCCTTCTAATCTTCGCTAGCCTCTGGGAAGGAGAAACATATGCAGCTGGTGGAGGGAAAAAAAAGGGAGAGTGGTAGTTAAAAAGACACATTTTATATAACAATGGGTACACTCTTTCATGGTAAACCTTGCTATTAACATTACATAGCACATGTGCTTTCATTACAAGGTCGCATTTTGCCTCTTATTGAGGGAGAGCCTGCCGGTTTGGTGTGAGAGATCACTCACACAGGGCCGGGCAACAGAATTCGGCTTGCAGGCAGCCATGGTAAGCCACAGTCTTTTGGCTTCTTTAACCTTCATAACATGTGGGAATGGTTTCAAACAGCAGCGCCCTCATTTCCCATACCAAACGGCCATTGGGTTGGCCATTTAAAATGGGTTGGCAATTTAAAAGGAGGGGCTGCAGTTTGTGGGTTAGTGTGCAGCACAAACCCAACTAACCCCCACACACACACCCAATTCTCTGGGATAATCGCTTCACCCCTCCCCCCACCACGTGGCTAACAGCAGGGAACATTTCTGTTCAGCCACAGGCAATCAGCCCAGCAGGAACAGGCACCTCTGAATGTCCCCTTAATAAAATCACCCTATTTCAACCAGGTGACCGTGAATGATATCAGTCTCCTGAGGATAACACAGACAGATAAGGAACGGATGTTGTTTGAATGCCAGCAAACACCGGGACCATACGCTGTCTTATGCAATGGTTCCAGACTACGTGCTACTGGCCTGGCATGGTAAAGTGTCCTACCATGGCGGACGGGATGAGGCAGCCCTCCCCAGAAACCTTTTGCAAAGGCTTTGGGAGTACATCCAGGAGAGCTTTATGGAGATGTCCCTGGAGGATTTCCACTCCATCCCCAGACACGTTAACAGACTTTCCCAGTAGCTGTACTGGCCGTGAATGCCAGGGCAAATTAATCATTAAGCACGCTTGCTTTTAAACCATGTCTAATATTTACAAAGGTACACTCACCAGAGTTCCCTTCTCCACCTTCAGGGTCCAGGAGGCAGCCTTGGGTGGGTTCGGGGCTTACTGCTCCAGGTCCAGGGTGAGAAATAGATCCTGGCTGTTGGGGAAAACGGTTTCTACGCTTCCTTGCTTTGAGCTATCTTTAACCTCCTCATCATCTTCATCATCCCCAAAACCCACTTCCGTGTTGCGTGCTTCTCCATCGACGGAGTCAAAGCACAGGGTTGGGGTAGTGGTGGCTGCACCCTCTAGAATGGTATGCAGCTCATCATAGAAGCAGCATGTTTGGGGCTCTGACCTGGAGCGGCCGTTTGCCTCTCTGGCTTTGTGGTAGGCTTGCCTGAGCTCCTTAATTTTCACACAGCACTGCTTTGAGTCCCTGTTATAGCCTCTGTCCTTCATGGCCCTGGAGATTTTTTTTAATGTTTTGGCATTTCATTTACTGGAACGGAGTTCAGCTAGCATGGATTCATCTCCCCATAAGTGATCAGATCCTGTACCTCCCGTTCGGTCCATGCTGGAGCTCTTTTGCAATTCTGGGACTCCATCATGGTCACCTCTGCTGATGAGATCTGCACTCGCCTGCACCTTGCCATGCTGGCCAAACAGGAAATGAGATTCAAAAGTTCATGGGCCTTTTCCAGTCTACCTGGCCAGTGCATCTGAGTTGAGAGCACCGTCCAGAGCGGTCACAATGGAGCACTCTGGGATAGCTCCTGGAGGCCAATATCATCGAATTGCATCCACACTACCCCAAATTCGACCCAGCAAGGCTGATTTTAGCGCTAATCCCCTCGTCGGGTGTGGAGTAAAGAAATCGATTTTAAGAGCCCTTTAAGTAAAAAAAAGGGCTTCATCATGTGGACGGGTGCAGGGTTATATCGAGGTAACGCTGCTAAATTCGACCTAAAATTGTAGGTTAGACCAGGCCTAACTTTAAGGATAATTAAGCATCAAACTGGTTACCAGATGGCATTCACCCAAGAGTTCTGAAAGAACTCAAATGTGAAGTTGCGGAACTATTAACTAAGGTTTGTAACCTGTCCTTTAAATCGGCTTCTGTACCCAATGATTGGAAGTTAGCTAATGTAACGCCAATATTTTAAAAGGGCTCTAGAGGTGATCCCAGCAATTACAGACCGGTAAGTCTAACGTCGGTACCGGGCAAATTAGTCGAAACAATAGTTAAGAATAAAATTGTCAGACACATAGAAAAACATAAACTGTTGAGCAATAGTCAACATGGTTTCTGTAAAGGGAAATGGTGTCTTACTAATCTATTAGAGTTCTTTGAAGGGGTCAACAAACATGTGGACAAGGGAGATCCAGTGGACATAGTGTACTTAGATTTCCAGAAAGCCTTTGACAAGGTCCCTTACCAAAGGCTCTTACATAAATTAAGCTGTCATGGGATAAAAGGGAAGGTCCTTTCATGGATTGAGAACTGGTTAAAAGACAGGGAACAAAGGGTAGGAATTAATGGTAAATTCTCAGAATGGAGAGGGGTAACTAGTGGTGTTCCCCAAGGGTCAGTCCTCGGACCAATCCTATTCAACTTATTCATAAATGATCTGGAGAAAGGGGTAAACAGTGAGGTGGCAAAGTTTGCAGATGATACTAAACTGCTCAAGATAGTTAAGACCAAAGCAGACTGTGAAGAACTTCAAAAAGATCTCACAAAACTAAGTGATTGGGCAACAAAATGGCAAATGAAATTTAATATGGATAAATGTAAAGTAATGCACATTGGAAAAAATAACCCCAACTATACATACAATCTGATGGGGCTAATTTAGCTACAACAAGTTGTGACAGGGTTGGGACTCACCACTGCGGCGCCCCCTTACTGGTCATCTCGGGCAATTGGTTCGATCCAGTAGAGCGCCCCTTCTGGTGGCATCCCGCCTGTCGTCTCGCCTTTAGTTGGCGTGCGGACTCGCATTGCTCCCAACGCACAGCGTCCTCTTCTGGAACACTGTCCTCCGACAGTGTCACTTTGTCCATTCACACCCCCTTCCGGGGGCTGGATGACCCACAGTCCTACACCTTCAAGTCCGATCCCCACGGTCAAGGATCTGGTGTAGTTTCGGCTGGCCACGCCCTGCGGCCAATAGCTGGGTGTACTGCCAAGGGGAACAAAGGGGGGGGGGCCCAGGCCCGCCCACTACTCTGAGTCCCGGTCCAGAGGCCCTCTAGCGACAGCCTCGCTGTCCTCCTTCTCCTTCCTCCTCTGTCTGTTCCTCAACGGCCCTCCTTCCCGCTAGGTCCTTTCCTACAGGGCCGGCCGCCTGGCAGGCTACGGAGTAAGACCTTCTCCCGCTCTCCAAGGCTGGCCTGCACTGCGCTGTCCGTGGTGCTGGCCGCCCAGCTCTGGAGACAGACCTTCCCCTCTGAAGGCCTGTGACCAACTGACTGCTCTCTCCCCGAGCAGTCTTTTATATGGCTGAGCTGGGCCCTGATTGGCTGGCCCCAATCTGTTCTCTGATTGGCTCGCAACAAGCCCTTCTCTCATTGGCTGCCGGAATATGCAGGCGCCTGGGCCTGCCGCAGCCCACACTCTCCGGGCGTGGGGCAGCCGCCCCACCACACAAGTCAGGAAAAAGATCTTAGTGTCATCGTGGATAGTTCTCTGAAGATGTCCACGCAGTGTGCAGAGACGGTCAAAAAAGCAAACAGGATGTTAGGAATCATTAAAAAGGGGATAGAGAATAAGACTAAGAATATATTATTGCCCTTATATAAATCCATGGTACGCCCACATATCGAATACTGTGTACAGATGGGGTCTCCTCATCTCAAAAAAGATATACTGGCACTAGAAAAGGTTCAGAAAAGGGCAAATAAAATAATTAGGGGTTTAGAACGGGTCCCATATGAGGAGAGAATAAATAATCTAGGACTCTTCAGCTTGGAAAAGAGGAGACTAAGGGGGGATATGATAGAGGTATATAAAATCATGAGTGGTGTGGAGCAAGTGGATAAGGAAAAGTTATTTACTTATTCCTATAATACAAGAACTAGGGGTCACCAAATGAAATTAATAGGTAGCAGGTTTAAAACAAATAAAAGGAAGTTCTTCTTCACGCAGCGCACAGTCAACTTGTGGAACTCCTTGCCTGAGGAGTTTGTGAAGGCTAGGACTATAACAGTGTTTAAAAGAGAACTGGATAAATTCATGGTGGTTAAGGCCATTAATGACTATTAGCCAGGATGGGTAAGGAATGGTGTCCCTGGCCTCTGTTTGTCAGAGGGTAGAGATGGATGGCAGGAGAGAGATCACTTGATCATTGCCTGTTAGGTTCACTCCCTCTGGGGCACCTGGCATTGGCCACTGTCAGCAGACAGGATACTGGGCTAGATGGACCTTTGGTCTGACCCAGTATGGCCGTTCTTATGTTCTTATGTTCTAGGGAGGTTGTGGAATCCCAGTTACTGGAGGTTTTTAAGACCAGGTTGGACAAACACCTGTCAGGGACGGTCTAGGTTTACTTGGTTCTGTCTCAGTGCAGCGGGAAAGACTAGATGACCTCTCAAGATCCCTTCCAGCCCGACATCACTATGATCCTCCAGTCACACCTCAAGAAAGACTAATTTAGGCTTATATCAGTTTAGTTTAAATAGATCCCTTACCAAATTATGTTACAATGATATAAAACACCTGGTCCAAGTCCTGTAATCGATGTAAGCCACATGTAAATGAATGTAAATGTCTACAAATGGATTTACACTTTTATAAGCAGGGTCTGAAAGAATGTTTCCCTGACAGCGAGCTGGGAGGGGAAGAGACTTTGGGTGTGTTTATGTAAATACAGTTTGCTCCTGCTCTGGTTACATATTCAGCAGATTCAGCAGTGTCAAAGTGATCAACTTTGGCTGGTGTTGGGTACAAATCACCTTAGTACTGAATGCAGGTGAGTGAAATATGGTTACCAATGTTGTAATTAGTGTAGGAATACAGGAAACCAGAACTGTGCTTAACCTGTCCCAAGTGAGGGGACCACCCGCAGTTGAAAGAATATAGTGACATCATCATAGGACCTAATCACATCAGCCATACCATCAGGGGCTCGTTCACCTGCACATCTACCAATGTGATATATGCCATCATGTGCCAGCAATGCCCCTCTGCCATGTACATTGGCCAAACCGGACAGTCTCTACGCAAAAGAATTAATGGACACAAATCTGACATCAGGAATCAAAATACTCAAAAACCAGTGGGAGAACACTTTAACCTGTCTGGTCATTCAGTGACAGACCTGCGGGTGGCTATATTACAACAGAAAAACTTCAAAAACAGACTCCAACGAGAAACTGCTGAGCTAGAATTGATATGCAAACTAGACACAATCAACTCCGGTTTAAATAAGGACTGGGAATGGTTGAGCCATTACAAACATTGAATCTCTCACACTTGTTATCTAACTGTCTGTCTGTACTCGGCTAGCTTGATTATCACTTCAAAAGTTTTTTTTCTCTTAATTAATTGGCCTCTCAGAGGTGGTAAGACAACTCCCACCTATTTATGCTCTCTGTATGTGTGTATATATATCTCCTCAATATATGTTCCATTCTATATGCATCCGAAGAAGTGGGCTGTAGTCCACGAAAGCTTATGCTCTAATAAATTTGTTAGTCTCTAAGGTGCCACAAGTCCTCCTGTTCTTCTTTTTATAGTTAAGCCAGGGGCTTGAATGTCAGAGCGCTGTGAAAGGAAAAGGGGTGGGGACAGGTATCCCCAGTCAGAAGGCTGCACACCCTCATTAAGGGTGCTCCCTAGACTGGTTTAACCTGTTCCTCCCACTGTTCAAAGACTAGAGCTAAATAGGCTTCATTAGGAGCCTCTTTGTTATGTGAAATGCCCAATCAGAGCTGAAATCACTTAAGATGGGGCAGTGTTTCTGCCCAGCCTGCAAAGAGCTGAAAATCACTAAGAGACGGATGTGCAGAGGTCACAGCAGAGAGGCAGGCGGCAGCAGAAGTGACAAACAGTCAGCTGGTGAACAAGTGACTGGTGCGGCGGAGAGGTGCAATAAGCGGCCCGCAGGGCGGCAGCAGATAGGCCTGATGAGCGGCCAGCAGGGTGGCTGGTGGAGAGGTCTGGTGAGGGCGATGAGCAGGTGGCCGGCAGAGAAGGGCAGCGAGCAAGTGCCCGAGCAGTGGAGCGAGTAAGATGCCTCTTTACCCCACCCAGGGGGGAGGTGAACTCTGCAGCTGCACCACTGAACTCTGGGGCTGCACTGATCAAGGACAGCAACTGTGTGTGGGGTGCAGAGAAGGGTTGGGCACGCGAAAGGGAGTTTTGTGTTGCTGGACTTAAGAACCTGAAGGGGAAACGACACTGCTCAACCGACTTGGGGGTGGGTCTTTTACTCATGGTTTATGTTTATAAGCCCGGTTTGCCGTGTTTTCCCAAATTAATGCTGAGTTACTTCCCTGCCTGGTTTCCATGACATCTCGTTCCTCAGAGGCCTGAATTCTCTGGCATCCGGTTTTCCTGAGGCTGGGCTCCTACAGCACCTGTTTCTCTGAGGCCTGGTTTCCATGACACCTGGATTCCCTGTGGCCTAGATTGGTTTCCGTGGCGACTGCAATACACTGACCCAGTAGATTACATGGCCTCTTCTCTCTCATCCCACAACTCTTCCTCACACCACCTCCTTCGGGGCAGTCAAATCCGCACCGCCAGACACTTTTGAACAGACCAGAAAATCTTTTTATTTACTTAGTAATATCATTATTGTTATGGCGGTGTGAAAAATGTTTCTGTGGGGTCTTGACCTTGACTATACCTTGACCAAGAAATTTGGATCTTGACAACAATAATTGACTATCCCAGCCTAGTTCTTCTACACCCCGCTCCCAGCACCCCAGGCCCATCTGAGTCTGTTTCTCCCCCATTCCTTAGAGAATCCCGGCCATGGGTCCCGGCTTCCCCTCTCCCCAGCTCTGCAGGGACACTCAGGGCAGGGTGGGCAGGCTGCTGTGCATTACAAGAAGCAGGTGATGGGGCCAGTTGTGGGAACACAGCCCCCCGGATGGCCACAAGCTGGAAGAGCAGCATTACTATAAAACCCCGCTCTGCGCCGGGATCTCCGGCTGGAGGGTGAGCTGGGCAGGGACCGGCCCCTGGGGCTCTCCACAGCAGCAGAGATGTCTGGGTGTTAGGGAGGGGTGGGAGGGTTTAGCGTGGCTGTGAATGGCATTTATCAATAAGCTAACGAGCTGTGCAGGCAGCGCGATGGTTGGTGCAAGGGGTACATGACAGGCCGATAATTAACAACAGCTAATCCCAGCTGGGGGCAGGGGCTGGAGCCAGCGTCTGAACTGGGACACATCAGCAAGGGAAATCCAGGACTGCTGGGCCAGGCTCCCATGGGGTGTGTCGCTTCTCCCAGTCATTAGTTTATCTCTTTCCCTCCACCTGGAATCGCAGTCCGCAGGGGAGGTGTATCAGGGCAGGCGAAAGGCCCTTATTCCTACACCATGTGTCTCTCCCCGCCCAGCCGCTGTGAGTGAAGGGCAGCTCTAACCTGACCTCAAAGTCTGTGCCGAGCAGGAAAAGGATCCGGCGCCATTTAGAAACTGACACGTATCATGAGGATAATGGTGGATTTGAGGCCAGAGCGGAGCCCGTCGGCCGATCCCTAGAAGAGAGGAAGGGATCAGGGAGATTTCAAGGTCCCACTTCGAATCCCCCCAAACCCGGTAAGTAGGTGACCTTGTCTCAGGATCTCTCTCTCTGTTCCTGTTTCTCGTTCAGTCTCCTACATGGAAAAGGATGAAGTCCAGGCCCCACTGAAGTCAGTGGAAAAACTCCCAGGATTTCACCCAACGTTTTCAGTGAGTGGGGGGAGGCGCTGGTTTTAGGAGACGGGAATTGTGGGGGAATCATTCAGGAAAATTTTGCTTATTTTCCATATTAAATGGGACACCTCAGGATTTGGGGTGAGTCTCTGGGCCTGTGGTGACCCTTTATGAGCCACCCCTGGTCCCCCAGCCCCACCAACTGCCCCCACCGCTGAGGAGTTTCTTGTTCCCTGTGGGAGCTTGCAGGAGGCTCCTCTGCTGCGCCCGGCACCGGGTATGGAATGAGCTGTCCCCACTCCTCACATTGTGAGCCTCTTCCCACCCCTCAGCATTTTCGGGGGCTTCTTCTCCTCTCCCTTCCCAGCCTGTGGTAAAGGGGTTCTCCCATTTCTCTGTCTCCTGAGGAGACATAGGGCTTACCCCACCCACCCTCTCTTCCTACAGTGTTCCCATCTCTCTCTGCCTTTGAGGTCTCCCTCATTTCTCTTCTTTAAATCCCATGGTCTCTCTTGCCCCTTTATGTCTGGCCTCATATGTCCCCCATGTTTGTGTCACCCCCATTTCTGTCCTCCCATCTATTCCTCCCCCCAGCTTTGCTGATGTCCCTCAGTCCCAATGAGCTATCCCAACCATGGCCTCCCCCACAATCCTCAATTCTTCTGGTACTCCTTAATCCCAACCCACAGACGCCTGCTACCCCAGTCCTGGGCTCCCCACACAGTTCTGCTGGTGCCTCTCAATCCCAACCTGCAGGCACTGCTAGCTCAGACCTGGGCTCCCCCGACACAGCTGTGTTGATGCATCTTCATTAAAGCTATTTAGGTATCTTGTTGTCACTTAACAATCTTGACTGTTTTTTTCAATGAATAACTTTGGCTTTGGGAGAAGAGGGAGAGATTAAAGTGTTTATGTCAGTTAGGAGAGAAAGTTTTAGGATGGATGGCGAAGGTTGGTTTAGGTTCTGTCCCGTAGTCATTGGGCACGTTTTGTTGCAGGGGCAGATTTGGGAGGGGAAGGGGCCACTAGGAGGAGGCCCAAGGGTCCTCCATGGGAGATATTATAGGGGCAGGAGGGGATTCCTACACTGGGATTCCATGAGGAATTTCTCTTCTCCCGGTCATTTGTGTCACTCTCCCCTCCATTTGGCCGTCTGGCCATGGGTCCCTGCTGCCCCTCCTCTCCAGCTCTGCAGGGACACTCAGGGCAGGGTGGACAGGCCGCTGTGCATTGCAAGAAGCAGGTGATGGGGCCAGCTGCGCGGGAGCACAGCCACCCACGGTGCCCACAAGCTGGAAGAGCAGCATTGCTATAAAACCCCGCTCTGTGCCGGGATCTCCGGCTGGCGGGTGAGCTGGGCAGGGACCGGCCCCTGGGGGCTCTCCACAGCAGCAGAGATGTCTGGGTGTTAGGGAGGGGTGGGAGAGTTTAGCGTGGCTGTGAATGGCATTTATCAATACGCTAACGAGCTGTGCAGGCAGAGTGATGGCTGATGCAAGGGGTACATGACAGGCAGATAATTAACAACAGCTAATCCCAGCTGGGCGGCAGGGGCTGGAGCCAGTGTCTGAACTGGGCCACATCAGCAAGGGAAATCCAGGACTGCTGGGCCAGGCTCCCATGGGGTGTGTCACTTCTCCCAGCCATTTGTTTATCTCTTTCCCTCCACCTGGAATCAAAGTCCGCAGGGGAGGTGCCTCAGGGCAGGCGAAAGGCCCTTAGTCCTCCACCGTGTGCCTCTCCCTGCCCCTCCCAGCTGTGGGCGTAGGCCAGTCTAACCTGAGCTCAAAGTCTGGGCCGATCAGGAAAAGGCTCTGGCGCCATTTGGAAACTGACACGTGTCATGAGGATAATGGTGGATTTGGGGCCAGAGTGGAGCCCGTCAGCTGATCCCTAAAAGAGAGGAAGGAATTGGGAAAATTTCAGGGTCCTTCTGTGGATCCCCTCAGTAAGTAGGTGCCCTTGTCCCGGGGTCTCTCTCTCTGTTCCTGTCTCTCGTTCCCTCTCCTACGCAGAAAAGGATGAAGTCCAGGCCCCACTGAAGTCAGTGGTAAAACTCCCAGGATTTCACCCAAGGTTTTCCGAGAGTGGGGCAAGGCGCTGGCTTTAGGAGATGGGAATTGGCAGGGGGGCTGGTACCATTCAGGGAAATGTTGCTTATTTTCCATATTAAATGGGCCCCCTCAGGATTTGGGGTGAGTCTCAGCCTGTGGTGACCCTTTATGAGCCACCCCTGGTCCCCCAGCCCCACCAACTGCCCCCGCCACTGAGGAGTTTGCGGGAGGCCCCTCTGCTGCGCCCGGCACCGGGTATGGAATGACCTGTCCCCACTCCTCACATTGTGAGCCTCTTCCCACCCCTCAGCATTTTCGGGGGCTTCTTCTCCTCTCCCTTCCCAGCTTGTGGTAAAGGGGTTCTCCCCTTTCTCTGTCTTCTGAGGAGACATAGGGCTTACCCCACCCACCCTCTCTTCCTACGGTGTTCCCATCTCTCTCTGCCTTTGAGATCTCCTCATTTCTCTTCTTTAAATCCCATGGTCTCTCTTGCCCATTTATGTCTGTCCTCATACATCCCCCATATTTTGTCCCCCTTCATTTCTGTCCGCACATCTATTCCTGTCCTTCCAGTCCCCTGTATCCCAGCCCTGAGATACCCTCCGCCCTTCAGCTCTGCCGGTGCCTCTTAATCCTGACCCACAGCCCCCTGCTATCCCAGCCCTACGCTTCCCACAGCTCTGCCAGTGCCCCTCACTCCCACCTTGCAGCCCCTGCTAGCCCAGCCCTGGGGTCCCCGACACATAGCTCTTCATTTTAGCTGTGTAGATACCTTGTTGTTACTTGACTATATTAATTTTTTTTAATTAATAACTTTGGTTTGGGGAGAAGAGGAAGGGTTTAAAGTGTTTATGTCAGTTAGGAGAGACAGTTTTAGGGTGGATGGTGAAGGTTGGTTTAGGTGTTGTCCTGTAGTCGTTGGGCATGTTTTGTTGCAGGGGCAGAGTTAAGGCTGTTTGGGCGCAGAACATTAGGATTGTCACCTTAGCTCGTGATGCCCTTAGTTGTTTGGTATCAGGGGGTAGCCGTGTTAGTCTGTATCTACAAAAACAACAAGGAGTCTGGTGGCACCTGAAGAAGTGAGGTTTTTACCCACGAAAGCTTATGCCCAAATAAATCTGTTCGTCTTTAAGGTGCCACCAGACTCCATGTTGTTTTAGTTGTTTGGGTGTTTTTAGTAAGGGGGGTGACATGGTTTAGCCTGGCTGGGATCAGAGCTCAGCAGACGTCACTGCGAGTTACCAGAGGGTTTTGTGGCTACACAAATAATAACCAATCCCTGAGCTGAGCTGCAGGGGTCTGTGCTGGGAGGGGAAGGGGCTCGGAGGAGGCCCCAGTGTCCCAGTGGGAGATTTTATAGGGGCAGGAGGGGATTCCTACCCCGGGATCCCATCAGGAATTTCCCTTCTCCCAGTCATTTGTGTCACTCTCCCCTCCATCTGGCCGTGTGGCCATGGGTCTCTGCTTCCCCTCCTCCCCAGCTCTGCAGGGACACTCAGGGCGGGGTGGGCAGGCCACTGTGCATTGCAAGAAGCAGGTGATGGGGCCAGCTGCGGGAACACAGCCCCCTGGATTGCCACAAGCTGGAAGAGCAGCATTGCTATAAAACCCCGCTCTGCGCCGGGATCTCCGGCTGGAGGGTGAGCTGGGCAGGGACCGGCCCCTGGGCTCTCCACAGCAGCAGAGATGTCTGGGTGTTAGGGAGGGGTGGGAGAGTTTAGCGTGGCTGTGAATGGCATTTATCAATACGCTAACGAGCTGTGCGGGCAGCATGATGAATGGTGCAAGGGGTACATGACAGGCAGATAATTAACAACAGCTAATCCCAGCTGGGCGGCAGGGACTGGAGCCAGTGTCTGAACTGGGACACATCAGCATGGGAAATCCAGGACTGCTGGGCCAGGCTCCCATGGGGTGTGTCGCTTCTCCCAGTCATTTATTAATCTCTTCCCCTCCACCTGGAATCGCAGTCCGCAGGGGAGGTGTATCAGGGCAGGCGAAAGGCCCTTATTCCTACACCATGTGTCTCTCCCCGCCCAGCCGCTGTGAGTGAAGGGCAGCTCTAACCTGACCTCAAAGTCTGTGCCGAGCAGGAAAAGGATCCGGCACCATTTAGAAACTGACACGTATCATGAGGATAATGGTGGATTTGAGGCCAGAGCGGAGCCCGTCGGCCGATCCCTAGAAGAGAGGAAGGGATCAGGGAGATTTCAAGGTCCCACTTCGAATCCCCCCAAACCCGGTAAGTAGGTGACCTTGTCTCAGGATCTCTCTCTCTGTTCCTGTTTCTCGTTCAGTCTCCTACATGGAAAAGGATGAAGTCCAGGCCCCACTGAAGTCAGTGGAAAAACTCCCAGGATTTCACCCAACGTTTTCAGTGAGTGGGGGGAGGCGCTGGTTTTAGGAGACGGGAATTGTGGGGGAATCATTCAGGAAAATTTTGCTTATTTTCCATATTAAATGGGACACCTCAGGATTTGGGGTGAGTCTCTGGGCCTGTGGTGACCCTTTATGAGCCACCCCTGGTCCCCCAGCCCCACCAACTGCCCCCACCGCTGAGGAGTTTCTTGTTCCCTGTGGGAGCTTGCAGGAGGCTCCTCTGCTGCGCCCGGCACCGGGTATGGAATGAGCTGTCCCCACTCCTCACATTGTGAGCCTCTTCCCACCCCTCAGCATTTTCGGGGGCTTCTTCTCCTCTCCCTTCCCAGCCTGTGGTAAAGGGGTTCTCCCATTTCTCTGTCTCCTGAGGAGACATAGGGCTTACCCCACCCACCCTCTCTTCCTACAGTGTTCCCATCTCTCTCTGCCTTTGAGGTCTCCCTCATTTCTCTTCTTTAAATCCCATGGTCTCTCTTGCCCCTTTATGTCTGGCCTCATATGTCCCCCATGTTTGTGTCACCCCCATTTCTGTCCTCCCATCTATTCCTCCCCCCAGCTTTGCTGATGTCCCTCAGTCCCAATGAGCTATCCCAACCATGGCCTCCCCCACAATCCTCAATTCTGCTGGTACCCCTTAATCCCAACCCACAGACGCCTGCTACCCCAGCCCTGGGCTCCCCTCACAGTTCTGCTGGTGCCTCTCAATCCCAACCTGCAGGCACTGCTAGCTCAGACCTGGGCTCCCCCAACACAGCTGTGTTGATGCATCTTCATTAAAGCTATTTAGGTATCTTGTTGTCACTTAACAATCTTGACTGTTTTTTTCAATGAATAACTTTGGCTTTGGGAGAAGAGGGAGAGATTAAAGTGTTTATGTCAGTTAGGAGAGAAAGTTTTAGGATGGATGGCGAAGGTTGGTTTAGGTTCTGTCCCGTAGTCATTGGGCACGTTTTGTTGCAGGGGCAGATTTGGGAGGGGAAGGGGCCACTAGGAGGAGGCCCAAGGGTCCTCCATGGGAGATATTATAGGGGCAGGAGGGGATTCCTACACTGGGATTCCATGAGGAATTTCTCTTCTCCCGGTCATTTGTGTCACTCTCCCCTCCATTTGGCCGTCTGGCCATGGGTCCCTGCTGCCCCTCCTCTCCAGCTCTGCAGGGACACTCAGGGCAGGGTGGACAGGCCGCTGTGCATTGCAAGAAGCAGGTGATGGGGCCAGCTGCGCGGGAGCACAGCCACCCACGGTGCCCACAAGCTGGAAGAGCAGCATTGCTATAAAACCCCGCTCTGTGCCGGGATCTCCGGCTGGCGGGTGAGCTGGGCAGGGACCGGCCCCTGGGGGCTCTCCACAGCAGCAGAGATGTCTGGGTGTTAGGGAGGGGTGGGAGAGTTTAGCGTGGCTGTGAATGGCATTTATCAATACGCTAACGAGCTGTGCAGGCAGAGTGATGGCTGATGCAAGGGGTACATGACAGGCAGATAATTAACAACAGCTAATCCCAGCTGGGCGGCAGGGGCTGGAGCCAGTGTCTGAACTGGGACACATCAGCATGGGAAATCCAGGACTGCTGGGCCAGGCTCCCATGGGGTGTGTCGCTTCTCCCAGTCATTTATTAATCTCTTTCCCCTCCACCTGGAATCAAAGTCCGCAGGGGAGGTGTATCAGGGCAGGCGAAAGGCCCTTAGTCCTCCACCGTGTGCCTCTCCCTGCCCCTCCCAGCTGTGGGCGTAGGCCAGTTTAACCTGAGCTCAAAGTCTGGGCCGATCAGGAAAAGGCTCTGGCGCCATTTGGAAACTGACACGTGTCATGAGGATAATGGTGGATTTGGGGCCAGAGTGGAGCCCGTCAGCTGATCCCTAAAAGAGAGGAAGGAATTGGGAAAATTTCAGGGTCCTTCTGTGGATCCCCTCAGTAAGTAGGTGCCCTTGTCTCGGGGTCTCTCTCTCTGTTCCTGTCTCTCGTTCCCTCTCCTACGCAGAAAAGGATGAAGTCCAGGCCCCACTGAAGTCAGTGGTAAAACTCCCAGGATTTCACCCAAGGTTTTCCGAGAGTGGGGCAAGGCGCTGGCTTTAGGAGATGGGAATTGGCAGAGGGGCTGGTACCATTCAGGGAAATGTTGCTTATTTTCCATATTAAATGGGCCCCCTCAGGATTTGGGGTGAGTCTTTGAGCCTGTGGTGACCATTTATGAGCCACCCCTGGTCCCCCAGCCCCACCAACTGCCCCCACCGCTGAGGAGTTTCTTGTTCCCTGTGGGAGCTTGCGGGAGGCCCCTCTGCTGTGCCCGGCACTGGGTATGGAATGAGCTGTCCCCACTCCCCAAATCGGGAGCCTCTTCCCACCTCTCAGCATTTTCAGGGGCTTCTTTTCCTCTCCCTTCCCAGCCTGTGGTAAAGGGGTTCTCCCCTTTCTCTGTCTTCTGAGGAGACATAGGGTTTACCCCACTCACCCGTCTCTTCCTACAGTGTTCCCATCTCTCTTTGCCTTTGAGGTTCCCCTCATTTCCCTTCTTTAAATCTCATGGTCCCTCTTGCCCATTTATGTCTGACCTCATACATCCCCCATATTTTGTCCCACTACATTTCTGTCCTCCCATGTATTCCTGCCCTCCCAGGCCCCTGTATCCCAGCCCTGAGGTACCACCATGCCCTTCAGCTCTGCCGGTGCCCCTTAATTCTGATCCACCACCCCCTGCCACCCCAGCCCTGGGCTCCCCCCACATTTCTGCTGGTGCCCCTGAAACCCAACCTGCAGGTGCTGCTAGCCCAGACCTGGGCTCCCCCGACACACAGATGTGTTGATGCATCTTCATGAAAGCTATTTAGGTATCTTGTTGTCACTTAACAATTTTAACTGTTTTTTTTTAAATGAATAACTTTGGCTTTGGAAGAAGAGGAAGGGATTAAAGTCCTATTCCGGACAAAGAGCATCCACAGGTGGTGTTAATCAGGAGCCCCCCTTCTGAACCAAGAGCGTCCACACATGGAGTTAATTGAGAATAGCTCATCTGCTTTAAATTCACACCCTACCTTCTTCTTGGACTAGCCCTCCCACTTGGTTTAGGCCGGTGTCAGTGGGAGGAGCCGGGCTCAGCCTACAGGACTAGCCTGATCTCAAGTCTGGGGTGTTTAGAAAATGCCCAACCCCAGCTCAGAGCAGCAGCTGCCAGATGAGCTGTAGAGTCCTTTGGAAACTGAAAGCTCCTTGAGGATAATGGCGGCCCATGAGCCTCCAACCATCCCCATTTCCCCATCAGAGAGGCTCTTGCTACCCACAGTATCTGTGGTGGCGTAGAGAGAGTGAAGAATCACCCACTGGTATGTCCTGGGCTCAGACTGTGGTTGGTTGTGTTTTATACACACTTTGCTCAGGTGTGAATGACTCCAACCGGTAGCCAGGCAGAGGGGAAACAGATCCAGGGTGTTTTGACCCTTTGCCCTACTCTTTTCTCTCATTCTAGGGCTAAGAGGTACATTTCACAGTGAAAGGATACGATAAGTAAATCCTCCCCCTTCAACAGTGGTTGTTAAAACATGAAATGATACTCTCTCATTTCAGTTGTGCCCTCTGTCACTTCACTAGAACATAACCAATCTGCCTGAAAAGTGGCAGAAAGGGTTTCTAGAAGGGGAGAACATTCATGGAAAATCTGAGGTGAAACAGACAAGGCAGTACTGAGGTCCAGGGGATCCACGAAAAAGTTATTCCGGAGTTTCAAAAAGTTTCCAGACATTCCCTTCATAGCTCAGATAAAATGGGTTTGGCCTAGAGACGCTACATTTGTTTTCTGATCTGGCTTCAGCCAGGAAGAACAGATAGAGCCGCGTTTCTCAGACTGGGGGTCCCGACCCAAAAGGAGGTGGCAAGACTATTGTAAGGGGGTCGTAAGAGCAGTGGCTGCTAATTGGATGCCCAGCTCCGAAAGCAGCGCCGCTGCCAGCAGCAGCACAGAAGTAATGGTGGCCTGGTATGGGGGGGTCATCACTTTTTGGGGGGGATGACACAGCCTGAAATATTTTCAAAGGGGGTCCCAGGAAAAAAGATTTCAAAACCTCTGAGATAGAGGAAGATCTGAAGGAGGAGGACTCTAGTTTGAGAAGGGAGGTTCATTATTTCATGCACAATCAGCTGTTTAACAATAACACTAGAGGGTAGCTTTAAGGTTGTTTTGGTGACTTGCACTGTGTATTTTCAGACTTTTCAATGTTTGTTTCTATAAGGATAGGATTATTTGCTGTTTTCAGTTGTTCTAAGGAGGATGACACAAGGGCAGAGTTAAGGTTGTTTCGGTGAGTTTGTCAGATCTGAAAGGAGTTACTGTTATGTGACTGAACTCTTTGCCAGCTGGGATTGAGGGGCTGTTAGGGTCCCAGGTAACTTTGGAGTTCATTGCCTCTTCCCTCAGGGACAAGGGACTGGGCAACATGGACAACAGGTCTGATCCCATCTGGGAATTCCTACGTTCCAAGAAGTGACAAGGTTTTTAAATTTAAATCAACTCCCTTTGTTGAAGTTTGTTAGTTCTCTCTCCTCCTCTGTTTGATCTAAACTTATACTCAACCCCCCTAAATCCTAAGGGGCTAACAGAATGGTTTTGATCTATAAAATGACCAGCAATAGGGGAGATGGTACCGCCCTTCCTAACGGCAGATTGATGGTCAGCAATTCTCCATAGCAAAGGTCAGGTGGTCTCTAATATGTATAATTGAAAAGTATATTTCCTCTCTGTAATTAGGAAAGGATCACATGTTATCCTCCAACCAATGGAAATCCTTCTGCCAGGTAAGGGATGGTTGAAATTTGTACTTTGAATCATACGGATGCAATAACTACACGATAAGGAGAAATTCCAAGGAGCAGGATTAGATAAAATGTTCTGGTTTTACATAACCAATAGGGTCAGCATGTACCAGCAAACCATATAACTACTTCTCTCTTTTATAAGAAACCACTGGCAATTTTTTTAAACCAGCAGTATTAATATTTGACAGCAAATACAATAGTATTTAACTTTAATACCATGTAAAATTTCCCAGTAATTTTACTGATCTTCTTAGAAAACATAATTCCCCCTAATGCCCATAATTTTATGTTTCTTGACGCGACTTTTCATCATGACCCCTGTGTATGAACCTGTCATACATTTAATCCTCCCTTACTGCAAGCTGTGTCTAATTAGAACAATGTCTCTGCATTCTGGAGAACGGAAAGTCTGGCAAACCCCTGTAGATCCAAGGGAGCGAGGAGAAAGGAGCCAAGTGGCAGGGAAGCATGTAGAGGGGAGAGGACGACCAGGGCTCTCAAGTGCTCCACATTCTGGGGGTGGGGGCTGTGGAATTAATTTAGAAGGAACACATGTTACAAAGGTGTTATCATAACCCAGCCCCTGCCCAGCATTATGGTTTGGTGTTTGGTCTCTAGAGACATCAGCCTGCCTAGTCTCATGGCAAACACCCCATTAAAAATCCTTTAAACCTTTAAAGACAAAGAAAAGAAGGAAAAACAGTGGAAGCATTGGAAATGGAAAGCATTACGTAAGGCTTTCATCGTGACAACATCCCCTGTTGACTTTCCCTTTAGCTGGAGAGAATCTTTAAAGAACAAACCTGTTGGTTTGACAGTCTATTAGAGGGTAGCGAAGATGGTAATAACTGTCCCTTGGGGAAAAGAGAAGAAGTTAGTTGAGATGGATTGGAGTTGTTGTTAAAGTCTGATCCCATTTCATCTCAGGTGGTGACTGGGTGGAGCCGGTAGGCTGGCAGTGTCATCTGGATCAGACTCTCTAGCCTGGTCTGGTCAGAACATTTCTCAGGATCAGGATGGTGAAGGCCCAGGAAAGGGTGGGGTTGGTAGCCATGATGATGACAGCCTCCCTCTGTTCTTCTGTATTTCCCCCCCAAAGTCTCTCTCTTCGAGAACCCAAAAAGGGAGTGATGGGAGGAGTAGCCCATCCCCTCATTATTTTGTCCACCAACTAGGCCTAATGCCCAACTCACCGATTGTGGTTCATTAATTTCCAGACCCACATTTTCTCATTTACCAGGCACAATTTTAACACCATCCTTGGGTTGTATCAGGGGACTTTTTGTTTGGACTAACTCACGTCTTTCCGTCTCTCGTTCATAACTTTTCCCTTCAGCGTTATGGATTATTGTCACATCTTAAGGACTTTCATATACTAATTACAGTTGAGCTCACATTGAGGCCCACTTATCACAAGAGAACTCTGCATGTCGCATCCTTTCTTCCACCTGCTCTGCTCGAGAAGGACAGGACAGGGACTCCCTTTCCCAAACCCACCTGCTTTAGAGACCCCTCACCCCCTTAAACCCACTGCTTCTGGCTTTAACGCTGCAGCACTCCACCACCCCTGGCAGCCCAGCCTTTCAGAGACCCATCCACGGGTGTATTTAGGCCCCTTTGCTAAACAGCTGGTGTGTAGGAAGATGAGGAGGAATGCAGGGGACAGAGCTAGCAGGGAAGCGTGTGTAGGTGGTGGGGGGAGAGGGGTTCAGGCAGCAGAGACACACGTACGGGGATATGGAAACGTTCAGACCACATGGGAGGAAGACAGAAGATGAAGAACAGAAGGAGACACAGTGGGGTGAGATGTTCTCACACAAGTGAGAACGCTTGTGGCAGGGGTGTCAGACTCATTCAGAGCACAGGGCCGGGTTCCGTCTAGGGCTGTGACCCGTGGGCTGGGGTTTAAATTCTGGACTACG
Source organism: Chrysemys picta bellii (assembly GCF_011386835.1). Classification (NCBI taxonomy): domain Eukaryota; kingdom Metazoa; phylum Chordata; order Testudines; family Emydidae; genus Chrysemys; species Chrysemys picta. Next base: position 2,310,803 of record NC_088802.1, on the reverse strand, counting down.
CCCTTCCCACAATGCACAGCAGGTCTCCCGCTCAGGTCAATGGCAGGATATGGTGTTTATGTAACAATGAAGGAGTAGATTTTGACAGGTACTTAGGCATCTGACTCCCATTGAAATCAGTTTCCCCCCTGTGGGGGTGAAGCCCAGAGGTCAGAAATTGTGAATTGTGGCAGGGAAGGAAATAAAGAAGAGAGGGGAGTTCAGCACTGAAATACCTTTCAAAATCTGGCCTTAGGGCCACATTCACTGCTCAGTGAGGAAATCTGCTTCCCTTAAGGACTCCCTCTATGTTTGCCCTTCGTTTCTCTACCTTCTTCATTGTTTTTTCTCTGCAAGTGTCCTCTGTTCTCAGCTCTGCCTTTGCTTCTCTGAGGGAATTCTCCATTTCCCAGGCTATGGGCTTCCACTCCCACCCCTTTCCCAGTGCAATCTGCTGAAATGATCAGCAGTGAAATCCAGCAAAGAGTCCTGTGGCACCTTATAGACTAACAGATGTATTGGAGCATAAGCTTTCGTGGGTGAATACCCACTTCGTCAGACGCATGTTACATTTGACACTGAACTGTTATCAGTCCTGGGCTTTAGAATTGAGGCTCCAGTCAACTTAATCCAGGGCAGAGAAACTTTGGAATGGTTTCAGGCTCTCTGCAGACTCCGGTGGACATCGTGGGCCAGTTACACGCCGTTCCTTTTTGGAAGGCTATTTCTGCTGCCATCAGGGCTAGAAAGGTAGGCCCTGAAGTTAGGCAGCAAAACACCTTTGTGGATCTGGGCCTCACTATTTATTTGTAAATGGAAGCCATGGCCTGGATGCACAAATGGAGTCAGGAAGCTAAACTTCTGCTGAACCCTGTAGGCACCTAAACTCCCTCAGCACCTACGTATTTGCCATAAACGTTCCCTCCACACCTATGTGTCTACTCTGGGCATGTGTTCTGGTGCCTCCCTCTCATGCCGGGCTCCCTAGTTCCCATCCAACCCCAGAGCGATTCACAAGCCAGGGGAAAACAGGCCTTCATCTGCCTCACTCACCTGCGGGACCCAATCCAGAAGCTTTGCTCAGCGGTGGGAGATCCAAGTTCTAGTCCCCCTGCTCCAATGACTCTTCAATTATTTATCCACCGTGCACCCTTCCCATTAGCTGGCTTAGGTGGCCCCCTGCCTAACCTGCTGGCTTCTGTGAATCGCTGTCTCTGTGCCTGGCTCTCCCCATTCGTTGTATAGGAGCCCAGGGGCCGAACTCAAGCGTGGTGAATGGCAGTGATCTGCCAGACACCTGAAAGTCAGGCGTGGTGACACTCAGCGTCACAGCCCCTCGTTCCTTTCGTGCCCCTGCTCCCAAACCCTGCACAAGCTGAACATGTCATGCAACCACATAAACGCAGAGCAAAGGCTGGATCCGGCCCCGGGCTGCATGTTGGACACCCGGCCTGGTGCCGTTACAGACAGAAATACTTCTCTCCTGTGTCTGCTCCATGGGCCATTGCCTGGGGCTGAGCCCTACAGCTCTGGAGACTCCAGACTCTCCCCCTGACCACAGGTGCTGACTTTACAATGTGCTGGGGGGTGCTCAACCCCTGGCTCTGCCCCAGACCCTGCCCTCAATCCACTTCCTCCTCCAGAGCCCCACTCCTCACCGCCTCTTCCCAGTCCTGCCTCTTCCCTGCCCCGCCTCTCCCCTGAGCACGCCGTATCCTCATTCCCCCTCCTTCCCGCCAGAACCTCGAGCATGCTGTGAAAGAGCTGATTGAGGGAGGTGGGAGGGGAGGGGAGGGAAGGGCAGGCTCTGATCTGCGGGGCCCACCAGCAGGCAGGAGGCATTGGGGGCATGGGGGGAGCTGATGGGGGGCTGCCGGTGGTGCTCAGCACACCCACCATTTCCCTCCTGGGGGTGCTCCAGCCCCGGAGCACCCACAGAGCCAGCGCCTATGCCCCTGACCAGCTCTAATGTTCTCCAATTGAAATGGGCATCTCTCGTTTTGTTCTCAGGACCTGCTGGAGCAGGGCCGGAGAGGAGCTGAGCGGAGCCCTTGGGAGGAGAACGCTCCAGAAGGACCAAACTGAATCCATGGGACCTGCATCTGCTCTGCCCTGAGAACCTGGTGGAAGCTGCAATCCTAGGGGGACATGACGGATGAGTTGAAAGCCCATTTCAGCCCCGCTCTGCAGGACTCCAGAGCCGCAGTAAGGGCAACACAAAACCAAACCCTGACCCGGATCTCAGGCCCGTGGTGCGGGTGTGTCTCCATGATCGGAGAGGGAAGAAGGCGGGAGCGGGAGGAACAAGCAAGTGACCGATAGGGCCGTGGATCGGCCTTCAGCAAGGTCCAACCCAAAGTCAGTGAGTGTGATGAGTTGCACATCACAGCGCAGAGAGTGACTCACCAGCTGGAAGCGTCCAAATCCCGGAGAAGCTGCTTCAACTCAATCCAGCAGGGAGCCCTCGTGTGTGGGGGCAGCGCCAGGATGGCCGACCGCAGTGAGGGAGCAGAGCTGACACTCACCCCAGGGGAGGAGGAATGTGAGATGCGCGTGTGTGACACCGAAGGGGAGCCCCGGTGTCACGTCGCTGAGCCCACAGGGGACGCATGTCTGGCCAGGTTACGCGCCCGCCCCCAGCCGCTGAGCATGAAGACCCTGCAGGAAGCGCGGGACAGACTGGAGCGATGCGGGGAGCTGGGCGAGGAGCTGGGCAGCTGCCTGGACCTCGCCCTGGAGAGGTTCTGCCGGGAGCCCCGGTGTGTGCAGGAGAACACCAGGCTGCTCATCCGCTGCGACGGGGGGGAGCTGGAGTTCATCGCCGGGCAGGGGCAGTGTGAGATCAGCGTCTCCTCCAGCACCGGGGAGCCCCAGTACCTCATTACCGAGAAAACCTGGGACGTGTTTGTGGCTTGGACGAACTCGCACCCAGAACCGCTGAGCATCAAAAACCTGGAGCAAGTTCAAAAGACACTGGAGTCCTGGGGGGCACTGGAGCACTGGGGGGCTCTGGGTGAGGAGCTGAGTTGCTGCTTTGGGGAGGCCATTTCCCAGTTCAGCCGGGAGCCCCCATGTGTGCAGGGGAACGCCAGGGTGGGGATCAGGTGGGATGGAGGGACCCTGGAGTTCCTGTCGGGGGAGGGGCAGTGTGAGATCTCCGTGCACTACCGGGATGGGAGACCCCAATACGATATTGGGGAGCTCCCCGTGCACATGTACCTGGCTCGGTTACGTGCCCGCCCAGAACCACTGAGCGCCGACACCCTGTGGAGAGTGTGGGAAAAACTGGGGTCATGTATGGGGGACAGAGACAATCTTAGAGCCTGTTTTCACTGCGCTTGGGAAAGGTTCTGCCGGGAGCCCCGGTATGTGAAGGACAACGCCACGCTGGTGATCAGGTGCGGCAGGAGGCAGGTCAAGTTCACCTCGGGGAAGGGGGAATGTCAGATCACAGTGCACTATGGGATCCGTAGAGCCCAGTATCGTGTTGCGATGATCCCAGTGCATGTGTACCTGGCTCAGCTACATGACCACCAACAGTCACTGAGCGCTGACACCCTACGGAGGGTGTTGAGTGAACTGGAGTCCTGTCATGGAGAGACTGACACCTTGAGAGCCTGTTTTGACCGAGCCTGGCAGGGTTTCCACCAGGAGCCCCAGTGTGTGCAGGAGAACGCCAGGCTGCTGATCCAGTGGGGCGGGGAGGAGCTGGAGTTTGTCTCCGGCCAGGGGCAGTGTGAGATCTCGGTGCTCCTCGCCGATGGGGAACCCCAGTATCACATCACAGAGCTGGGAGGGGACAGGCCAGTGACTTGGTCACACACCAGCCCAGAGCCGCTGAGCGTCGCAGACCTAGTGAGGGTGCGGGACAGACTGGGGCACTGGGGGGTGCTGGGTGAGGAGCTGAGTGGCTGCTTTGGGGAGGCCATTTCCCAGTTCAGCCGGGAGCCCCAGTATGTGCAGGGGAACGCCAGGATGGGGATCTGGTGGGATGGGGGGAGACTGGAGTTCCTGTCAGGGGACGGGGAATGTGAGATCTCTGTGCGCTGTAGGGTCGGGAGACCCCAGTATGCTATTGGGGAGCTCCCTGTGAACATGTACTTGGATTGGTTACACGACCACCCAAAACCACTGACCGCTGACACCCTATGGAGCGTGTGGGACAAACTGGGGTCCTGTAAGGGGGACAGAGATAATCTTAGAGTCTGTTTTCACTGTGCCTGGGAGGAGTTCAAACGGGAGCCCCAGGGTGTGCAGGAGAACGCCAGGCTGCTGATCCAGTGGGGCAAGAAGGAGGTCAAGTTCACCTCAGGGAAGGGGGAATGCGAGATCTCCGTGCGCTGTGGGGACTGCGGACCCCAGTACTGTGCTGTGAAAATCCCATTGCCTGAGTACTTGACTCGGCTACGGGCCCACCGACCGCCACTGAGCACTGACACCCTATGGAGAGTGTTGAGTGAACTGGGGTCCTGTGATGGAGACACTGGCGCCCTGGGAGCCTGTTTTGACCGAGCCTCGGTGCAGTTCAGCCGGGAACCCCGATGTGTGCAGGAGAACGCCAGGCTGCTGATCCGGTGGGGCGGGGGGGAGCTGGAGTTTGTCTCCGGCCAGGGGCAGTGTGAGATCTCAGTGCTCCACGCCGATGGGAGACCCCAGTATCACATCACAGAGCTGGGAGGGGACAGGCCAGTGACTTGGTCACACTCCAGCCCAGAGCCGCTGAGCGTTGCAGATCTAGAGAGGGTGCGGGACAGACTGGGACGCTGGGGGGGGCTGGGTGAGGAGCTGAGTGGCTGCTTTGGGGAGGCCATTTCCCAGTTCAGCCAGGAGCCCCCGTGTGTGCAGGAGAACGCCAGGATGGAGATCAGGTGGGATGGGAGGAGCCTGGAGTTCCTGTCAGGGAAGGGGCAGTACATGTTCTCTGTTTCCTATAAGGAAGGAAATCCCTGTTACGATCTCCGTGTTGAGACTCTCCCAGTGCACTTGTACGTGGCCCGGTTACGTTCCCGCAAGGACCCACTCAGTGCTGACAGCCTAGTCAAATTTCACACTGATCTGGGTCGCTGTCAGGGAGACACTGCTGCCCCGAGGGCCTGCTTGTACAGAGCCTGGGATGGGTTCAGCCGGGAGCCACGGTGTGTGCAGGAGAACGCCAGGCTGCTGATCCAGTGGTGCGGGGGGGAGCTGGAGTTCATCGCCGGGCAGGAGCAGTGTGAGATTTCGGTGATCTACGCCGATGGGAGACCCCAGTATCACATCACAGAGCTGGGAGGCAACAGGCCAGTGACTTGGTCACACTCCATCCCCGAGTCACTGAGCATCACAGACCTAGCGAGGGTGCGGGACAGACTGGGGGACTGGGGGGTGCTGGGCAAGGAGCTGAGCAGCTGCTTTGGGGAGGCCATTTCCCGGTTCTGCCGGGAGCCCCGGTGTGTGCAGGAGAACACCAGGCTGCTGATCCAGTGGGGCGGGGGGGAGCTGGAGTTTGTCTCCGGCCAGGGACAGTGTGAGATCTCAGTGCTCCTCGCTGATGGGGAACCCCAATATCACATCACAGAGCTGGGAGGGGACAGGCCAGTGACTTGGTCACACTCCAGCCCAGAGCCGCTGAGCGTTGCAGATCTAGAGAGGGTGCGGGACAGACTGGGACGCTGGGGGGCGCTGGGTGAGGAGCTGAGTGGCTGCTTTGTGGAGGCCATTTCCCAGTTCAGCCGGGAGCCCCCGTGTGTGCAGGAGAACGCCAGGATGGGGATCCGGTGGGGTGGGGTGAGCCTGGAGTTCCTGTCGGGGAAGGGACAGTGTGAGATCTCCGTGCACTACAGGGACGGGAAACCCTGGTATGATATTAAGGAGCTCCCCTTTCAAATGTACCTGGATTGGTTACGCACCCACCCAGACCCACTGAGCGCCGACACCCTACGGAGAGTGCGGGACAAACTGGGGTCCTGTAAGGGGGACAAAGCCAATCTTATAGCCTGTTTTGACTGTGCCTGGAAGGGTTTCCACCAGGAGCCCCAGTATGTTCAGGAGAACGCCAGGCTGCTGATCCAGTGGGGCAGGAGGCAGCTCAGGTTCACTTCCGGGAAGGGGGAATGTGAGATCTCTGTGCGCTATGGGGCCAGCGGAGCTAAGTACTGTGTTGGGAAGATCCCAGTGCATTTGTGTGATAAATGAAGTGGGGGGCAGAGCTCCTTGTTATGGACACCTGCCAGCCAGCAGCTATAAAATCCCTCTTAGTGACTGTTCTCTAATTGCTCTACCCGTAAAGGGTTAAAAAGTCTCAGTGCTCTGCATAGGTAAAAGGAAGTGAGTGGGCAACTGGCCAAAAGAGCTAATGGGAAGGCTAGAACTTTTTAAAATTGAAAAATGACTCCTCTTTTGTCAGTCTGTGGTTGTTCTCCCGGGGCGAGGCAGACAGGACAACTGCTCTGCTGTAAAACGCTTGGGCCAGATATGAAAAAATCATCAGGATCATACCTAGAAACTACTCATTTGCAACCCCAGATATGTAAGTAGATCAGGAAATGTCTAGGGAGACACGCTTAGGTTTATCTCTTTTACTTCTTTATGGCTTGTGGATTTCTCTGTGCTAACCCCAGGTGCTTTTGCTTTGCTTGTAACCTTTAAACTGGACCTCACGAAACTGTTCTTGATGCTTAATCCTTATAGCTGCTCTTTTTAAATCTAGCACTAGCCTGAGTTCCCAGATGTATTTTCTTTCTTTTGTTTTTTAATAAAATTTACCTTTTTTAAGAACAGAATTGGATTTTTGTGTCCTAAGAGGTTTGTGCACATGTTGTTTAATTAGCTGGTAACAACAGCTGATTTCCTTTGTTTCTTTCTCAGATCTTCCCCAAAGGACAGGGTGAAAGGGCTTGAGGGTACCCACAGGAAAGAAATTCCCAAGTGCGTCTTCCTGGGTTCTCAAAGGGGTTCTGCACTTGGGTGGTGGCAGCATCTACCCATCCAAAATTAGAAAAAAGCTGTAACCTTGGGAGTTTAATACAAGCCTGGAGTGACCAGTATTAATTTTTAGAATCCTTGTGGGCCCCCACCATCTGCACTCGAAGTGCCAGAGTGGGGAATCAGCCTTGACAATGTGTACCTGGCTCAGCTATGCGCCCGCCGGCCATCACTGAGTGCTGACCCCCTACAGAGTGTGTTGAGTGAACAGGGGTCCTGTTGTGGAGACACTGGCACCCTGAGGGCCTGTTTTGACCAAGCCTAGCAGGGGATCTGCCAGGAGCCCTGCTGTGTGCAGGAGAACGCCAGGCTGCTGATCCGGTGGGGCGAGGAGAAGCTGGAGTTTGTCTCCGGGCAGGGGGAGAATTTAATCACCATGTGTGAAGGTGAGGAGGGGAGAATCATCCTGTAGGTGTCAGGCTGGTGGCTATGGATTGCTAGACTTCTCCCATAAGCTGAAAAGTATTGGGCAGAGACTAAATATCATAGAATCATAGAACTGGCAGGGACCTCGAGAGGTCATCTAGTCCAGTCCCCTGCTCTCAAGACAGGACTAAGTATTATCTAGACCATCCCCAACAGGTGTTTGTCCAACCTGCTCTTAAAAATCCCCAGTGGTGGAGATTCCACAACCTCCCTGGGCAATTTATTCCAGTGCTTCACCACCCTGACAGTTAAGAAGTTGTTCCTAACATCCAACCTAAACCTCCCTTGCTCCAATTTAAGCCCATTGCTTCTTGTCCAATCCTCAGAGGTTAACGAGAACAATTTTTTTCCCTCCTCCTTCTAACAACCTTTTATGTACTTGAAAACTGTTCTCATGTCCCCGCTCAGTCTTCTCATCCCCAGACTAAACAAACCCAGTTCTTTCAATCTTCCCTTATAGGTCATGTTTTCTAGACCTTTAATCATTTTTGTTGCTCTTCTCTGGACTGTCTCCACAGCCTTCCTGAAATGTGGCACCCTGAACTGGAATACAGATGAGGCCTTATCTGCATGGAGTAGAGCAGAAGAATTAGTTCTCGTGTCTTGCTTACAACACTCCTGCTAATACAGCCCAGAATGATGTTTGCTTTTTTTGCAACAGCGTTACACTGTTGACTCATATTTAGCGTGTGATCCACTATGGCCCCCAGATCCCTTTCTGCAGTACTCCTTCCTAGGCAGTCAATTCCCATTGTGTATCTGTGCAACTGATTGTTCCTTCCTAAATAGAGTACTTTGCATTTATCCTTATTGAATTTCATTCTATTTACTTCAGACCATATCTCCAGTTTGTCCAGATCATTTTGAACTTTAATCCTATCCTTCAAAGCACTTGCAACCCCTCCCAGTTTGGTATTGTCTGCAAACTTTACAAGTGTACTCTCTATGCCATGATCTAAATCACTGATGAAGATATTGAACAGAACCGATCCCTATAGGACCCCACTCGTTATTCCCTTCCAGCATGACTGTGAAACACTGAGAATTGCTCTCTGGGAACGGTTTTCCAACCAGTTCCACACTCACCTTATAGTAGCTCCATCTAGGTTGTGTTTCCCTAGTTTGTTTATGAGACAGTCATGCAAGACAGTATCAAAAGCCTTACTAAAGTCAAGATATACCACGTCTACCACTCCCCCCTCCCCCATCCACAAGGCTTGTTACCCGGTCAAAGAAAGCTATCAGGTTGGTTTGACATGATTTGTTCTTGACCAATCCATGCTGACTGTTACTTATCACCTTATTATCTTCTAGGTGTTTGCAAATTGATTTCTTATTTGCTACATTATCTTTCCAGGTACAGAGTTAAGATAACTGGTCCCAGGTTGTCCTTATTTCCCTTTTTATAGATTATCACTATATGTGCCCTTTTCCAGTCTCTTGGAATCTCTCCCGTCTTCCATGACTTTTCAAAGATAATTGCTAATGCCTCAGATATCTCCTCAGTCACTCCTTGAGTATTCTAGGATGCATTTCATCAGGCCCTGGTGATTTGAAGACATCTAATTTGTCTAAGTAATTTTTTACTTGTTCTTGCCCTATTTTAGACTCTAATCCTACCTCATTTTCACTGGCATTCACTATGTTAGACGTCCAATCGCCACCAGCCTTCTTGGTGAAAACCGAAACAAAGAAGACATTAAGCACCTCTGCCATTTCCACATTTTCTGTTATTGTCTTTCCCCCCTCACTGAGTAATGGGCCTACTCTGTCCTTGGTCTTCCTCTTGCTTCTAATGTATTTGTAGAATGTTTTCTTGTTACCCTTTATGGCTCTAGCTAGTTTGTTCTCGTTTTGTGCCTTGGCTTTTCTAGTTTTGTCCCTTCATACTTGTGTTATTTGTGTATATTCATCCTTTGTCATTTGACCGAGTTTCCACTTTTTGTGGGATTCTTTTTTTGAGTTTTAAATAATTGATGATCTCCTGGTTAAGCCAGGGTGGTCTCTTGCCATACTTCCGTCTTTCCTACACGGTGGGATAGTTTGCTCTTGTGCCCTTAATAATGTCTCTTTGAAAAACTGCCAACTATCTTTAGTTATTTTTCCCTTTAAACTTGCTTCACATGGGATTTTACCTACCAACTCCCTGAGTTTACTGAAGTCTGCCTTCTTGAAATCCATTGTCTCTATTTTGCTGTACTCCCTTCTACCCTTCCTTAGAATGGCAAACTCTATGATTTCATGATCACTTTCACCCAAGCTGCCTTCCACTTTCAAATTCTCAACCAGTTCCTCCCTATCTGTCAAAATCAAATCTAGAACAGCCTCTCCCCAGTAGCTTTCTCCACCTTCTGGAATAAAAAATTGTCCCCAATACATTCCAAGAACTTGTTGGATAATCTGTGCCCTGCTGTGTTATTTTCCCAACAGATGTCTGGGTAGTTGAAGTCCCCCCATCACCACCAAGTCTTGTGTTTTGGATGATTTTATTAGTTGTTTAAAAAAAGCCTCATCCACCTCTTCTCCCTGGTTACGTGGTCTGTAGTCAACCCCTACCGTGACATCACCCTTGTTTTTCACCCCATTTATCCTTACCCAGAGATTTTCAACAAGTCTGTCTCCTATTTCCATCTCAACCTCAGTCCAAGTGTATATATTTTTAATATACAAGGCAAGACCTCCTCCCTTTTTCCCCTGCCTGTCCTTCCTGAGCAAGCTGTACCCTTCTATACCAATATCCCAGTCATTTGGATCATCCCACCAAGTCCCTGTGATGCCAACTATGTTATAGTTGTATTTATTTACTAGCATTTTGAGTTCTTCCTGCTTATTCCCCATACTTATAGAATATCAGGGTTGGAAGGGACCTCAGGAGGTCATCTAGTCCAACCCCCTGCTCAAAGCAGGACCAACACCAACTAAATCATCCCAGCCAGGGCTTTGTCAAGCCTAACCTTAAAAACCTAAGGAAGGAGATTCCACCACCTCCCTAGGTAACCCATTCCAGTGCTTCACCACCCTCCTAGTGAAAACATTTTTCCTAATAACCAACCTAAACTTTCCCCACTGCAACTTGAGACCATTACTCCTTGTTCTGTCACCAGGTACCACTGAGAACAGTCTAGATCCATCCTCTTTGGAACCCCCTTTCAGGTAGTTGAAAGCAGCTATCAAATCCCCCCTCATTCTTCTCTTCTGCAAACTAAACAATCCCAGTTCCCTCAGCCTCTCTTCATAAGTCATGTGCTCCAGCCACCTAATCATTTTTGTTGCCCTCCGCTGGACTCTTTCCAATTTATCCACATCCTTCTTGTAGCGTGGGACACAGTACTCTAGATGAGGCCTCACCAATGCCAAATAGAGGGGAATGATCATGTCCCTAGATCTGCTGACAATGCCCCTACTTATACAGACAAAAATGCCATTAGCCTTCTTGGCAACAAGGGCACACTGTTGACTCATATCCAGCTTCTCATCCACCGTAACCCCTAGGTCCTTTTCTGCAGAACTGCTGCCTAGCCATTCGGTCCTTAGTCTGTAGCAGTGCATGGGATTCTTCCGTCCTAAGTGCAGGACTCTGCACTTGTCCTTGTTGAACCTCATCAGATTTCTTTTGGCCCAATCCTCCAATTTGTCTAGGTCCCTCTGTATCCTATCTACCACTCCTCCCAGTTTAGTGTTGTCTGCAAACTTGCTGCAGGTGCAGTCCATGCCATCCTGGAGATATTGAACAAAACCAGCCCCAGGACCGACCCTTGGGGCACTCCGCTTGATACCGGCTGCTATCTAGACATGGAGCCATTGATCACTACCCCTTGAGCCCGACGATCTAGACAGCTTTCTGTCCACCTTATAGTCCATTCATCCAGCCCATACTTCTTTAACTTGCTGGCAAGAATACTGTGGGAGACCGTATCAAAAGCTTTGCTAAAGTCAAGGAATAACACGTCCACTGCTTTCCCCATATCCACAGAGCCAGTTATCTCATCATAGAAGGCAATTAGGTTGGTCAGGCATGATTTACCCTTGGTGAATCCATGCTGACTGTTCCTGATAATCTTCCTCTCCTCTAAGTGCTTCAGAATTGACTCCTTGAGGACCTGCTCCATGATTTTTTCAGGGACTGAGGTGAAGCTGACTGGCCTGTAGTTCCCCAGATCCTCCTTCTTCCCTTTTTTAAAGATGGGCACTACATTAGCCTTTTTCCAGTCATCCGGGACCTCCCCCGAACACCATGAGTTTTCAAAGATAATAGCCAATGGCTCTGCAATCACATCCGCCAACTCCTTTAGCACCCTTGGATGCAGCGCATCCGGCCCCAGGGACTTGTGCTCGTCCAGCTTTTCTAAATAGTTCTGAACCACTTCTTTCTCCACAGAGGGCTGGTCACCTCCTCCCCAAAACAGCAGAACTAAAATTCATTTGCAAATTTAACACCATTAATCTGGGCTTGAATAGGGACTGGGAGTGGCTGGCTCATTACAAAAGCAGCTTTTCCTCTCTTGGAATTGACACCTCCTCATCTATTACTGGGAGTGGACTACATCCACCCTGATTGAATTGGCCCTGTCAACACTGGTTCTCCACTTGTGAAGTAACTCCCTGCTCTCCATGTGTCAGTATATAATGCCTGCATCTGTAACTTTCACTCTATGCATCCGAAGAAGTGAGGTTTTACTCACGAAAGCTTATGCCCAAATAAATCTGTTAGTCTTTAAGGTGCCACCAGACTCCTTGTTGTTTTTGTAGATACAGATTAACACGGCTACCCCCTGATACTCCTCCCCATACTGTGCTGCCCAGTGCAGCAGTCTGGGAGCTGACCTTGTCTGTGAAGACAGAAGCAAAAAAAATCATTGATTACATTAGCTTTCTCCACATCCTCTGTCACTAGGTTGCCTCCCTCATTCAGCATTTCCTTGACTTTCTTCTTGTTGCTAACATACCTGAAAAAACCCTTCTTGCTACTCTTAACATCTCTTGCTAGCTGCAATTCCAAGTGTGATTTGGCCTTCCTGATTTCACTCCTGCATGCCTGAGCAATATTTTTATACTCCTACCTGGTCATTTGTCCAGTTTTCCACTTCTTGTAAGCTTCTTTTTTGCGTTTAAGATCAGCAAGGATTTCACTGTTAAGCCAAGCTGGTCGCCTGCCATATTTACTATTCTTTCTACACAGAGGGATGGTTTGTTCCTGCAACCTCAATAAGGATTTTTTAAAATACAGCCAACTCTCCTGGACTCCTTCCCCCCTCATGTTATTCTCCCAGGGGACCTTGCCCATCAGTTCCCTGAGGGAGTCATACTTCTCACATTAGTATACAGATAATCTAAGATACTTATTTGATTACCCACCCCCTGCCCAGTTCTGTCTTGTCTCTGCTCTAACAGCACATGCTCCCCCCAGATTCTTACCCTTCTCCCAGGTCTCCATGGTTTTGACTTACCTGTGGGCTTTGGTCACTTGCCCCTGTTGAACCTAGTTTAAAGCCCTCCCCACTAGGTTAGCCAGTCTGTAGCCAAATATGCTCGTCCCCTTCCTCAATAGGTGGACCCCATCTCTGTTGAGCAGTCCTTCTTCCTGGAACAGCATCCCGTGGTCAAGGAAGCTGAAGCCCTCCTGGCGACACCATCCTCACAGCCAGGCATTCACCTCCAGGATGCATCTGTCTCTGCCGAAGCCCCTACCCTTGACTGGAAGGATCAAAGAGAACACCACCCACGCTCCCAACTCCCTCATCCTTATTCCCAGAGCCCTGTAGTCCCTTCTGATCTGCTGGGGGTCATACTTTGCAGTATCATTAGTGCCCACATGGATGAGTAGCATGGGGTAGTAGTCAGAGGGCCGGATGATCCTCAACAATCCCTCCATAACATCTCGAATACGGGACCCTGGCAGGCAGCATACCTCCCAGGATGCCATGTCAGGGCTACAGATGGGTGTCTCCATCCCCCTCAGAAGAGAGTCTCCAACCACCATTACCCTACATTTCCTCCTGGGAGTGGTGGCTACGATCCTCCCAGCCTTGGGGGTACATGGCTCCTCCTCTGGGGTGATTCCTCATCTCTCATTGCCAGGGCAGCATGACAGTTTTCCATCACCATGGTGGGTGGGTGGGGAGTAGGGGTGGAGCACTGCCTGCTGCCAGAAGTAACCAGCAGCCAGTGTCCTCCCTGTACCAGAGCCTTTTCCTCCTCCCCCGGGGTGGTGTGACAGCAGTCTGCTCTAGCTGGATAGCACCCTGAGCCTGGGATGTCTCCACATCTGCCACCTCCTTCCTGAGAGATTCCCCCAGCAGGCACCTCTCACACTGGATGGTCCCCCTAGCCTGGCTTTCTGTGAGTGGGAAATGCAGGCCACAGTGTCTGCAAATCCACACCAGGATCTGGGTAGAACCCAACCAGGGGTGCTTATCTGTCTGGATACAGGTGCAGCGCATCTAGGTACGGTGGCCACATGGGGGCTTTAATCCAAAGCTCTTTGCTGCATGTGAGGTAACTTGCAGGATGCAATAATGCCCACACGCAGCCTGGTCTGTTTTCAGTTTGCAGTGTAGGAACACAGAGCACTACAAGTACAACATTCTCTAGGTGTTTTTGTAAAACCCTGTGAATTATTTCTTATTTAAAAGGTTTTTCTGTTTCATAATAAAAACTATTTACAAGCTGCCCATTAGGAGGCCTGATTACATTTAACTCAGGGTTTGTCTTCAGGGGGCAATTGAAAACAGGTAGCTGCATTTACTAAGGCTATGTCTACACTAGCCCATTTATCAGTAAAATGTTATGTTGGTCAGGGGAGGGGGAGAGAAATCAGCCCTCACCAACACAAGTTTCACTGAGAAAAGCGCCGGTGTGGACAGCGCTACCTCACCCAGAGACTCTTTCAGTCTGAAATTGATTCATTCCCCATGAATCAAGCTCACCACTCCCCCCCAAAATGTTCCTCTGCACCCCCCAGACATTTGAGGGTTCAGGTCAGTCCTGCCCAGCAGGGCTTGGGGAGAGAGCACCACCTCCAGCCCCCACAACTCATCTCAGCAGCCCACCCAGTCTGGTTGGGGGGGGGGCACCAAAAATTGCAGCATCACTGCAGAAGAGACATTATCTGCCCCATCCCAGCCTTACGAGGTTGCCTCACAGCCATGGACTCCAGGAGCAGGCAGCAGCTGGCCAAGGAGACACCGCAACTCTGCTCCTCCACCACCACCCCCAACACTTCAGCAGCAGGGCCAAACAGAAGGCACAAACGGGGGGGCACGTGGCACACCCCCCACCTCCTATGTGTCTGCTCTGAATGCAGGTGAGCAGTGAGGTTTTTTCCCTCCATACTATTTTGCAAAGCCCCTGTGCAGTGTCTATGGACCCCTGGGGCCCACAGACCCCAGTGTGAGAACAGCTGGTTTGGGCAGTGGGACATGTTCCCTTCTAGATGGCCTGGCTCTAATCAGGCCCCAGGGTGGGGGGGAAAAATGGGACCTTGTTCCTCAAGGGGCTACTAGACAGTGAGAAGGTAAAGATAAAAAAATTCAAAGTGGGAGAGGAGAAGGTGAAAAGGGTGCAACCCCCTTTCCTCTCTCTCCATTTTCCCTTACCATGGCAAGGAGAGAACCCAGGAGTCCTGGCTCCCAGCCCCCCCCATCCCATAATCCCCAGACCCCACTCCCCTCCCAGAGCCAGGGAGGGAACCCAGGAGTCCTGGCTCCCAGCCACTAGACCATGTTCCAGTATTGCACCCCTAGATTCCTCCATCCTCTATACAAGTCCCAGAGGGATCCTTGTCCCCAAAGGAGAATCCCCCCCACAAACACAGGTCTAGCGCCCCCTGCCTGCCTGGCCTCCACCCAGCCAGGCTGCACTGGGGTGAATAACGAGCCCAGGGACAGCGCAAGGTGACGAGCAGATTCATGTTTATTGGTAGGTTTTTAACTCCCCATGGAGGGGGCGGAGCCATCAGGGAAGGGGAGGAGCCAGCAGGAAAGGGGTGGAGCTACTTGAACTTGATGGACTTGACCCTGAAGTCTCCCTCCACTGAGAAGAATTCAACAGCCTCCAGCCCCAGCCGGTTGGGGAATTTCAGCTGCTGCTCCCCCGGCAGCGCCACCGTCAGCTCCTGGGCATTGAAGGAGATGCAGACCTGGGGGAGGAGCCAGAGGGTGAGGGGTGGAGCCAGAGACACCTGCTCCCTACAGGGTTAAATATCATCCCAACCTTACACCCCCCACCCCCCCCCTCACATCCCAAGCAGGACTGGAGACATCCCCACTAGCAATAGACTCATCTGCTCAAGATGGGGTGGCTGCAGTCTTCCCCACACAGTGCCCTGCCTCCTCCCCCTCGTTCAGCTGACCCCAGCAAACGGGAGCTGTGATTTTCCCCCACAGTCCCCCAGAGATGGAAGAAGGCTGCCCTCAAAGAGAGGGATCTACCCTCACCCCACAATGCCCTGCCCCCCGCCCATCTCACATCATGAACAGGAGCTGTGATCTTCCCCCAAACAGTACCCATCACCCCACCCTAGCTAGGAGAGAAGAGGGCTGTGTTTGCTACCAAGGAGCTCAAGATTCATACACACACACACACACACACACAATCAGTCCACCCCACAGAGGGAGAGCTGGGATCTCCCGCCAGGCAGTGCCCCCCTCACCTTGGTGTCCTGCCCCGGCTGGAAGGGGAAGTCCAGCTCCTGCTGCTCCTCCCCCCACTCCCCACCCTGCAGCGAGTTGCAGATGATGATGCGGGCGTCCCCGTGGCTCTCGAACCGGGGGTTGAAGTGAAGGGCCAGGTCTGAGCCAGCCCGGCCCATGTTCAGGGCAAAACTGGAGGGGAGAGAGACAGGCTGGGACCCGCTGCCTGGGCCAGGCAGCTTCCCCAGGGGCCAGCGGGGATCCCACCCCAGGGCCCCCCCACAAACAGGGACAGCTACTTGCTTTGCATTGTGGGAAGCCTCCAGCCACCCCTGTGCCATGCAGAGCATCATGGGAAATTCCTCATCATCCCCTGCTGCCCTGCACCATGGGAAAATCTCCCAGAATTCCCTCTGCTCGATTTGTTGCACTGGTGGAAGCTTCCCAGCATCCTCTGGGACAGTGCTGCATCATGGAGCCCCCTGCAGTGACATGTGTTGCATCATGGGAATTCTCCAGCATCCCCTGCTGTCACCCCCACAGGCTCTGGGTCACAGGCTAGTCTCCCAGAATCCCCTGGGAGAAAGCCACAGCCCTGCTGCCTTGTGGGAAAGTTTCCCACCATCCTCAGCAGCAGGGTCACCTGCTGGGCATCACCTGGGAGCTTCCCACATTGCACCAGCCTATGGCACAGCTTTCCCAGCATCGCCTCTGCCGCCCTCCGGCCCCTTCCCAGGGTGGAGAGGAGCATCAACGGGCCCAACGCAGCCCCAGTCCCCCTGCAGCCCAGGCCCCCCAGTCTGTGGGGCTCTGTCCCACTGAGCTCACCCCATGCAGGGGTTGAGAGCCAGCCCCACAGAAGGGGCTGGGGCCATAGACACCTCAGGGGTCAGTCCTGGGGAGACCATCCCCCATCCCATGGGGGAGTCCACTGGTACACACCCCATCCCCACAGCTCCCCCTGAAGGGGGTCAGGGCAGAGGCAGGGGACCCTGGAGGATTCAGGGGGGTCTGAGGATGCAGATCCAGGACTGAGATGCCTTCAGGGAGATGTATAGGTCCCAGAGACTCCCCCACTGTGCTGTTGGGGGGCAGGGGAACCCCAGCATTGCCCCCCAGGGATCAAGTTAACCCTTCCCTCCTCACACCCATCAGCCCAGACTCACCTCTTGGCATCCGGCAGCACCATCCCCTTCACGGCGATGCACTCGCCGGGCTGGACCTTCAAGTGGGTCAGAACCATCCCCTGGGGGTGGGGGAAAGGTGAGCACCCCCAGTCACTCCCACCACCCCTTCCCACAGGGGGCAGAGACCCCAATCCAGCCCTAGAGCAGGGACTGGCTGGCTCAGGGGGACCAGGAATAGGGCCTGTCCCCTCTAGGGGGCACTAGATGGGGAGCAGACAAGGAAGATGAATTTCACACAAGGTTGCAGGTGACAAAGCTGTGACCCCTCCAGCCCACTACACCTGCCCCCCCACAACATCACCCTCCCCCAACCTCAGGGAACTCACAGCTTCCCAGTCACCAGGTGGGGCTTGGCTACCAGGAGACAGACTCAACTCCCCAATACAGACAGGGGGCAGGACTAGGGGTCAACCCACCCACCCCCCCCCCCACACACACACACACACACACACACACACACACACAGGGAGAGGAATTAAAGATACCCCCAGTACCCAGCAACCCCCTGCCATCAGGCCTCCAGCCCCACATATCAACCAATCTTTTCCCACAGCTCTCATCTTACCCCCAGAGAACCAGCCTTAACACCCCTCTGCTTCCACAACTCACACACTCCATTATAACTACTCCAGACACAACACCCAGTTCCAACCACCATAGGGGCTTAGCCCAACCATGAGCTTTAAATAGCTGGGACACCCCCCTTGGGACCAATCAGGCATCCCAAGCCCTAAAGAACTGACCAATCAGAGAGGAGAGGGGTGTGGCCAGGGGAACCTTGAGCTCCAGCTGTCTGGGTGGGCTGGGCCAATCACAGTGGAGCTCATATTCCCAGCTAGGGAAGAGCAGAAAAGACCAATGTATTAGACAGATGGTGTCTAGGGCCCGGACCCCTTTCATTCCCTGGCCAATCAGAAATGGAGCCTTTTGCAAACTGATGAAGAAACTACAATTCCCAGCATTCCTAGCTCCCAACTCCCAGCCTGCCTTGGGAGCTACTTGCTTATAAAAAGGACACAAATGGGGCTGGTTTCACTATATTGCTGTGTGCAGTTGTATGCAGTTGTGTGGCTGAAGGGGTATGTGCTGTCTGGTCTTTCTTTTGGCTGGAAGATACAGGAGAGTCCCCTGACCTGGTAAGGGGTTAGGATTTGAGGGGTGGGGTTCTTATAGGCTTGTTCTTGTTATTTAACTTTTATCACTTTTAGTACTTTTTCCTAAGAATGCTTTAACTTTCCAATGTGTCTTGATGAGTGTCTTTAATACCCATGTCTGGGGGGTACTTTAACTGAGGGATTGCTGCAGACAGGTGTATTACAGTAGGGCTTAAGGCTAGGATGCCTGGGTTCTCTCCCTGGCTCTGGGAGGGGAGTGGGGTTGGGTGGGTTAGAGCAGGGGGAGCTGGGAGCTAGGGCTCCTGGGTTCTCTCCCCAGCTCTGGGAAGGGAATGGGGGCTAGTGGGTTAGAGGAGAGCACATGTGGGGGGTCAGGACTCCTGGGTTCTATTCCCATCTGAGCTTTCAGGACCTGCCATGCTGTGCAGAGACAGTCCATGCCCTGAGTTGCTGTTAATCTGAGTAAATCAGATGGTTAAAGGGGGACTGATCCCTAGGGTGTGGGGGATGATCTGACCCCCGGTTTTGTGCAAGTAGCAAACAAGAGTGTGTGGGAATCATTGGGAAAGTTCTGGGGTTCTGGCTGAGCATGAACAGCCTGGAGTGGAGGGGCAGTATCTGAACACAGGTACGTCTACACGGCAATGAGGCCCCCTGGCTGGACTGGATCAGCTGACTGGGGTGTGGGCTGGGGGCTATAAGATTGCAGTGTAGATGTTCAGGCTTGGGCTAGACCTGGGCTCAAACCCTGCAGGGTGGGCCTGGCTCTAGCCCGAGCCCTAATGTCTACACACTTGTAGCTCCGAGCCCAAGCGAATCGACCTGGGCACTCTAATTTGGTGCAGCGGGTTGGCACTGCAGTGTAGACGTAACCCTTAGTGACCTTGGAGAAACTCTACCTAGGGGAGGAGCCAGTAGTTTTCTTCCATGTAGCTGGACCAGGACTTAAACCCCCCTGCCCCAGCAGTATGGGAAAGGCAGGGGCATCGAGCAGAATGGGCTGGGAATTTTGACCCCCAAAAGTTAGTGGAAACTGAAACTTTCAGCCAGAAGGGGGCAGGGTCCGTCCCAGGAGCCTCTCTCTGGTTTTACACAGAGGACTTGGAAAGGGATCACCTCAATCCCGGTGTAGAATAGCGAAGTTTTCTTGAAATCTGAAATGTTTCTGTGATAGGAAAACCATTTTGGGCCCATCCCTAGTCACCAGGTTCTGATGCCCATTCCTGACCCACTTCCCGGTTCGCCAATACGGCAGTCTCAAGGGTGGTGACTTAAAGGCCACACAATGGTGCATTCCCTTGGGAGATCTTAAAACAGCAGCCACCTTTGTCAAGTATCTTCTCTCCCCGCCCCCCCCCCTGTGCCTTCATTTCTCCATCTGCAAAATGGGACATTTATACAGTCAGTGGAAGGCCCAGGGATAGAACCTAAGAGTCCTAGCTCCCAGCTGCCCTGCCCCGCCCCTCCCCTCCCTGAGCTGGGGTGAGAACCCAGGAATCCTGGCTCCTCCTCCTCCCCCCCCCCCACTCTAACCCACTAGACTCCTCTAAGTGGAGACCAGAAATGATGTTCAACTCAGCACCATACATGTCACAAGGAGGGGGAGGGAAACTGGTCAGTTTATTTCAACTAGGTCTACTAACAACTAGGCTGAGACCACATGAAAACTCATCTCACTTTGTGATGGTGAAATAGTGAAACAGTGTTTCCTAATATCTAACCTGGACCTCCCCCACTGCAACTTGAGACCATTGCTCCTTGTTCTGTCATCTGCCACCACTGAGAACAGCCGAGCTCCATCCTCTTTGGAACCCCCCTTCAGGTAGTTGAAAGCAGCTATCAAATCCTCCCTCACTCTTCTCTTCTGCAGACAAAACAATCCCAGTTCCCTCAGCCTCTCCTCATAAGTCATGTGCTCCAGCCCCCTAATCATTTTTGTTGCCCTCCGCTGGACTCTTTCCAATATTTCCACATCCTTCTTGTAGTGTGGGGCCCAAAACTGGACACAGTACTCCAGATGAGGTCTCACCAATGTCAAATAGAGGGGAACGATCACGTTCCTCGATCTGCTGGCAATGCCCCTACTTATACAGCCCAAAATGCCGTTAGCCTTCTTGGCAACAAGAGCACACTGTTGACTCATATCCAGCTTCTCGTCCACTGTGACCCCTAGGTCCTTTTCTGCAGAACTGCTACCTAGCCATTCGGTCCCTAGTCTGTAGCAGTGCATGGGATTCTTCCGTCCTAAGTGCAGAACTCTGCACTTGTTCTTGTTGAACCTCATCAGGTTTCTTTTGGCCCAATCCTCTAATTTGTCTAGGTCCCTCTCTATCCGATCCCTACCTTCTAGTGTATCTACCTCGCCTCCTAGTTTAGTGTCATCTGCAAACTTGCTGAGAGTGCAGTCCACACCATCCTCCAGATCATTAATGAAGATATTAAACAAAACCAGCCCCAGGACTGACCCTTGGGGCACTCCGCTTGAAACCAGCTGCCAACTAGACATGGAGCCATTGATCACTACCCGTTGAGCCCGACGATCTAGCCAGCTTTCTATCCACCTTACAGTCCATTCATCCAGCCCATACTTCTTTAACTTGCCGGCAAGAATACTGTGGGAGACCGTATCAAAAGCTTTGCCAAAGTCAAGGAATAACATATCCACTGCTTTCCCCTCATCCACAGAGCCAGTTATCTCCTCATAGAAGGCAATTAGGTTAGTCAGGCACGACTTCCCATTGGTGAATCCATGCTGACTGTTCCTGATCACTTTCCTCTCCTCTAAACGTTTCATAATTGATTCCTTGAGGACCTGCTCCATGATTTTTCCAGGGACTGAGGTGAGGCTGACTGGCCTGTAGTTCCCCGGATCCTCCTCCTTCCCTTTTCTAAAGATAGGCACTACATTAGCCTTTTTCCAGTCATCCAGGACCTCCCCCGATCGCCATGAGTTTTCAAAGATAATGGCCAATGGCTCTGCAATCACATTCGCCAACTCCTTTAGCACCCTCGGATGCAGCGCATCTGGCCCCATGGACTTGTGCTCGTCCAGGTTTTCTAAATAGTCCCGAATCACTTCTTTCTCCACAGAGGGCTGGTCACCTCCTCCCCATACTGTGCTGCCCAGTCCAGCAGTCTGGGAGCTGACCTTGTTTGTGAAGACAGAGGCAAAAAAAGCATTGAGTACATTAGCTTTTTCCACATCCTCTGTCACTAGGTTGCCTCCCTCATTCAGTAAGGGGCCCACACTTTCCTTGACTTTCTTCTTGTTGCTAAGAAGAAACATTTAACTATCACCCTGGTAACTGCTGGATGGTGAACAAGTGTGCATTGGACCATCTGATGGGAAGATGACACTGTTTAAGGGACAGGCTGGAAGCAGCAGGAAAAGTTCAGAATATCATAGCTGTATGTTGTGTTCCACCCACTAGCTGTGAGAGCAAAGGGACAAGCTTAACAGCTGGGAGGCAGAGTAGCCATAGAAAACAGTAACACCTGGGGGACCTGCGTCAGGGATGCCAATTGTTAATAATTTGAGCCCCATGCCTGTACACGTGTGGTTGTTAGCCTGGGGAATGGGGTGTTGGGATAGATACAATGAAAGCGTTGGGGTATTGTGCATGGGTGGTGGATGTGGAATATTCCCTCTGTGCTTTTGTAAAACCCTGTGAATTATTCCGCCTTTATTTAAAAGATTTTCGGAGGGCTTGTTCCATAATAAAAACCATTTACAATCCGTCCATCATGAGTCCTTAGTGCATTTAACTCAGTATTACACCCCTAGATTTCCCCCATCCACTGTATGAATTCTGGAAGGATCCGTGTACCTAAAGGAGAATCCCCACCACCACACACCCTGGTCTAGCGCTCCCTGCCTGCCCAGCCTCCACCCAGCCAGTTCCTCTGGGCCAGTTGAGATGGGGGCCAGGTCCCCAATCCCAGCTCCCAGGATGCACTGGGGTGAATAACTAGTCCAGGGACAGCGCAGGGTGATGAGGAGATTCATGTTTACTGGTAGGTTTTAGCTCCCCATGGAGGGGGAGAAGACATCAGGGAAAGGGAGGAACTACTTGAACTCTATGGACTTGACCCTGAGGTTTCCCTCCACCCCTCTCCCCCATCTGACTTAGGACTGGAGATACCATCCTAGAAAGATACAGATTTATCTGCCAGAGAGGGGGTAGCTGTGATCTTCCCCACACAGTGCCCTGCCCCCTCCCCCCTGCTCAGTTGACCCCAGCAAAGGGGAGCTGCAATCTTCCCCAGGCAGTGCCACACAGTTCCCCAGAGATGAGAGAAAGGTGGAAGCTGCCCTCAGAGACACTGTGGGAGTCTTGCCCCCAAAACATGTGGTCTCCCCACAACTCCCTACAGGAGAATCCCCAGTTTCCAGCTGCCCATCCATTTGCCCCTGCTCCATCCTTTGTCCCTTTCCTGGGCTAACAAGTCAGCTGGGCCTGCACCTCACCTCTGGGTGTGACAGCCGGCTGGCTCTTGCAGAGGGTGGACCCCACTGCTGTCAAGTTAAAAATGTCTGGCCATTGTCAGGCCCAGGCAGTCACATCAGGCCATCTAGGGGTCCCTAGAGCAGGGGAGGGCAAACTTTTTGGCCCGAGGGCTGCATCTGGGAATAGAAATTCTATGGCAGGCCCTGAATGCTCATGAAATTGGGGTTGGAGCAGGAGAGGGGGGTAAGGGCTCTGGCTTGGGTGCAGGCTCTGGGGTGGGGTCAGAAATTTGGAGTTCAAGGTGTGGGAGGGGGCTCGAGGGTGGGGCAGGGGATGGAGGGTGGGCTCTGGCTGCGGGTGTGGGCTCTGGGGTGAGGCTGGTAATGATGGTTTGGGGGTACAAGAGGGTGCTCAGGGCTGGGACCGAGGGTGGGAGGGGGATCAGGGCTGAGGCAGGGGGTTGGGGCACGGAGGGGGGTGGCTCAGGGGTGCAGGCTCAGGGCAGCGCTTACCTCAAGCAGCTCCTGGAAGCAGGGTGCTCCAAGCACGTGCCTGGGGCGGCAAGCCGCGGGGGGGGCGGCCTGACGGTCGGTGTCAGGGCGGCAGTCAGGCTGCCTTTGGCGGCATGCCTGCAGGAGGTCTGTCAGTCCCACGGCTTCAGCGGCAATTCGGCGGCAGGTACGCCAAAGGCGCAGGACCGGCGGACCTCCCGCAGGCATGCCGCCGAATCCGCAGTGCCAGCGGACCTCCCACAGGCATGCCACCAAAGGCAGCCTGCCTGCCGTGCTTGGGGCGGCGAAATACATAGAACAGGGGGTGTATTTATCATCCATTTCCCGTTTAATGAAATTATGATTCCTCCAGAGTCAATCGGCTATCACACTACAGTAACGAAGGTAGAAAACAGCACCACATTGTGGTTTGAATACTCTAATCTTGGCCTTACCTGGGTATTGATGCCACACACATCACCAGAGTGTCCCATCATCTTACACATTGTAAAACTTACAAGATCTCCCATAAAAAACACCAACCAACTACAAAATCTCATATCCCTACAAGTTGTAGGTAGAGCTAGTCTCTGTAAAAACATGGTCCTGTCCCCTCACCCTCCACCAGCCCCTTTTCTTTGTTGCACCCGCATGTGACATGGTGTCTTAGATGTAGGCTCGTCGGGGCAGGGACTGTCTGTTAACATATGTTCGTACAGCACTGAGTGCCACGGGATCTGGTTTGTGGGGGGACTGTGGGTTCCCTGGGCTATCGATAATAACAATACAGAACGCAAACGGGATCTTTGTTCCTCACGGTGCATGTGGAGATTGGGACTACCCTGAGCGATGCACAAAGCCGTGGCCCCGAAGCTGGCTGGGCCCTCGCTGCGGCAGGAGCAAAGGGCTGCCTTGGACACCTCCCATTCCTGGCCAGGACTAGTAAACCAGCTGCCCCATGGAGTCGGCCCAACCAGCCCTGGTCCAACAGCATCACGGCTCCTGACGGGGGAGGTAGCGACTGGTCCCCGGGCGGGTCCTGTATTGTCACCGACAGCTCAGCACCTGGTGGCCTGTGACAAATTAAAAAATTAAATCACAGACTGGCCTGGTTTCCATGGCGACTGGATTCACTGCAGCCTGTTGGCCTTTAGGCCTGTTCACTGCCCAGCCTGGTTTCCATGGCGACTTGGTTCACTGGGGCCTGACGGCCCTTAGCAGCCATGCCAACTCTCAGGAAGTTTTCACGAGAGACATGATTTCTGAGGGAAATTAAGCCTCACTCATGATCTCGCGATAGAACTCTTAAATGTCGGATTTTTTTGTTTCAGCCCCGTGAGGCTGACGGGGGGGGGGGGGGGGGGGGGGCAGCCACCCAGGGCTGACAGCGGGAGCCCTGGGGAGGGGTGGCATGCAGGGTCATGTGCCCCCCCGCCCCCACAGATTTCTGCCAGGGTGGTTGTCAGACTGAACATGGCTGTGGGGGACGTGCCTGGGAAAGGCACCCGCACCTCGCACTCCGGCTGAGCCCCGCTAGGTGCCCGGAGCAGGGTTCCCTGTAAGCTGTGCACACGTCTGGCTGCGCAGTGATCTTGTCACTACTACACACATCACATGGCTGAGAGCACGGCCGGCACCTGGGTCCTGCTCTGCAGGCCGGGCCCTTCTGAACCCACGGCGTTGTCTCTTGGTGCTGAGGGCTGGGAAGTGGGAGGGACCCAAGACTCGCTGGCAGGGGTAAGGAGCGGGGTGGGAGAGGCAGGGGTCCTGGGAGGGGGTGGGTGTAGAGGCTCATGGGGGAACGTTAGCTGCAGTTGTCACTAGGATCCTTCATGTATCAGCGATCAGACACAGACCCAAACACAGGCCTGACTCGCTACTGTGTTACTCCAGGTTTACACCAGTTAGAGTCCGGTGTAAATCAGAGGGGTTCTACCGGTGTGAAACCAGAGTCACACAGTGGGGAATCTGGTCCACCATATGGATGCAAAACGTTGGACTCTGGAGTTACTCTAGTTTTACGCTAGTATAAATGTCATCAGAATTTAACCCAGCGTGTCTACGAATATTCAGCAAAGCCGGACTCAACACTGAAGCAGGATATTCCACTCGCCTACACAGGAACAAAGGACTCCCCGTCCGGCTTCCCATTCACAGCCAGGACGGCCAGACCAGCAGTGCAGAGAGGGTCGGCCCAACCAGCCCATGTCCTATACAATCACCTGCTGTGGGAGGAGATCAGACACCTGGGGGCCCCCTGATAATTACCTACAGTACCTGGCACCTTATTTGCTGTAAAATAATAATAAAAACAGACTCGCTGTTGTTGGGATCCACTAGGCATAGCTACCAGGTAACTCGGGAGAGTGGAAAGCCAAAGTGTCGATGAAACTCTTTTGCTCTGGGCCTATCTGTGAACCACAGTGACTCCATCTTGGGAACTCTCACCTACTTCTATGCTAACTGCTTACATGTTAAAGCAGAAATGTATTGGTCAGCGTTTCTGGCAGATGGCTGTAGTTTCACTCATATTAGCAGAAATAATAGAGATAAGGAAGAGGGAACAGAGAGAAATAGTTAGTTTGCAGCCGCTTTCCCATATATCCCCAAGGTATTTAGTGCAAAGGGTCAAGGGATGTACCTTGTTCTCCCTTCAACATGATAAATGTATCCGCAACAGATGTCTCTTGTATCCCCCGTCCCCAAAATAATATATGTATTCTGTGTAACCTATTATCTATCGGTCAGCATAATGACGTAAAAAGGATGAGAACTGAATTGTTTGTTACTGGTTATAAAAAGGGCCTATGTTGCCCATGTAAGGTGTGTCTCTTCTGGCATGAGCCGAGGAGCACCCTCTCAGCTGACTGACAAATAAAGGACCTGGTACCCGTCTTCTTGTCTCTCTGTGCCTCCTTGGTGTAATTAGGTAAGCTCCGGGGGGAAACGGGCCCTATTTGGCCAACAAATTGGCGACTCCGCCGGGACTTCTCTCCCTGTGGAGGGCACTGACCGACGACCGAGGGCGATTCCGAGGAGTGGCCACCTCGAGCTGTTGGTTTGCTCGGGCCTCGGGTCGTCACAATCGGTCGGGGCGGCTGTGTCCTCTCTAAAGAGAACTCCTAACGACACGGCGATAAGACGGTACCAGAAGAAGGGGAAGGTCCAACAGCCGGACGCGGCCACTCCGGGCGGTAAGTGCGTTTACCTCTTGGGTTTGAGGGATAACGCCCCCGCAGTGTAGAATTGGACCCTTTGGGTAATCCCTGTGTGGAAAGGTACTGTAAATGGACAAATGTTTTGTGGTCATGATAACTAAGCCAGGCAACGGTTAATAAATAATTTCACTAACTTCCCTAGTCTGTGGACCGTATTGGACAATTACTGGGACGTAGAAAAGCCCCAGGGCTTGCTTTTATTCTTGGCAGGGGTATTGTTCTTTTTCATACTAATGATATGCTGGAAGCCAAAATTGTGATAACCAGGTCTAGGACTTAAACCGACTCTAGCCGCACCGAGACTCCTGCGAGGGGAAACCCCGTGACCAGGATATCTTGATCGCAAGGGGGGTCGGTTGAACCCGTGACCAGGTTTAATTAAACACGAGCATAATGGGGTCCGGACAAAGCACATATGCTGGGACACCCTTGGAATGTATGTTAAATAATTGGAAGGCGTTTAGACGCCAGGCTGATTATGGAATGGTATTATGTAAAAATGATCTGATATTTTGTTCAAGTGCCATTTGACTCCGACAGGCTCGGTAGTAACGGCTGCTAAACCCCAGAACCCTCCCACTGTTGTAATGCCAGAATCGGTGTCCCCTTCGGCTCCTTCACCCCCACAGGCTTTAGAGAGTAACCCCCCCCCCCTTGGTGGGATTGTATCCGTTGATTACTGAGAGTGTGTTAGCCCATCCAGGAACACAGGATCTTGTGTCATGTTGCTTTTAACATCTGGCTGCTTTTATCAGCAGAATCAAGGGAAGGGTAGGGACGGTTTTGTGGCCTGCAGCATGCAGGGGGTCAGACCAGATGATCATAATGGTCCCTTCTGACCTTAGAGTCTATGAGTCTATGTGTCTAAGGCAGAGGCAGGAGAATTCTCAACGAATCCAAGCAAGTTCATTTCTATCTTTGAATGTTGTCTAGCTAGCCATAAGCCTCACGAGGGAGGACTCGGGTAGCCTTATGAGTAAGAATGTTTAAGGGAAGAGACCAGGAAGGGTGGGGGCTAGTTGAGAAACCCACCCTCCTAGCTAAATTGGTAGTGGAAAAAAAAGCCGGTGCCCATGGAAGGGACGGTTCAGTGAAAAAAAAAAAAAAAGCAGGATCGGGCCCAAGCGGGTAGGCAACAGATAGAGAGATTGGAAAACAGGTTGGAAACTTTGAGGGCATAGTGGAAGGAAAGGAGTAAGTAATTATAAGCATGGGGATTTCAAATCCCCAGGACAATAATTGGAATGGTAAAATCTGAGTTGATTGGGTGTCGTTTTGGGAGACAAGCAAGTGATTTAAGAAAAGAGAGTGAGAAGTTAACTCTGTAGTTGCTAGAGGGAATCAAGCAGTGAAACTTGGTAGGAATGTCTGTAAGTAATTCAGGCAAGAGGTTATTTAAGTGGAATTATTTGACTATGAATACGTTAGTCTAATTTGCTGAAGAACACTCCTGCTATATACAATCTGTGTTTTATAAGTTTGAGATGAATCGGTATTGTTTTAAAGTTGCAAAACTGAGAATACTTTTGCCAGACACAGGAAACTAGTGTTGTTTAAGGTATTTAGCATTTAATCCTTAAGGTGACTTAACGCTTTACAAGATTTAAAATGTTTTAACTAAAGACCAAAGGTTGTGGCTGCAGCAGGGTAGTTAAAGCCAGAAGAATAAAAGATTTGAATTTGTTTTTGGGTAACAAAATAGCAGATAAAAGATCTGGTAAAGAGAGAGAAGGCATTTAAGGTTTAAAAAGGGAAAGCTATTGGACACCAGAGGTTGTACAGAGTGAAATCCTCAGAAGTGAGTGTGCTTGTCCTGGTTTGTTGCTTCAAAGCTTTGCACAGAAGTTATGTTACTGGAAAGGTGTATGATGGCAATGAGTATGTGTTAATGGTTAGAGAAAAGGTGTATAAGTGAAGAGTAGAAGGTTCCTTTGAAAGTTAGAAGAAGCCGAGAAAGGGAGAAGAAGAAAAAAAAAACACAGAATGAGTTAACTGAGAGGAAAATACAGCTGGCCTCAGTCCAAGGACATTGTACACACAGCCAAAACTTTGCTGACAACCAAGAAAGGGGGGCTTGAATGTGCCCAACCAACTATGAGATCTGCAAAATACTGCAAGGCATAATGAGGACAACAGAAGGGTTAAAAAGTAGCTTTGCTGGATAGTATTGGCTCAAGGATTTAAAAATTCCCCCACTCTGTTCGGACAGGCTTTGGTCAGAGACTTGGAGAAGTGGGATAATTCAGACAGAGCCCTCCTGCTGCAATATGTAGATGACTTGCTAATTGCTGCTGTGGATCTAATCCCTTGTCTCAGAGCTACTGTGAGTCTCCTAAACTTTATTAAACTGCGAGGATACAGGGTATCTCAAAGCAAAGCCCAAATTGCTGTTTCAGAGGTTCAATATCTGGGATTTCACATCAGGCAGGGAGAGAGACAGCTCTCAAACGAAAGAAAGGAGGCTATCTGCCAAGTTCCCATCCCCAGCAAACGGCTTAGGGCATTCCTGGGCATGGCAGGTTTTTGCAGAATATGGATTCCAGAGTTTGGACTGTGGGCTAAACCTCTGTATGAATGTGTTAAGGGAGCGGAACATGACCCCTTTCACTGGTCCCCAGAAGCGGACAGGGCATTTCAGCTATTAGGTGCCTGGAAGCATCCTGTGGCATACTTTCCTAAGCAACTGGATCAAGTTTCAAAGGGATGGCCAGCCTGTTTGAGGGCGGTCGCAGCTACTGCTCTAGTGCTTGGGGAAGCGGAGAAACTGACACTGGGAGGAACTGTCCAAGTGTATATTCCCCATATGGTCTGAGCCTTGCTGGACACTAAGGGTGGTCTTTGGCTCACACAGGCTCGGGTTGCTCAGTACCACGCGAAGCTGTTAGAGAATCCTGAAATCACCCTGCAGACCTGTCCCTCCCTTAATCCAGCTACATTGCTACCAGAGACAGAAAACCAGGAACATGACTGTTTAGAAATCATAGATGTTCAGTATTCTAGCCGCCCAGATCTAAAAGATCAGCCACTCCCAAATGCTGACTTGGAATGGTATACAGATGGAAGTAGTACTGTTGTGGATGGGCAAAGGAGGGCTGGTTATGCTATTGTGTCTCTTCATGATACCGTGGAAGCTGAGAGTTTACCAGCAGGAACGTCGGCCCAGCTTGCTGAACTAGTGGCCGTGACTCGGGCACTCAAGCTGGCAAAAGACAAACGGGTTAATATCTTTACTGACTCGAAGTATGCTTTTGGGGTATTGCATGCTCACGCTGGTTTGTGGAAGCAAAGGGGGATGCTAACAGCCCAAGGCTCCCCGGTCAACCATGGGTCTCAAATTCTCCGGCTGTTAGAAGCAGTACAACTCCCCTCAGCAGTAGCAGTGGTGCATTGCAAAGCCCATCAAAGGGAAGATCAAAATGTAACCAAGGGCAATGCCAGAGCAGACAGGGAAGCTAAGCGAGCTGCTACCCTGAAATCAGCAACTGAGGAGAATGCCCAAATGCATGCCCTCATCCCATCAGTGGGTGAGCTTGCAGCCCCTCAGTACTCCCAAGAGGACAGAAACCTGGCTGACAGTCTCGGTCTCCAGGAAAGGGAGGGATGGCTTTATTCCACAGAGGGAAAAATCCTCCTGCCCAAGGGCCTGATTCAACCAGTGTTGCAGAAACTGCATCAAACCACACACGCAGGGAGGGATGGCTTTATTCCACAGAGGGAAAAATCCTCCTGCCCAAGGGCCTGATTCAACCAGTGTTGCAGAAACTGCATCAAACCACACACGCAGGCAGAGAGGCTCTTATCCAGCTCATGAATAAATATTTTCTAACCTCTGGACTTAAACCACTAGCATCACAGGTACAAGCTGAAGGTTTAATCTGCCAAAAGAATAACCCTCGACCAGAAGTAGCAGTGCCACCAGCCACCCTGGAACCTACCCCAGGCCCAGGATTGGTGCGGCAAATAGACTTTACTGAGTTTCCCAGGACTCAAGAGTACAGGTACCTTCTCGTCTTAGTGGATCGATTCAGCGGGCGGCCTGAAGCCTTCCCATGTCGCAACAACACTGCCAAGACAGTGGCTCTTAAGTTTGTTAAGGAGATCATTCCTCGCTTCGGCCTTCCTCAGTGGATGGAATCTGACAATGAAACACACTTCACATCTCAAATGGTTCAAAAGATATCAAGTGCTCTGCAAATGCCCTGGAAACTCCACACACCCTGGCGACCACAAGCCAGTGGAGTAGTGGAACGCACAAATCAGACACTCAAGCGACACCTCTCAAAGGTCTGTCAGGAGGCCTCTCTTGAGTGGCCTGATGCTTTGCCCCTTGTGTTACTTCGCATTTGTGCTCTCCCTAAGGGCAGGATAGGGCTTAGTCCCTTCGAGATTATGTTTGGAAGAGCATGGCCTATGAATGGTACCCCAGTTCTGGCAGGGGAGTGGGAGATGGGGTATGGTTTCTTGTCTCAGTACATGTGCCCTCTGTCTGCTGTTCTTTCTTTTCTTCACAGGCACACCAAAGATTCACAGCCTCTTCTACTGGATACTCCGGGTCCACTCCCTGCAGCCTGGTGACTCCGTTCTCGTGCGAACCTGGAAGGATGAGCCTCTCCAAGAGAAGTGGAAGGGACCCCACACCATCCTGCTTGTCACCCATACAGTGGCAAAGGTCGAAGGACACAAGAACTGGATTCATCACTCTCGACTGAAAGCAGTGCCCACTCCTGAACAGTGAACTGTCCAGCCTGCAGAGAAGACTGCTAACGACGATTTGGGACTTAAGCTGCTATTCAAAAGACAGTAAGGGTCACTGGGAATGCGTTGTGATCTTTCTGAATAGTCACGGCATACTCCCCGCGAGAACCCTGAGCATTGGTTTTATTTTCAATGATAATCCTGATTGCATGGAGCTTAATCGCATTTTGTCTTTAGAGTATGAGAAAACTCTGACAAAGGTTTGTTGAGTATTCTCAAAGGGGGGATTGTTGGGATCCACTAGGCATAGCTACCAGGTAACTCGGGAGAGTGGAAAGCCAAAGTGTCGATGAAACTCTTTTGCTCTGGGCCTATCTGTGAACCACAGTGACTCCATCTTGGGAACTCTCACCTACTTCTATGCTAACTGCTTACATGTTAAAGCAGAAATGTATTGGTCAGCGTTTCTGGCAGATGGCTGTAGTTTCACTCATATTAGCAGAAATAATAGAGATAAGGAAGAGGGAACAGAGAGAAATAGTTAGTTTGCAGCCGCTTTCCCATATATCCCCAAGGCATTTAGTGCAAAGGGTCAAGGGATGTACCTTGTTCTCCCTTCAACATGATAAATGTATCCGCAACAGATGTCTCTTGTATCCCCCGTCCCCAAAATAATATATGTATTCTGTGTAACCTATTATCTATCGGTCAGCATAATGACGTAAAAAGGATGAGAACTGAATTGTTTGTTACTGGTTATAAAAAGGGCCTATGTTGCCCATGTAAGGTGTGTCTCTTCTGGCATGAGCCGAGGAGCACCCTCTCAGCTGACTGACAAATAAAGGACCTGGTACCCGTCTTCTTGTCTCTCTGTGCCTCCTTGGTGTAATTAGGTAAGCTCCGGGGGGAAACGGGCCCTATTTGGCCAACACTGTCAGGACAGCTGACGCCATGAGCTGCTTTATCTGGGGCCTGGTGTCTTGATGGCCTTTTGGGGCAATAATTTTCTCTGTTACCCACTTTCCCTGAAGCCTGGTTGCTAAGGTACTAGTTTCCCTGATGCCTGGTTTCTGTATAGCCTGGTTTCCCTATGGCTTAGTTTCCATGGCACCCAATTTCCCACAGGCCTGTAGTCATTGAAACCTGGTTTCTGAGGCCTGGTTTCTACACAGCCCGTTTTCTTTGAGGCCCAGTTTCCCTAAGATCTCGTTTCCATGGCACCTGGCTTTTTTGTAGGCCTGTTTCCCTGAGGCTTGCGTTGTCATTGAAGCCCAACTTCTGTACAACTTGGTTTCCATGACACCAGGTTTCTGAGCGGCCTGGTTTCCATGTCAACTGGTTTCTCTCAGGCCTGGTTTCCATGGCACCTAGATTCCCTGTGGCCAGGTTTGGTTTCCATGGCACCTGGAATACACTGACCCAGTAAATTACATGGCCTCTTCTCTTTCATTCTACAACTCTTCCTCACACCACCTGGTTCAGGGGAGTCAATAGGCAGACTGTGGGCCAAATCCGGACCACCAGACATATTTAAACAGACCACAACATATTTTTATTTACTTATGAGTATCATTATTGTTATGTCGACGTGGAAAATGTTTCTCTGGAGTCTGGACCTTGACTGTACCTTGACCAAGAGATTTGAACCTTGACAACAAAAATTGACTACCCCGGCCTAGTTCTTCTGCACCCCTCTCCCAGCACCCCAGGCCCATCTGAGTCTGTTTCTCCCCCGTTCCTTAGAGAATCCCGGCCATGGGTCCCGTCTTCCCCTCTCCCCAGCTCTGCAGGGATGCTCAGGGTGGGGTGGGCAGGCTGCTGTGCATTGCAAGAAGCAGGTGATGGGGCCAGTTGTGAGAGTTCAACCCCCCGGATGGCCACAAGCTGGAAGAGCAGCATTACTATAAAACCCCGCTCTGTGCCGGGATCTCCGGCTGGAGGGTGAGCTGGGCAGGGACCGGCCCCTGGGGCTCTCCACAGCAGCAGAGATGTCTGGGTGTTAGGGAGGGGTGGGAGAGTTTAGCGTGGCTGTGAATGGCATTTATCAATAAGCTAACGAGCTGTGCGGGCAGCGTGATGGTTGGTGCAAGGGGTACATGACAGGCCGATAATTAACAACAGCTAATCCCAGCTGGGCGGCAGGGGCTGGAGCCAGCATCTGAACTGGGACACATCAGCATGGGAAATCCAGGACTGCTGGGCCAGGCTCCCATGGGGTGTCTCTCTTCTCCCAGTCATTTCTTTATCTCTTTCCCCTCCACCTGGAATCAAAGTCCGCAGGGGAGGTGTATCAGGGCAGGCGAAAGGCCCTTAGTCCTCCACCGTGTGTCTCTCCTGACCCAGCCCAGTTGTGGGCAAAGGGCAGCTCTAACCTGAGCTCAAAGTCTGTGCTGATCCAGAAAAGGCTCCAGAGGCATTTGGAAACCAAGACGTGTCATGAGGATAATGGGGGATTTGAGGCCAGAGCAGAGCCCGTCGGCCGATCCCTAAAAGAGAGGAAGGAATCAGGGAGATTTCAAGGTCTCTCTTCAAATCCTCACTAACCCGGTAAGTAGGTGACCTAGTCTCAGGGTCTCTCTCTCTGTTGTCTCTTGTTCCCTCTCCTACGCAGAAAAGGATGAAGTCCAGGCCCCACTGAAGTCAGCGGGAAAACTCCCAGCATTTCACCCAAGATTTTCAGAGAGTGGGGGGAGGCGCTGGCTTTGGGAGATGGGAACTGAGCCACCCCTGGTCCCCCAGCCCCACCAACTGCCCCCACCGCTGAGGAGTTTCTTGTTCCCTGTGGGAGTTTGCGGGAGGCCCCTCTGCTGCGCCCGGCACCGGGTATGGAATGACCTGTCCCCACTCCTCACATTGTGAGCCTCTTCCCACCCCTCAGCATTTTCGGGTGCTTCTTCTCCTCTCCCTTCCCAGCCTGTGGTAAAGGGGTTCTCCCATTTCTCTGTCTCCTGAGAAGACATAGGGCTTAGCCCACCCACCCCTCTCTTCCTACAGTGTTCCCATCTCTCTCTGCCTTTGAGGTCTCCCTCATTTCTCGTCTTTAAATCCCATGGTCTCTCTTGCCCTTTTATGTCTGTCCTCAGATGTCCCCCATGTTTGTGTCCCCCCACATTTCTGTCCTCCCAGCTATTCCTCCCCCCAGTTTTGCTGATGTCCCTCAATCCCAATGAGCTATCCCAACCCTGGCCTCCCCCACAATCCTCAATTCTGCTGGTACCCCTTAATCCCAACCCACAGCCCCCTGCTATCCCAGTCCTGGGCTCCCCACACAGTTCTGCTGGTGCCTCTCAATACCAACCTGCAGGCACTGCTAGCCCAGACCTGGGCTCCCCCAACACAGCTGTGTTGATGCATCTTCATTTTAGCTGTTTAGGTACCTTGTTGTCACTTGACAATATTAACTGTTTTTTTAAATGAATAACTTTGACTTTGGGAGAAGAGAGAGGGATTAAAGTGTTTATGTCCTTTAGGAGAGACAGTTTTAGGGTGGGCATGTTTTGTTGCAGGGGCAGAGTTAAGGCTGTTTGGGCGCAGAACATTAGGATTGTCACCTTAGCTCGTGATGCCCTTAGTTGTTTGGGTGTTTTTAGTAAGGGGGTGAGATGCTTTAGCCTGGCTGGGAACAGAGCTCAGCAGACGTCACTGCGAGTTACCAGAGGGTTTTGTGGCTACACAAATAATAACCATCCCTGAGCTGAGCTGCAGGGGTCTGTGCTGGGAGGGGAAGGGGCTCGGAGGAGGCCCCAGTGTCCCAGTGGGAGATTTTATAGGGGTAGGAGGGGATTCCTACCCAGGGATCCCATGAGGAATTTCTCTTCTCCCAGTCATTTGTGTCACTCTCCCCTCCACCTGGAATCACAGTCCCCAGGGCAGGAAGAACAGGCTATTCAGATATCCTCAGCCATGTGTTTCCCCTCCTGCCCCAGCCAGCATGGATGCAGGTGCTAGGGTGTTTTGACCCTTTGCCCCACTCTTTTCTCTCATTCTAGGGCTAACAGCTACATTTCACAGTGAAAGGATACGATAAGTAAATCCTCCCCCTTCAATAGTGGTTGTTAAAACATGAAATGAGACTTTCTCATTTCAATTTCAGGTCAGTTGTGTCCTCTCTAACTTCACTAGAACATAACCAATCTGCCTGAAAAGTGGCAGAAAGGGTTTCTAGAAGGGGAGAATGTTCATGGAAAATCTGTGGTGAAACAGACAAGGCAGTACTGAGATTCAGGGGAGCCAGGAAAAAGCTCTTCTAGAGTTTCAAAAAGTTTCCAAACATTTTTGCCCCTTCATAGCTCGGATAAAATGGGTTTGGCCAAGAGACGCTACATTTGTTTTCTGATCTGGCTTCAGCCAGGAAGAAGAGATAGAGCCGTGTTTCTCAGACTGGGGGTCCCGACCCAAAAGGGGGTTGCAAGACTATTGTAGCGGTGAGCCACAAAAGCAGTGGCTGCTAATTGGATGCCCAGCTCTGAAAGCAGCACCACTGCCAGCAGCAGCACAGAAGTAAGGGTGGCCTGTTATAGAGGGGTTATCACAGCCTGAAATATTTTCAAAGGGGGTCCCAGCAAAAAAGGTTTGAGAACCCCTGAGATAGAGGAAGATCTGAAGGAGGAGGACTCTAGTTTGGAGAGGAGGTTAGTTATTTCATGCACAATCAGCTGTTTAACAATAACAACTAGAGGGCAGAGTTAAGGTTGTGTTGGTGACTTGCACTGTGTATTTTCAGACTTTTCAATGTTTGTTTCTATAAGGATAGGATTATTTGCTGTTTTCAGTTGTTCTAAGGAGGATGACACAAGGGCAGAGTTAAGGTTGTTTGGGTGAGTTTGTCAGATCTGATAGGAGTTGCTGTTATGTGACTGAACTCTTTGCCAGCTGGGATTGAGGGGCTGTTAGGGTCCCAGGTAACTTTGGAGTTCCTTGCCTCTTCCCTCAGGGACAAGGGCCTGGGCAACATGGACAACAGGTCTGATCCCATCTGGGAATTCCTACGGTCCAAGAAGTGACAAGGTTTTTAAATATAAATCGTCTCCCTTTGATGAAGTTTGTTAGTTCTCTCTCCTCCTCTGTTTGATCTAAAATTATATTCAACCCCCCCCCCCCCCCAAATCCTAAGGGGCTAACAGAATGGTTTTGATCTATAAAATGACCAGCAATAGGGGAGATGGTACCGCCCTTCCTAACGGCAGATTGATGGTCAGCAATTCTCCATAGCAAAGGTCAGGTGGTCTCTACTATGTACAATTCAAACATATATTTCATCTGTGTAATTAGGAAAGGATCACATGTTATCCCCCAACCAATGGAAATCCTTCTGCCAGGGAAGGGATGGTTGAAATTTGTACTTTGAATCATACGGATGCAATAACTACACGATAAGGAGAAATTCCAAGGAGCAGGATTAGATAAAATGTTCTGGTTTTACATAACCAATAGGGTCAGCATGTACCAGCAAACCATATAACTACTTCTCTCTTTTATAAGAAACCACTGGCAATTTTTTTAAACCAGCAGTATTAATATTTGACAGCAAATACAATAGTATTTAACTTTAATACCATGTAAAATTTCCCAGTAATTTTACTGATCTTCTTAGAAAACATAATTCCCCCTAATGCCCATAATTTTATGTTTCTTGACGCGACTTTTCATCATGACCCCTGTGTATGAACCTGTCATACATTTAATCCTCCCTTACTGCAAGCTGTGTCTAATTAGAACAATGTCTCTGCATTCTGGAGAACGGAAAGTCTGGCAAACCCCTGTAGATCCAAGGGAGCGAGGAGAAAGGAGCCAAGTGGCAGGGAAGCATGTAGAGGGGAGAGGACGACCAGGGCTCTCAAGTGCTCCACATTCTGGGGGTGGGGGCTGTGGAATTAATTTAGAAGGAACACATGTTACAAAGGTGTTATCATAACCCAGCCCCTGCCCAGCATTATGGTTTGGTGTTTGGTCTCTAGAGACATCAGCCTGCCTAGTCTCATGGCAAACACCCCATTAAAAATCCTTTAAACCTTTAAAGACAAAGAAAAGAAGGAAAAACAGTGGAAGCATTGGAAATGGAAAGCATTACGTAAGGCTTTCATCGTAACAACATCCCCTGTTGACTTTCCCTTTAGCTGGAGAGAATCTTTAAAGAACAAACCTGTTTGTTTGACAGTCTATTAGAGGGTAGCGAAGATGGTAATAACTGTCCCTTGGGGAAAAGAAAAGAAGTTAGTTGAGATGGATTGGAGTTGTTGTTAAGGTCCAATCCTTTTTCATCTCAGATGGTGTTTGGGATTCAGGCGGTGTCATCTGGATCAGACTCTCTAGCCCGGTCTGGTCAGAACATTTCTCAGGATCGGGATGGTGAAGGCCCAGGGTCCCAGGAAAGGGTGGGGGTTGGTAGCCATGATGATGACAGCCTCCCTCTGTTCTTCTGTATTTCCCCCGCAAAGTCTCTCTCTTCGAGAACCCAAAAAGGGAGTGATGGGAGGAGTAGCCCATCCCCTCATTATTTTGTCCACCAACTAGGCATAATATCCGTCCCACCGATTGTGGTTCATTAATTTCCAGACCCACATTTTCTCATTTACCAAGCAGAATTTTAACTCTATCCTTGGGTTGTATCAGGAGGCACCTTTGTTTGGACTAACTCCTGACTTTCTGTCTCTCATTTGTACCTTTTTCCCTTCAGCGTTTCTTATTTTAGATTGTAACATTTTATTTGAACTTTTGCATACTAATTATAGTTGAGCTCACGGTGAGGGTAAATTTCAGCCCCACTCAATCTGTGACAAATCTGAGGCATTTAGGGGAGGAGGGATAGCTCGGTTTGGGCATTGGTCTGCTGAACCCCAGGGTTGTGAGCTCAATCCTTTTGGGGGCCACCTAGGAATCTGGGGCAAAATTGGTACTTGGTCCTGCTAGTGAAGGCAGGGGGCTGGACTCAATGACCTTTCAAGGTCCCTTCCAGTTCTACAAGATAGGATATCTCCATTCATTTATTATTTTTATTTTATTTATGAGGTGTCACTAGAGGAGGTTTTGGAATTAATTGATAACTTAACAGTAACAAGTCACCGGGACCAGATGGCATTCACCCAAGAGTTCTGAAAGAACTCAAATGTGAAGTTGCAGAACTATTAACTATGGTTTGCAACCTGTCCTTTAAATCAGCTTCTGTACCCAATGACTGGAAGATAGCTAATGTAACGCCAATATTTAAAAATGGCTCTAGTGGTGATCCCAGCAATTATAGACCAGGTAAGTCTAACGTCAGTACCGGGCAAATTAATTGAAACGATAGTAAAGAATAAAATTATCAGACACATAGAAGAACATAAATTGTTGGGCAAAAGTCAACATGGTTTCTGTAAAGGGAAATCATGTCTGACTAATCTATTAGAGTTCTTTGAAGGGGTCAACAAACATGTGGACAAGGGGGATCCAGTGGACATAGTGTATTTAGATTTCCAGAAAGCTTTTGAAAAGGTCCCTCACCAAAGGCTCTTACATAAATTAAATTGTCATGGGATAAGAAGAACTGGTTACAAGACAGGGAATAATGGGTAGGAATAAATGGTAAATTTTCAGAATGGAGAGGGGTAACTAGTGATGTTCCCCAAGGGTCAGTCCTAGCACCAATCCTATTCAACTTATTTATAAATAATCTGGAGAAAGGGGTAAACAGTGAGGTGGCAAAGTTTACAGACGATACTAAACTGCTCAAGATAGTTAAGACCAAAGCAGACTGTGAAGAACTTCAAAAAGATCTCAAAAAACTAAGTGATTGGCATTGGATACTGGGCTGGATGGACCTTTGGTCTGACCCAGTATGGCCATTCTTATGTTATGCTCTTATGTTCTTATCACAGGAGAACTCTGCATGTCGCATCCTTTCTTCCACCTGCTCTGCTCAAGGAGGACAGGACAGGGACTCCCTTCCCCAAACCCCCTGCTTTAGAGACCCCTCACCCCCTTAAACCCACTGCTCCTGGCTTTAACGCTGCAGCACTCCACCACCCCAGTGGCCCAGCCTTTCAGGGACCCATCCGCATGGGATGTACGTATTTAGGCCCCTTTGCTAAACAGCTGGTGTGTAGGAAGATGAGGAGAGAATGCAGGTGACAGAGCTAGCAGGGAAACGCGTGTAGGTGGCAGGGGGAGAGGGGTTCAGGCAGCAGAGACACACGTACAGGGATATGGAAACGTTCAGACCACAGGGGAGGAGGACAGGAGATGAAGAACAGGAGGAGACACAGTGGGGTGAGATGTTCTCACACAAGTGAGAACGCTTGTGGCAGGGGTTTCAGACTCATTCAGAGCACAGGGCCGGGTTCCCTCTAGGGCTGTGATCTCTGGGCTGGGGTTTAAATTCTGAACTACGCACTTCCCACAATGCACAGCAGGTCTCGCACTCAGGTCAATGGCAGGATGTGGCCTTTATGTAACAGTAAGGGGCAGATTTTGACAGGCTGACTTACGTGTCCCCCTACCTAACCTGCTGGCTTTTGTGTGAATCGAAGTCTCAAGCACCTGGCTCTTCCCATTCATTGTATAGGAGCCAAGGCACCAAACTCAGGCGCGGTGAATGGCAGTGATCTGCCAGACACCTGAAAGTCAGGCGTGGTGACACTCAGCGTCACAGCCCCTCGTTCCTTTAGTGTCTCCGCTCCCAAACCCTGCACAAGCTGAACATGTTGTGCAGCCACGTAAACGCAGAGCGAAGGCTGGATCCAGCCCCGGGCTGCATGTTGGACACCCGGCCTGGTGCCATTACAGACAGAAAAACTTCTCTCCTGTGTCTGCTCCATGGGCCATTGCCTGGGGCTGAGGCCTACAGCTCTGGGAGACTCCAGACTCTCCCCCTGACCAGCCCTAATATTCCCCTGTTTTCTCCTCAGTATCTGCTGGAGCAGGACAGGAGAGGAGCTGAGCGGAGGCCCTTGGGAGGAGGATGCTCCGGAAACCATGGATCCATGCGACCTGCGTCTGCTCCGCCCTGGGAACCTGGTGGAAGCTGCAATCCCAGGGGGACGCGACGGATGAGCTGAGAGCCCGTTTCAGCCCCGCTCTGCAGGACTCCGATCTAGAGCCCCACTAAGGGCAACACAAAACCAAACTGTGACCCGGATCTCGGGCCCGTGGTGCGGGTGTGTCTCCATGGTCAGAGAGGGGAGAAGTCTAGGGTAACGTACAAGTCACAGGCTGGGCTGTGGTTCAGGCTCCGGAAACGGAGAATGAGAAAAAACAACAGACTGTGCAGCCAAGAGTGAAGATGTGGGAGGAAAAGGCCAAACCCCAGAGCAGCTCTTTGGCTCGGGGCCTGTGTGAGTCCCCCAGAAAACCCCCGGGTGTACAGGGCAGCTGCAGGAGGGCCATCCCAAGCCAGGGGGCAGAGCTGATGCTCACCTCAGGGGACGGGGAGTGTGAGATGCGCGTGTGTGACACCGATGGGGAGCCCCAGTGCCACGTCGCTGAGCCCACGGGGGATGTGTGTCTGGCCAGGTTACGCGCCCGCCCCCAGCTGCTGAGCATGGAGACCCTGCAGGGAGCGCAGGACGGACTGGAGCGATGCGGGGAGCTGGGCGAGGAGCTGGGCAGCTGCCTGGACCTCGCCCTGGAGAGGTTCTGCCGGGAACCCCGGTGTGTGCAGGAGAACGCCAGGCTGCTGATCCGCTGGGACGGGGGGGAGCTGGAGTTCATCTCCGGCCAGGGGCAGTGTGAGATCTTGGTGCTCCACACCGAGCTGAGACCCCAGTATCACATCACAGAGCTGGGAGGGGACAGGCCAGTGACTTGGTCACACACCAGCCCAGAGCCGCTGAGTGTCGCAGACCTAGCGAGGGTGCGGGACAGACTGGGGCGCTGGGGGGCGCTGGGTGAGGAACTGAGTGTCTGCTTTGGGGAGGCCATTTCCCAGTTCAGCCGGGAGCCCCCGTGCATGCAGAGGAATGCCAGGATGGGGATCCAGTGGGACAGGGGGAGCCTGGAGTTCCTCTCAGGGGACGGGGAATGTGAGATCTCCGTGCGCTACAGGGACGGGAGACCCCAGTATGACATTGGGAAGCTCCCCATGCGCATGTACCTGGCTCGGTTACGCGCCCACCCAGAACCACTGAGTGCCGACACCCTGTGGAGTGTGCGGGACAAACTGGGGTCATGTATGGGGGATAGAGATGATCTCAGAGCCTGTTTTCACTGCGCCTGGCAGGGTTTCCGCCAGGAGCCCCGGTGTGTGCAGGAGAACGCCAGGCTGCTGATCCGGTGGAGTGGGGAGGAGCTGGAGTTCACCTCGGGGAAGGGGGAATGTGAGATCACTGTGCGCTATGAGGATGGGAAACCCCAGTACCGTGTTGTGAAGATCCCAGTGCCTGTGTACCTGGCTCGGCTACACACCTGCCGAGAGTCACTGAGCGCTGACACCCTACGGAGAGTGTTGAGTGAACTGGGGTCCTGTCATGGAGACACTGACGCTCTGAGAGCCTGTTTTCTCTGTGCCTGGCAGGGTTTCCGCGAGGAGCCCCGGTGTGTGCAGGGGAACGCCAGGCTGCTGATCCGCTGGGACGGGGGGAACCTGCAGTTCCTCTCGGGTGAGGGGCAGTGTGAGATCTCTGTGTACTGTAGGGACGGGACACCCCAGTACGAGGTTGGGGAGCTCCCTATGCACATGTACCTGGCTCGGTTACGCGCCCGCCCAGAACCAGTGAGCGTTGACACGCTGTGGAGAGTGCGGGACAAACTGGGGTCATGTATGGGGGACAGAGATGATCTCAGAGCCTGTTTTCACTGCGCCTGGCAGGGTTTCTGCCAGGAGCCCCGGTGTGTGCAGGAGAACGCCAGGCTGCTGATCCGGTGGGGCGGGGAGGAGCTGGAGTTTGTCTCCGGCCAGGGGCAGTGTGAGATCTCGGTGCTCCTCGCCGATGGGAGACCCCAGTATCACATCACAGAGCTGGGAGGGGACAGGCCAGTGACTTGGTCACATGCCAGCTCAGAACCGCTGAGTGTCGCAGACCTAGCGAGGGTGCGGGACAGAATGTGGCGCTGGGGGGGGCTGGGTGAGGAGCTGAGCGGCTGCTTTGGGGAGGCCATTTCCCAGTTCAGCCAGGAGCCCCCGTGGGTGCAAGGGAACGCCAGGATGAGGATCCGGTGGGATGGGGGGAGCCTGCAGTTCCTCTCAGGGGAGGGGCAGTGTGAGATCTCCGTGAGCTATAGGGACAGGAAAGCCCAGTACCGTGTTGTGAAGATCCCAGTGCATGTGTACCTGGCTCAGCTACGCGCCCGCCGGCTGTCACTGAGTGCTGACACCCTACGGAGCGTGTTGAGTGAACTGGGGTCCTGTCATAGAGACACTGACGCCCTGAGAACCTGTTTTGACCGAGCCTGGCAGGGTTTCTGCCAGGAGCCCCGGTGCGTGCTGGAGAACGCCAGGCTGCTGATCCGGTGGGATGGGCAGGAGCTGGAGTTTGTCTCCGGGTGGGGGGAGAATTTAATCACCGTGTGTGAAGGTGAAGAGGGGAGAATCCAGTACACGGTTCAGGTGTCAGGAGGTTGGCCATGGATTGCTAGACTTCTCATGAACTACAAAGTGTCTGGCAGGGACTAAATAT
The DNA here is from genome assembly GCF_011386835.1 of Chrysemys picta bellii. Classification (NCBI taxonomy): domain Eukaryota; kingdom Metazoa; phylum Chordata; order Testudines; family Emydidae; genus Chrysemys; species Chrysemys picta. The sequence continues at coordinate 2,268,060 of NC_088802.1, read as the reverse complement.
GTGTCTACATGGGGCCTGTAATCCCAAGTTCTTTGATGCATGTCGGGTAACTTGCAGGATGCAATCGCGTGCCCACACACGGCCCATTCCCGTTCCATTTTCAGTTCATATCATGGGAACACACAGCGGCCATTTGCTATGCACTGACGGCAGAGCATCCTCCAGGGACATCCCAGGGTCCTTTGCTTCACTCCTGAGCAGCGAGCATCCTGGGATTGCTTTTGCTGTGTATCGTGGGAAGCCAGGTGGGTTCAAATGTTTTTTTTTTAAAGTCCCAGGTTTCCACTGTCTGCACCCCCGTGGTTCCTTTCACCCTGGGCTTCCACCATTGTCAACCTGCTGCCAGCCAGCCTGGATCCAACACTGCTCCCCTCTGCCATGGGACAACCGCCAGTACACAGAGGTAGCTTGGGCTGTATTACAGCAGTCAAAGCTGGACAATTTGTCCTTGGACTTCACCCATTGCACCACCGAGCAGATGATGCCGGAGCAGGAGAATATTCTACGGCTGAGACCACACTGTGTTGGTGGCACCAGGAGGCAGAGGACAATACTGAGCTGTTGGAACTTGTTGACCAGTTCCTGTATCAGCTACACAGGGTTCAGTGCTGTTTCTGGGCCCGGGAACCCGGCGTAGGTCGGCGGGAGAGGACGGTTCTGCAGGGCTGGGGCGACCCAGCAGTGGTGAGACAATCTCCGGCTGGGGAAGGTTACCTAGTCTGAGCTCTGTGCAGAACGGACTCCGGAGCTTCAGCGACACGTAGCGACACACGGTGCCCACACACATGGAGAAATGGCTCACCGCTGCCCTCTGGAAGTTGGCCGTCCCACCACGTAACTGGTCTGTAGCCAACCAATTCGGCACAGGGAGATCAACTCTTGGGGCCATGCCCAGGCAGGACGGCTGTGCCATTGACAAGGTGCTGGCCAACCAGGTCACGCTGCTGGGTAATGCTCAGGAAATCACTGGTGGCTTTGCACACATGGGGTTCCCAAACTGTGTCAGGACATCTGATGGGAACCATGTGCCTCTCCTTTGCCCCGCTCCCGACCAGGGTGCAGAATTTATAAACACAAAGTGATATTTCTCCATGGTGCACCAAAGACGGACAGGCAGGGTGGTTTGGGAGGGTCCCTGCTGGTAGCAGTTGTTGACACTCCGTGCTCTTTAAATTAACAGAGGAAGAACTGTTTGCCCCTAGAACACTATGGACATTAATTGCATGGAGGTTGATCCCGTTATTCTGTGAGAGCTGGGTTCCCCTCAGATACCCTGATTAATGAGGCCACATGCAGGCCATGTGGCCAGAAAGGGACATTTCACTATCACCCTAGTAACTACTGGATGGTGGGCAAGTGTGCATTGGGCCACCTGATGGGCAGATGACGCTGTTTAGGGGACATGCTGGAAGCAGCGGGAAAAGTTCAGAACATCGTAGCTGCATGTTGTGTTCCATCCAAGAGCTGTGAGAGCCAAGGGACAAGCTTAACAACAGCTGGGAGGCAGAGCAGCCAGATGTAGAAAACACTAACACTCAGGGGTCCAGTTTGAGGGATGCCCACGGTTAATAGTTTGAGCCCCCTGCCTGTACGTGTGTGGTTGTTAGCCCGTGGAATGGGGTGTTGGGCTAGATACAATGAAAGCGTTGGGGTATTGTGCATGGGTGGTGGATGTGGAATATTCCCTCTGTGCTTTTGTAAAACCCTGTAAATTATTTCTCTTATTTAAAAGTTCTTCTAGTGGCTTGTTTCATAATAAAAAAACTACAATCTGCCCCTGAGGAGGCCTGAGTACATTTACCTCAGGCTTTGTCTGCAGGGGGCCATCCAGAAAAGTTAACCAGCATTTACTAAAGCTATGTCTACACTAGCCCATTGATCAGTAAAACATTATGTTGGTCAGAGGGGTGGAGGGGAGGGGGAAACACCCCTCACCAGCACAAGTTTCCCCAACAAAGGCAGCCATGCAGACAGCGCTAATTCACCCACCTTGATCAAGCTCCCTGCTCCCCCTCAAATGGTCCTCTCCACCCCACCCCACCCCCAAACATTTGAGAGCTTGGGGAAGGAGCACCAGCTCCAGCCTCCCGACTGTTAGAGCAACAGGTCAACTATTTTCTTATAAGCCCAGCTGTTATATCAGGAGCAACGGCTGTCTCTGCAAAACACCCGCTGCAGCCCTCTGTGCAGCAAGATTATGCGATAAGACAAGGTGGCCAAACCACCAGCCTAGGTGAGACAGACAGGCACTGCTATTTTAGTCTAACATATGCCTCAGAGTGGAGTGCAGGGGGGAGAGGAGGGGGGTGCTAAGGAAAGAGGTGATAAGTTCAAGTAAAATGTTAAACCGCATCCTGTTATGTATCCATTCCCTTGCCCCTCTCTCAATCTGCATACAAGGCCCTTTGAAATGTTCCTTCCGCATATACGTATAAGGTATGCATGCTAAGTTGTTTGTTGCTAGGTATAAAAAGGCTGCTCTGTACTTGTAAGGGGCTCTCTCTCTCTGGCATTAGCCAAGGAGAGCACCCACTCAGCTGACTGGTCAATAAAAACTTAAAGCCGTCTTCTAGACTCCCGTGCCTCCTTGGGGTAATTGGGCAGCTCCAGGGGGAAACGAGCCCATTTGGCTAACAATGGCACCCCAGATGGGACTTCTCTCCCTGTAGAGGGCGCTGACCAGCGGCCGAGGGCGATCCTGAGGAGTGGCCACCTCGAGTTGTTGGTTTGCTCGGGCCTCAGATCGTCACAATCGGCCGGGGCGGCTGCGTCCTCTCTGAAGAGAACTCTGAAGGACACGGAAGCAAGACGGCTTCAGAAGGAGGGGAAGTCTGACTGCCGGACGCGGCCACTTCGGGCGGAAAGTGCGTTTGCCTCCCGGGTTTGAGGAATAACGCCCCCGAGGTGTGGGTCGGACATGGTGGAAATCCCCTAGGCAGCCTGTATACGGGAAGGTATGTTAACGTTATTGTCGTTTTGTAAATGTCTTGTTGTTGTGTTTTTCGTTAAAGAGTAATGGCCAATGACTAATGTAACTTAGTCCACAAATCTATGGGTCGTTTGTAATAATTGTGGGGACTTGGAGTAATCTCAGGGATTACTCTTGTTTCTGGGATGGGTAATTCTGTATTTCTTTTTAATGATGTGTTGGAAACTGAGATTGTAACTGACTAAAAGATCTGTGTGAAAGCTGAATGAGTGCCACTGACAGGTCTGAGGCTAAACTGACTTCAGCCGCCCCAAGACTCCTGCGAGGGGAAACCCGGTGACCAGGATATCTTGATTGCAAGGGGGGTCAGTCAAACCTCGTGACCCAGTGGATATCTGATACCTTCCCCTTTTCCCTTTTGATATTTTTGTTTCGAAGGAAAAAAAAAAAAGAGAGAAAACTTTGGATAAAGCATCATGGGGTCCGGACAAAGCACCTTCTCCGGGACACCCCTGGCATGTATGTTGGAAAATTGGAAGGCGTTTAGACGCCAGGCTGATTATGGAATTGTATTATGTAAAGACAATCTTGTAAAATTTTGTACTCTTGAATGGACGACATTTGGGGTAGAATGGCCCGAGGGAGGAACACTTAAACCAGAGATTGTACAAGCAGTACATACCATTGTGACCCGAGATGGGCATAGGAACCAATATCCCCATATAAATATTTGGCAGGACCTCGTGGCCAATCCTCCCCTATGGTTGCAGAAATGTAAATCACAAAGTATTAAGACCTTAATGGCCCGGTAATCCAAGGGCCCCTGCGACAGAATTATTTGTGTCCACTGCGGGAAACTGTAACCCCCGGTGGTGACCTCACTATGATATATGTCCCCTTTACTACTAGTGATCTCTATAATTGGAAACAACAGAATGTCCCATTCTCGGAAAAAAAAAAAAAAAAAAAAAAAAAAAAGGGGCCCGTGTTTTAGCCATGGCCCTGAGAGAAGGATGTGAGGAAAGGGGGGCCGGGGGACCCAGCGGCCCCTCCTGGCGGCGCAAGTTGCCAGTCTGGATCTCACGGTTAAATTTAAAGTGGAGGGCCGCCCAATTGAAGCCCTTATTGATACTGGGGCCACCCTTAGTTTGCTCCCCATGAATAAGGCTCCCCGAGGTAGAGCCCGGGGACGTGCCATGGTCCAAGGCATAGAGGGACAAACTACATCTTTGGAAAAAAAAAAAACTTTGCCTCTTCTAGTGAAAATAGGGGACTGTCAAATCTCCCACCAGTTTGTTTGCAGTCCCTCTTGTCCCATCGCGCTCCTCGGTCGAGATATCCTTACTAAAGTGCAGGCAGAAATCTCATTCGACAATGGGACTATGGAAGTTAGACTTCCTAAACAGCACTCCTCCAATTACCAGATGGCCCTGACAAGCGCTAGAAATCAGTCCCCGGAATTTCCGGGAAGGAATGGAGGGAGCCAATTGGCAGGAGTTAACCCTGAGGTTTGGGCGGAGGAGGGAGGCGTCGCTCGGGCCCGGAATGCTTCCCCAGTGCATATTTCCCTCAAGGAAGGAAGCAGGCCGGTCCGAATTCGACAATACCCTCTTAAGTTGACCACTAGAATCGGGTTAAAACCTCTGATTCAAAAGTTTCTGCAGTATACATGGCTCAGGGAGGGTACGTCCCCATACAATACTCCGATACTGGGAGTGCCTAAGCCTAATGGCCAGTATCGGTTGGTCCAGGATCTAAGACAGATTAACAAGTTAATAGAGGCCCCCTATCCAGTTGTCCCGAATCCCCATACTATTCTGGGCCAAGTTCCCAAAAATCACAGTTGGTTCTCTGTTATAGATTTAAAAGATGCCTTCTTTTCCATCCCCCTTGATCTGGAGTCTCAGAGACTGTTTGCCTTTGAGTGGGAGGACCCAGATACTCACTACAAAGCTCAATACGTTTGGACCATTGTCCCACAAGGACTTACCTCTACACCTGAGATTTTTGGTTGCCAGTTAAGAAGGGACCTCGCCCCATTCCTGGCTAAACCCCCTTCATGTAACATAGTCCAATGTTGTGATGATTTGCTCTTAAGTTCTGAAACAGAGGCAGCCTGTCAAGAGCAAACTATAGAACTCCTTAATTACCTTGGGGCACAGGGATATAAGGTCTCAAAGGAAAAAGCACAACTGGTTAAGCAGCAGGTCACTTTCCTTGGGTATTATTTGTGTCAGGGAAGTCGTAGTCTGGGTAAAGAAAGAATCCAGGTGATACTTAATTGTCCCCAACCCCGGAACCCCCGAGAATTAAGGGCCTTCCTGGGATTGACTGGCTTTTGTCGGCTCTGGATCCCTGACTACGGGGGAAGAGCCAAACCACTGTATGAATATTTAACTAAAGAAGGTCTGCTCCATTGGACATGGACCAGAGAGATGGAAAAAGCATTTAGAGAGCTAAAAGAGGCCTTGGTTCAGCCTCCCGCTCTAGCCCTGCCAGACCCCTGGAGACCATTTACCCTATACGTTCATGAAAGGGGAGGGGTAGCTTCTGGAGTTCTATGTCAAAGGTCGGGACCAACCTGGCGACCCATTGGATATTACTCAAAGGTGTTGGACCCTGTTGCCAAGGGGTGGCCCGCCTGCTTACGGGCCGTGGCAGCCACCGCTCTTCTTGTACAGGAGGCTGAAAAGTTGACCCTGGGGGGGAACACTGAGGTTCTGGTTCCCCCCGGGGTGCCTCAAATACTGGGGACAGGTGCTGGGGAAAAGCATCTAAATCCCAGCCGACATACCAGATATGAAGTAGGGCTCTTACTAGCCCCTAACTTAACCTTTAGGACAGTTAGCTCCCTCAACCCAGCTACCCTATTGCCCGATCCTCGAGTCTCCCATGAGACTGGTCCCACTCATGACTGTATTGAGGTTTTACAACAGGAAACCAAGCCCCGCCCTGACCTCTCAGACTTGCCTTGGCCCAATCCTGAAATTGAGGGATACGTTGACGGGTCCAGTTATGTGATAGATGGAAAAAGGTATACCGGAGCAGCAGTAGTAATTAAGGACAAAGAAGTATACAAGTTTAAACTTAGTCCTAATTTGTCCGCCCAAGCAGCGGAACTAGTGGCTCTTATTGAGGCTCTCCGGTTGGGGACCGGGAAAACTATTAACCTGTATACTGATAGTCGCTATGCCTACATGGTGGTACATGCTCACGGGACCCTGTGGAGAGAAAGGGGATTTATCACAGCGTCAGGTCAAAGAATCGCACATGGGAGTCTCATCAAAACATTTCTTGAGGCCCTAATGCTTCCCCTCCGGGTCGCCGTAATACATGTGCAGGCCCATGGAAGGGCCCCGGAGGCCGAACAACGTAGATATAATCAATTGGCTGATCAGGCCGCAAAGGAGGCCGCACGGGAAGGGGCCTCATGGCTCCTCTTGATTCAAGATACAGAAGTTCAAAACTCCCCTCCTCAATACACAACTGAGGAAGTGTGCCACGCGCAGGCTGCGGGGGCCCGGCAGGTTCCCTCTGGATGGTGGAAATTACCAGGGGGGGAGATTTTTGTCCCCCAAACAGTGCTTCAGAAAATTCTTCGGCACATACATAAGGAGGGACATATGGGGTCAGGGGCAATGGTTGATCTGGCCACCCAATCCCTTAAGGGGCTGGGCATGCACATGGAAGCCCAGAGAATTGTTAGTAATTGCCCTGTTTGTCAACGAACCAACCAAAAGGGGTGTGGCCCTTCCACCCCAATGGGAGGCCTGCCATGGGCCACATACCCTTTCCAGAAGTGGCAGCGTGACCCCCTTACACCACGGTGGGATGGCCCACACACTGTCTCGCTCATCAGCCAAGCTGCAGTTAAAGTTCTTGGGAGTGACAAATGGGCACACCATACACGGGTAAAGCGGTTTCTGAACCCTAACCCGGAGATTGAACCAGTGGAAGAGGACACCGGCCCTCTGCCCGCCCCGGCTCCGGACGCCCGGGGTGGCACAGGTGAAGACTCCACCTGTGAGTATCAGCAACTGGACGGACTAAAGGAACTGTTTAGAAAAAGATAATGAAATTATTGTTAATATCTTTGTTTATGTACTTCCACCACTATTATGGTTGGGAAAATAGGTTTTTACAGCTGGGGGAGACAATAGCAAAATCCTTTAACCTCAGTAACTGTTGGGTGTGTGGAGGCCCCGGGGAATTAAATGAATGGCCTTGGGTAGCCCAGCCGGTACAGCCCAAATGGTGGCTCAGCAATTTGAGTATAGTCCACGATGGAACGGGAGTTTGGACTGAGGATAGTAGCCCCTGGCGACTTTATTCTTCTGGAATGGGTATTCTCTGCCTTAATCGAACAAGGCGGGAGGGAGTGTACTTGGGAGAAAGCAAGTGTGATTGGACTCTATCCCCAGGGTTTGACTGCTGGGACCCTTATTGTCGCCCGTGTGACTGTTCTAGATATCAGGGGCGATGGAACCAGACCCATGTGAGGCTCACCAATAATACTTGGGTGAAATGCTCCAAACAATACTACCCTACAACCGAAGGTTGCAGGGTGGTAGGACGGGATGGGTTCTTCGATGCCCTATTCCCGAGTTGCCAGCTAGACAATACCACTAGTAAGGACCACGTGGTACGGTGGTTTCAATGGGCATGGCAGAATCAGAATGGAACTCGAGTATGGGGTTTTAAACAATTCTGGTCTAACACCAAACAGCCAAAATGGGGCTGCGATTGTGTCTGGAAAGCAGGAGCTGGGGCGTGGAGATGTAATTATTGCAACTCAGCTGATGGGATGGTGGGGGGACCTTTAGGGCCAGGTAATCCTTTATATTTTGACCATCTAAAGGACGACGAGAACGAGGAAACCTGGGATGGCCCCTTTGCTAATGGAACCTGGGCTCTAAAGGGCCATTATTGGATCTGCGGGTCCTATGCCTACCGAAGATTGCCTCCAAATTGGTCTGGGATATGTTATGTTGGATATATAAGACCCTTGTTCTTTCTATTACCCCAGATGCAGGAAATAAATTGGGAATTAAGGTATATGATGATTTAATTAGAGAAAGGTGGTTTGTGGATTCCACCCTGACTGCCGGAAGCTCCCAAAAGTGGGGAGCTCAGGAGTGGCCACCCGAAAGGATTATACAACATTATGGACCGGCCACTTGGAATCCCAATGAGTTACTATCCGGGGCCAGAGAACCTATTTATAACCTAAATCGAATAATTAGGTTACAGGCTGTCTTGGAAATCTTAACTAACCAAACAGCCGCAGCTCTCGATCTCTAGGCCGATCAATCAACCCAAATGAGGAGTGCAATCTATCAGCACCATATAGTCCTTGACTATTTACTGGCGGAGGAAGGAGGGGTTTGTGCAAAATTAAATGAGTCTAATTGCTGCTTACAAATTGACGATAATGGAAAAGCGGTAAAGCAGCTAACAAAGGAAATGAGAAAGTTAACCCATGTCCCCGTCCAAACCTGGGGAGGGTGGAATATGGACTGGGTTACTTCCTGGTTACCGCAACTGGGATGGCTTCGAAAAGGCTTCCTCCTCTTTGTACTCTTTATTGTAACCCTATTAATCCTAGCTTGCTTTGCTCCCTGTATAGTGGCACTGATCAGACGAATGACTAATCAAATTGCATACCAGCAAATGATAGCACTGTACCAGCCAGTGAAGGCTGAAGATTGGGGGCCATAAAGCTCTCAAAATGCTTTTAAGGGGGGAGAATCCTGTTAGAGCAACAGGTCAACTATTTTCTTATAAGCCCAGCTGTTATATCAGGAGCAACGGCTGTCTCTGCAAAACACCCGCTGCAGCCCTCTGTGCAGCAAGATTATGCGATAAGACAAGGTGGCCAAACCACCAGCCTAGGTGAGACAGACAGGCACTGCTATTTTAGTCTAACATATGCCTCAGAGTGGAGTGCAGGGGGGAGAGGAGGGGGGTGCTAAGGAAAGAGGTGATAAGTTCAAGTAAAATGTTAAACCGCATCCTGTTATGTATCCATTCCCTTGCCCCTCTCTCAATCTGCATACAAGGCCCTTTGAAATGTTCCTTCCGCATATACGTATAAGGTATGCATGCTAAGTTGTTTGTTGCTAGGTATAAAAAGGCTGCTCTGTACTTGTAAGGGGCTCTCTCTCTCTGGCATTAGCCAAGGAGAGCACCCACTCAGCTGACTGGTCAATAAAAACTTAAAGCCGTCTTCTAGACTCCCGTGCCTCCTTGGGGTAATTGGGCAGCTCCAGGGGGAAACGAGCCCATTTGGCTAACACGACTCACCTCAGCAGATGATCCAGTCTGTCTGGGTTGGGGGGGGGGCCCCCCACCAAGAATTCCAGCATTGTTGCAGAAGATATTCTCTCCCACCCCCCTGCCACAGCCTTAAGAGGTGGCCTCAAAGCCATGGACTCCAGGAGCAGGCAGCAGCTAGCCTAGGGTGACCACATGTCCTGATTTTATAGGGACAGTCCCAATTTGGGGGTCTTTTTCTTCTATAGGCTCCCCTTACCCCCACCCTGATTTTTCACACTTGCTGTCTGGTCACCCAAAGCTCACCCAGGGGACCCCCCTGCTCTGCCCCCCCCCCCCCCCCCCCATCAGCACCAGGGGCTAATGGAAGGCACAAATGTAGAGGATGACACCCCCACCTCCCATGCATCTGCTCTGAACACATGTGAGCAGTGAGGTTCCCCCCCATACTATTTTGTAGACCCCTGTGCAGTGTCCATGGACCCCCTGGGCCCACAGACTCCAGCATGAGAACAGCCGGTTTAGGCAATGGGACCTGTTCCCCCATAGGTGGCCTAGCTCTAATCTGGCCCCAGGATGAGGCCAGCAGCTGGCTCTAGGGTAAGGGGGAAATAGGACCTTTCACCTCATGCGCCTACTAGCCAGAGAGACAGTCAAGATAAAAATTCAACGTGGAAGAGAAGGTGAAAAATGGTGTGACACCCCCTGTCCTCTCCCTGCCATGGCAGGGGAAACCTCTCTGGAGGGAGAGAACCCAGGAGTCCTGGCTCCCAACCACAAGGCAATGTTCTAGTATTGCACCCCTAGATTCCCCCCCTCCCCTGTATGAATCCCAGAGGGATTCATGTCCCCAAAGGAGAATCCCCCCCCCCACACACACACACACCCCCCTGGGGTCTAGTGCCCCCTGCCTGCCCAGCTCCACCCAGCCAGCTCCCATGGGCCAGGCCCCAATCCCAGCTCCCAGGCTGCACTGGGGTGAATAACGAGCCCAGGGACAGCACAGGGTGATGAGCAGATTCATGTTTATTGGTAGATTTTAACCCCCCATGGAGGGGGTGGAGCCATGGGGAAGGGGAGGAGCTACTTGAACTTGATGGACTTGACCCTGAAGTCTCCCTCCACTGAGAAGAATTCGATGGCCTCCAGCCCCAGCCTGTTGGGGAATTTCAGCTGCTGCTCCCCCGGCAGCGCCACCGTCAGCTCCTGGGCATCGAAGGAGATGCAGATCTGGGGGAGGAGCCAGAGGGTGAGGGGTGGAGCCAGAGACACCTGCCCCCTACAGGGTTAAATATCATCCCAACCTTACACCCCCCTCCCCTGATCCCAACAAGGACTGAGACATCCCCCACTTGCAATAGACTCATCTGCTTGAGATGGGGTGGCTGTGATCTTCCCCACACAGTGCCCTGCCTCCCCTCCCCCCCATTCAGTTGACCCCAGCAAATGGGAGCTGCAGTCTTCCCCAGACAGTGCCCCACAGATGGTAGATCCCTCTCTTTGAGGGTAGCCTTCTCCCCCCACCCCACAATGCCCTGCCCCCCACCCATCTCACATCATGAATGGGAGCTGTGATCTTCCCCTGGACAGTCCCCCCCTCACCTTGGTATCCTGCCCCGGCTGGAAGGGGAAGTCCGGCTCCCGCTGCTCCTCCCCCCACTCCCCGCCCTGCAGCGAGTTGCAGATGATTATGCGAGCGTCCCCATGGCTCTCGAACCGGGGGTTGAAGTGAAGGGCCAGGTCCGAGCCGGCCCGGCCCATGTTCAGGGCAAAGCTGGAGGGGAGAGAGACAGGCTGGGACCCCCCACCTGGGCCAGGCAGCTTCCCCAGCCCCCCACCCACCCCCAAACAGGGACAGCCACTCACTTTGCATTGTGGGAAGCCTCCAGCCACCCCTCTGCCACACAGGGGATCATGGGAAATTCCCCATCACCCCCTGCACCATGGGAGAATCTCCCAGAATTCCCTCTGCTCAATTTATTGCACTGGTGCATTGTGGGAAGCTTCCCAGCATCCTCTGGGACAGTGCTGCATCATGGAGCCCCCTGCAGTGACATGCGTTGCATCATGGGAATTCTCCAGCATCCCCTGCTGTCACCCCCACAGGCTCTGGGTCACAGGCAGGTCTCCCAGAATCCCCTGGGCTAAAGCCACAGCCCTGCTGCCTTGTGGGACAGTTTCCCACCATCCTCAGCAGCAGGGTCACCTGCTGGGCATCACCTGGGAGCTTCCCACAATGCACCAGCCTATGGCACAGCTTTCCCAGCATCCTCTCTGCCACCCTCCAGCCCCTTCCTGGGGTGGAGAGGAGCATCAGGGGACCAACGCCAGCCCCAGTCCCCCTGCAGCCCAGGCCCCACAGTCTGTGGGGCTCTGTCCCACTGAGCTCATCCCATGCAGGGGACTGAGAGCCAGCCCCACAGAGAAGGTGCTGGGGCCATGGACACCCCAGGGGTCAGTCCTGAGGAGACCAGCCCCCCATCCCATGGGGGAATCCACTGGCACACACCCCATCCCCACAGCTCCCCCTGAAAGGGGTCAGGGCTGAGGCAGGGGGGCCCTGGAGGATTCAGGGGGGCTGAGATGATGCAGACCCAGGGGGTGAGGGGTCTGCAGGGAGATGCTGCCCCCTGTGGGGGGCTGAGCCCCATCCTGGGGTCCCAGAGAGTCCCCCACTGTGCTGTTGGGGGGCAGGGGGACCCCAGCATTCCCCCCCCAGGATCAGGTTAACCCTTCCCTCCCCATGCCCGTCAGCCCACACTCACCTCTTGGCATCCAGTGGCACCATCCCCTTCACAGCAATGCACTCACCAGGCTGGACCTTCAAGTGGGTCAGAACCATCCCCTGGGGGTTGGGGAAAGGGGGAGAGGTGAGCACCCCCCAGCACCCCTCCCCACAGGGGGCAGGGAATGGGGCACAGGCCCCAACCCAGCCCTAGGGCATGGGACTGGCTGGCTCAAGGGGGTGGGGGAATAGGGCAAGGGCCTGTCCCCTCTAGGGGGCACCAGTACCCATCCAGCCCCAGGGCAGGGACTGGCTGGCTCAGGGAATGGGGCCTGTCCCCTCTAGGGGGCACCAGGTGGGGAGCAAACAAGGAAGATGAATTTCACATAGGGTTGCAGGTAACAAAGCTGTGACCCCTCCAGCCCACTACACCTGCCCCCACCTCAACATGACCCTCTCAGGCCTAGAAGAGGGAATCACCCTCTCCCAACCTCAGGGATCTCACAGCTTCCCCGTCACCAGGTGGGGCTTGGCTACCAGGAGACAGACTCAACTCCCCCATACAGATAGGAGGCAGGACTAGGGGTCAACCAGCCCCCCCCCCAGCCCAGGGAGAGGAATTAAAGATATCCCCAGTACCCAGCAACCCCCTACCACCAGACCTCCTGCCCTATATATCTACCAACCTCTTCCCACAGCTCCCATCCCACCCCCCAAAGAACCAACCTTAATACCCCTCTACTCCCACAACTCACACACTCCATTGCAGCTACTCCAGAGACAACACAACACCACACACAGCACCAACCACCATAGGGGCTTAACCCAACCATGAGCTTTAAATAGCTGGGACACCCCCCCTTGGGACCAATCAGGCACCCCAAGCTCTAAAGAACTGACCAATCAGAGAGGAGAAGGGTGTGGCCAGGAGAACCTTGAGACCCAGCTGTCTGGGTGGGCTGGGCCAATCACAGCGGAGCTAATATCCTGGATAGGGAAGAGCAGAAAAGACCAATGTATTAGATAGATGGTAGGGCCCGGATCCCTTTCGTTCCCTGGCCAATCAGAAATGGAGCCTTTTGCAAACTGATGAAGAAACTACAATTCCCAGCATTCCTAGCTCCCAACTCCCAGCCTGCCTTGGGAGCCACTTGCTTATAAAAAGGACACAAGTGTGACTAGTTCTACTATATTGCTGTGTGTAGGTGTGTGGCTGGAGGGGTATGTGTTGTCTGGTCTTTCTTTTGGCTGGAAGCTACAGGAGAGTCCCCTGACCTGGTAAGGATTAAAGAGGGGCTAGGATTTGGAGGACTAGAGGGGTCCTTATAGTCTTGTTCCTGTTATTTAACCCTTGTAACTTTTAGTATTGTGTTCTCTGTTCTAGGAATGCTTTAACTTTCCAATGTGTCTTGAAGAGTGTCTTTAATAACCTGTGGAACCTACTGCTGGGGGGGTATGTCAACTGAGGAATTGCTGTATACAGGTGTATTATAGTAGGGCTTAAGGCTAGGATGCCTGGGTTCTCTCCCCAGCTCTGGGAGGGGAGTGGGGCCCAGTGGCTAGAGCAGGGGGGCTGGGAGCCAGGACTCTTGGGTTCTCTCCCTGGCTCTGGGAGGGGAGTGGGGGCTAGTGGGTTAGAGGAGAGCACATGTGGGGGGTCAGGACTCCTGGGATCTAGTCCCATCTGAGCTTGCAGGACCTGCTGTGCTGTGCTGTGCTGGGATAGTCCATGCCCTGAGTTGCTGTTAATCTAAGTAAATCAGCTGGTTAAAGGGGGGCTGATCCCTAGGGTGTGGGAGAGGATCTGACCCCTGGTTTCATGCTAAGTGGCAAACAATGGTGTGGGAGTAATGGGGAACGTTCAGGGGTTCTGGCTGAGCATGAACAGCCTGGAGTGGAGGGGACGTATCTGCCCCCAGGTACGTCTACACGGCAATGAGACCCCCCTGGCTGGCCTGGGTCAGCTGGCTGGGGGCTATAAGATTGCAGTGTAGATGTTGTCAGGCTCGGGCTAGACTTGGGCTCAAACCCTGCGGTGTGGACGTGTCTCTAGCCCGAGCCTGTCTACACTTGTGTCGCTCTGAGCCCAAGCGAATTGACCCGGGCACTCCAATTCGGTGCAGCGGGCTGGCACTGCAGTGTAGACGTAACCCTTAGCGACCTTGGAGAAACTCTACCTGGGGGGAAGCCAGTAGCTTTCTTCCATGTAGCTGGAGCAGGACTTTAACCCCCCTGCCCCAGCAGTATGGGGAGGGCAAGGGCATTGAGCAGGACGGGCTGGGAATTTTGACCCCCAAAAGTTAGTGGAAACTGAAACTTTCTGCCAGAAGGGGGAAGGGTCAAAGACTGCTTCGTTGGGACGATTACTTGGGTCCATGATGGAGTTTTTGGTCAAAATAAGGGGGTGGGTCCGTACCAGGTGCCTCTCTCTGGTTTTACACAGAGGACTCGGAAAGGGCTCACCTCAATCCCAGTGCAGAATAGTGAATTTTTCTTGACATCTCAAATGTTTCTGGGATTGGAAAACCATTTCGGGCCCACCCCTAGTCACCAGGTTCTGACACCCGTTCCTGACCCACTTGGAAGTCTCAAGGGTGGTGACTTAAAGACCACACAATGGTGCATTCCCTTGGGAGATCTTAAAACACCAGCCACCTTTGTCAGGTATCTTCCCCACCCCCCCGGCCCGTGCCTCCATTTCTCCGTATGTAAAATGGGATGTTTAGATAGACTACTCTGAGTGGGAGGGCTGGGAGCCAGGACTCCTGGGTTCTATCCCTGGGGCTTCCACTGACTAAGTAGAGACCAGAAATTGTGTTGAACTCAGCAGCATCCATGTCACAAGACCGTCTACTCAGTTTCCAGTTTATTTCAACTAGGTCTACTAACCGAACTAGGCTGAGACCAAATGAAAACTCATCTCACTTGTGAGGGGGGGATGGGTGTGAACCCAGGTCTCCAGGGAACTAACCCCAATTTCCTTCCTTTGTAGATTGTATTAGTCTCCTGCGATCAAGTCCCAGTGAAGGTCAGGGGATGACCCATGGGTGGGTGTGTGGTTAAATCCACCCTCCCAGAACCCCTGAGCATCGAGCGGCTTCTCCAGGTCCGGACGCGTCTGGAGTCCCGGAAGCGGCTGACCGAGGAGCTCAAGGCCTGTTTCAATCTAGCGCTGAGTGAGTTCTCCCAGGAGCCGCTTTGTGTCCAGCAGAACGCCAGGATGACCATCCAAAGCGAGACCACGGTGCTGGTCTTCGTGTCCGGCACGCAGGAGAATGAAATATCCATCTTCCATGTGGAAGGGCAAGTCCAGTACAACATCAAAATGCCCCGATGGGACACTGCTGTGGCCAGAGTCTTCAGCAGGAACATCGTGAAGACTGTGGCGGAGATGGTCAACTACATCCCGGCTGGACCGCTCTTGGAGATGGTGAAGAAGATGTATTAGCTACTGGGGGGTTAGATCTTCAACAAGCCAAGTACAATTAACAGAATGGTTTAATTGTGGAAGAGACTCACAAGCAAACTGTCCCAGATTCCCCTTCCCCCAGAAAGTAGAAACCATTGTTCTTCCATTGTGGAAGACGTTCATGGGTGAGAGATATTGGGTATAATTCTAATGGGTCTTGGGGGTTACAGGCAATGACCCGGATTCTGCTCTGAGGTTTGCTGGTGTTGGTAGAGTTTGACCTTCTCTCAGTGAGAGGTCAACCAGACAGACTCAAAAGTTGATGTGACTTAAGGATTGCCTCCTTTGACGATGGTGGACTCGGTCTGGATTCATGCTGGGGTTCTAGGTCAGGATTCAGTCCTGTCTAACCACAACTGGTGCCTTTTCAGGACTTGATCCTGACCTTGTTTCCACTGAAAACAGGGTTAATCCTGATTTACACCAGTCTATTCATCTCTGTCGCCCTCTCCAGCGACCTCGGTCTTCGCCTCTATCTTCACTCCCTTCGGGATGGAGTCTGGTAGCTGTAATCGCTTCCCTGGGTGGACATTGGACATACCCCAAATGAGCCCCTACTTCTGCTGCAACAGATCTTAACCCCATGTAAACTTCCTTTTGATTTTAGCATTTGCCAGGCTACCTGGGTGTCAGTCAGGGGCCCTCAAATAAAGCTTGAATATCTGTCGACTGGATGTGGATTTGGTGTCTGTCTTTGCATGGGTGGGGTCTTCCCGATGATGGGCTGAGACAGGGTCCCCAGCTGGTGTGAATGGGTCATGGCTCTGCTGGCGTGACTCCTAGTATTGGAGATCTCCAACATCCCAAGAGGGAACTAAGCTGTGAGTTGAAACTTTGCCTCTGGAGATCCACACTTCCTTCTCCGAAGGGGTGCCTGGACATCCCTTAATAAATGGCCTGAGAGTCCCTGCTGTTGGGGTAGCTGGGTTCACTCAGGGGGATCCCTGCATTTCTGTAGATGGTGGGAACTTGGGGGGGGGGTCCCCAAATGGGATCCATCCCCCTTTCTGGTTCTCCCACCCCCACAGATGCCTCTATCTATCCACCTATCCCACACCCCTCTCTTCCCTGGCCTTACATGGCCCATAGACAGTGGTGTTCCCAACCCCCTACTTCCATCCCCAGCTCAGAACGTCCAGGGCACAAAACTACTGTGATAAGGAACAAGTGTCCCAGGACCTGCAGTGGGACTCCTGTGTTCTCACTGACTCTGGGAGGGGAGTGGAGGGGAGACTGGGAGCCAAGCTGCCTGAATCCCCTTCCCAGCTCTGGGAGCAGAATGGGATCCCGTGGTTAGTGCAGACAGACCCACCACTGCCCCCTTTCCTTGAGGGCTGTTTGGCTGGGTACAGGAGTGAGGGGCCCCAATGGAGCTGTGGGGGCAGGGGGAGCCCAGGGCTGGGCTAGCAGGGGGCTGTAGGGGTCTGTTTGCAGGGGAAACAGCAGGACTCACCCAGCTGCTGTGGAAGGGATGGGGCAGGGGCTGAAATGTAGGGAGCCCCATAGAAACAGGGTCCCCTCCCTTTCCCATGATGTGGGCACCAGACACCCAGGGGGTCAGACCTGCCCACAGGCCTCCCCAGCAGCCCCTTAGCACAGGGCCCTGCGTAGAGACCATTCACCCAGTAGCTGCCAGGGCAGGGCCCTGGGGGAGGTCACTCACTGCCTGCCCCTCTCCCACCTTGGCACAGGGCCCCTGCCCCACCAGCTGCCCCCAAACTGCATCCAGGAACCAGCTCTACACATGTGAACTCCACCCTGTCCTTGTGTCTTGCCCTGACACAGAGCAGCAGGACCTGCTGCCCCAGGTGGGTGAGGGGCCCCAGTGGGCCAGCCTGGGCTCCCTACTGGTGCCATGGGGCTAGCTGGTGCCTCCTCTGCGGAGCTGTGGCACAGGTACATCCCCAGCCCTTTCTGCAGCAGTGGGAGAACCTGGCACCTCTCCCCACCCCACTTCAGCCTGGCACACCCCAGCCAGGATCACCCCCTGCCCCCAAGCCACAGGATCTCATCAGCCTCTACTCTGTGCCAGCCAAGATGCACCCCCATCCCTTCAGGGCAGGGGGAGGAGATCTGTGAGCAGGGGGTCTATTTCCACTCCCTGGCATAGTCCTGCCTTGGGGCAGAGCATGGGGGTCTCTGCTCTCTGTCCCCTGTGTAATGTGTGCCATGTGCCAGCAATGCCCCTCTATGTACATCAGCTAAATTCCACAGTCCCTATGTAAAAGGATAAGTGGACACAAGTCAGATATCAGGAATGGCAATATACAAAAACCTGTAGGAGAATACTTCAACCTCCCAGGCCACACAATAGCAGATGGAAAGGTAGCCATCTTACAGCAGAAACACTTCAGGACCAGATTCCAAAGAGAAACTCCTGAGCAAATTTGACCCCATCAGCTCAGGATTAAACAGAGTGTGACTGGCTAGCCCACTACTAAAGCAGTTTCTCCTCCCTTGGTGTTCACACCTCAACTGCTAGAAGAGAACCTCATCTTCCCTAATTGAACTAACCTCATTATCTCCTGACTGATTCTTGCCGGCATATTTATACCTGCCCCTGGAAATTTCCACCACATGCATCTGGTGAAGTGGGCATTCACCCACAAAAGCTTATGCTCCAATACATCTGTTAGTCTATAAGGTGCCACAGGACTCTGTCGCTTTTTACATTTCCAGACTACCACAGCTTCCCCTCTGGAGCCCTCACTACAAGCCTCAACCTCACCCCCACACCTGTTTTCTCTTCCCTTGTCCCCACTGTTCAGCTGAAGGCTGGGCTCAGTAGCTCCTCCCCCTTAGCAAAGGGGGCAAGCCCCCCACACCACCCACCCCCAGGGCTTTCAAATAGCCCCTGGACTCCCCAGTGAGGGTCAGGCCAAGGGTGAGGACAGCCAGACATGGGCCCAATGGAAGAACACCACATACAGAGACCCCAGCACCCAGAGCAAACAGGCTGGAGCCAGGGAACGGCTGCAGAGCACAGGTTGTGGGCAGAACCCAGGAGTCCTGGCTCCCAGCCCCTCCTGCTCTAACCACTAGCCCCCACTCCCCTCCCAGAGCTGGGATAGAACCCAGAAATCCAGGCTGCCAGCCCTCCCCACCCCTGCTCTAACCCACTGGACCCCACTTTCACAGCTGAGAATCAAATCTTCCTCGATTTATTTTTGAAAAAAGAAACAAGAATACTTCTGAACTTTTTCTGAGTTTTATGTGTGTTTTTCTGAGAACGAAATATTAATTTAAAGGCAACTAAAATCAGACTCGATAAGAGGAAAGCAGGGAGGTGGGGACTCAGACCAGTCCAAGGGGACCCCAAAAAAATCAAACCGAAGTGGCCCTGTCCCAGGGGGAAATGGAGGAAAAGGGGCTGGCTTAGGAGATGGGGACCCAGGCATCCAGGCGGAAGATCAGCGGATGGTTTTGACAGGGCTCTTGAAGTTGCTGGCGGCTTGCAGTTGCAGCTGATACGCCATGGGGTGGATCTTAAAGCCGTAGAGCCTACCAAAAGGAGAGGAAGGGGTTAACATTTGGGAGTAAGTGGTGGGGGTTACCCAAGCCCCAGCCATGCCCACAAGCCCCCCACCACAGCCCCAGGCAGCCGCCATAGATTTCTGTCAAGCTGGTGTTTGTGGGGACATCAGTAGGTTCCAGAGTCAACGGTCATCTGTATGAGGAGGAAGAGCCGGAATTGGCATAGTTGTGCCCAAGGGAATGGACTCTAGCTGCAGCCCTAGTTTGTGCATGGGAGAAGGAAGACCCGGAACCAGATTCCCATATGCCCCCTGGAATGGAGCCCAGCTACAATCAGTAGTGGTGGGAAATACAGGAGCTGGATCCCCCTGGAACGGAGTCCGGCCACAGCCACAATGGGGGAGGGAGGAGAAAACCTGGAGCCAGATCCGTGTGCCCAGCTGGAATGGACTCTGGGAACTGGCCCATGAGGGGCAGGAAGGAGGAGCCGGATTGGGGGCCGAGCCGGATTGGGGGCCAAGCCCCCGGGGGAATGGATGGAAGACCTGGATATCTGGATCCACTAGAATGGGCTGCCAGATACAGCTCTCCAGAGGAGATGGAAGAGCTGGAGGCGGATCCAGAGTCCACTGGAACGGACTCTAGCCACAGCCTGCCAGGGGAGGGAAGAAGTGGAGCTGGCCCGCCCCAGTACAGACTTGGGCTCCAGCCCATCAGGACGGGGGAAAAAACCCGGAGCTGGATTCCCCGACCCGCTGGGACTGGACTCTGCCCCGGCCAATGGCAGCGGGTGGCAGCTCACCTGGGGACAAACTGATTGGCTGGCCGCTTGGGCCTGTACTCGGGGTGCACCATGAAGAGCATGTGGGGGAAGCCGGTACCGAAGTAGGCCCCGTCCGTGTGGTGGTGGCGGGAGGACTTGGGGGTGTAGACGTCCATGCACTTGGGGCAGTAGAGTTTCACCATGGCCTCGCCGGGGATGTCAGACAGGCCTGGGGGGAGGGAGAGAGGTCAGGGAGAACCCAGGAGTCCTGGCTCCCAGTGTCCCTCCCCCTCCAGTTCTAACCACCAGGCCCCACTCCCCTCCCAGAGCCGGGAGAGAACCCAGGAGTCCTGGCTCCCAGCCCCTCCTGCTCTAACCACTAGCCCCCACTCCCTTCCCAGAGCCGGGAGAGAACCCAGGAGTCCTGGCTCCCAGCCACCCTGCTCTAACCACTAGCCCCCACTCCCCTCCCAGAGCCGGGAGAGAACCCAGGAGTCCTGGCTCCCAGCCCCTCCTGCTCTAACCACTAGGCCCCACTGCCCTCCTGCACTTACCAATGGGCAGCATGGGCTGGTTTTCACAATAGACACGAGGACAGTAGCCGAAGTCTCCCTGCTGGTACTTCTCAAGCTGGGAAGAAAAGAGAGAAAGGATGAGACACTGGGCTGGGAATGGGACCTCCCTCCTCTAGGGGGCGCCAGCTCCCACCCAGCCCCAGGACGGGGACTGGCTGGCTCGGGGGGCGGGGAAGAGGGCAGGGGCCTGTCCCCTCTAGGGGGCGCCAGCTCCCATCCGACCCCAGGGCAGGGACTAGCTGGCTCGGGGGAGTGGGGCATGGGGCCTGTCCCTTCTAGGGGGTGCTGGCTCCGATCCAGCCCCAGGGCAGGGACTGGCTGGCTCGGGGGGCGGGGAAGGGGGCAGGGGCCTGTCCCCTCTAGGGGGCGCCGGCTCCCATCCGGCCCCAGGGCAGGGACTAGCTGGCTCGGGGGAGTGGGGAATGGGGTATGAGGCAGGGGCCTGTCCCTTCTAGGGGGTGCTGGCTTCCATCCAGCCCCAGGGCAGGGACTGGCTGGCTCAGGGGGGCGGGGGCTGGCACTCACCATCTGGGCGATGCCGCGGTTGGTGAGGATGTACCGGGCGTGGATCAGCCCATACAGCATCTCTGCTGCCTGTTCAATCAGGTCGCTCTGGTTGGGGTTGTCCTCCAGCTCCTCGTCTGCAAGGAAAGGGGCTGTGTGAGAGAGACAGGAGGGGGAGACCCCACAGAGCCGGGGGGCGGGGGGAACGCTGGGCGCTCAGGGTCACCCCAACCCAACCGTACAGTCTGACCACAACGACTGCCCGGAATTAATTCCTACGGCGAATCGGGGAGAAAAACCAGCCCCTCTGGATTTAAACATCGCCAGCGACCGTACATCCACCCCGACCCGTCGCAAATCGTCCCCCTGCTTAATCCTCCTCAGTGCCTACAACGCGCGTGTTACTTCCCCTCTGAATTCATCTAGCATCTGTCCGCCTCCGCCCATGGGGTCCCCGTCTGCTAGATCGGAGAGCCACTGCCAAATCTATCCTCCGCGGGGGCACGTCCAGACAGGATCAAATCACCCCTTTCCCTTCCCTCTGTGAGGAAGAGCCCGGCAGCGGGGCTGGGATCCCGCAGGACCTGCTGCCGTAATAGCAGGAGAGGGGAAAATGGACTTTGTTGTGGGCAGGATTGGATGGACAAAAATACCAGACCGCAGGAATTTGAAGGAAAACAAAAACGCACATTTAGCTACTTAGTTTGAGCTTTTTATGATTTATTTTGACCAAAAACTCTAGCGCTGGGAGCAGTTTTCCTGGTAAATGTTTTTTCAAAAAGCCGTAATAATCCCGACATATAAATAACTTGAATCGTACATTTCAATAGAGTAAAAACGGCGTTAACGTGGTTTTAAAAAACTCCCGGATTTTTTTTAAACTTACTTTTTATAAGCATTAAAAAAAAAAATCTGCACTTACGGCAAAAAAGTGGCGCAATTTGGTTTGAGGTGCTGTGCGATCTACACACGACAACAGTTGGTCGTAAATAGAATTTCAGCAGCATAAAGCAAGTGGCTTTTTTTTAAATAAAGGTTTTTTAAATTTAAATGTTAAAACCTTCATTTAAGTGACAGATAATAAGATTTGAGGTCTGTTATAACAGGAGTTAAAGATTTTTGTTTTCTTTTTAACATGACTTAAGCACGATTTGTTTTATTCTTTTAGAGGTAAAAATTGTGTCTGAATTCCATATTGAATGACCGTGGGGGGAGGTTGGTTTTGGTAGCACGGTGGAAATCTGTCTCACTCGCAGGATTTGCAGGATCTAAGCTTTTTGCAGGTGGAAGCGGAATAAAAATGTAAGAACCAATGCGGGAGCAGGTGGGAGTGGGTATTGCAAGTCAGAGTGAAATTAAAAAAATATTCTCGCGGGGCGCTTTAAAGCTCAACAGAGTGAGTTCCTGAAATCTCTGTTCTCCAATCCTTTATTCATTCTCATGGTTCTTGTCCGGCCCCTCGCCAATCGATCACCCTCCTTTCTGGAACTGCAGCCACCAGAACCGGACGCAGGATCCTAGCAGCGGTCGCACCGGAGGGAAAAGAACCTTGCGATTCCCCTGTTTATATCCAGCATAGATTTGTCCCAGGAGCGTAATGAACCATCGGCACAAGATCTGGGGTCGTGGCGGATTCTCCATCGCCAGCCGTTTTCCCATCAAGCCGGGCTGTTTTTCTAACAGATCCGCGCTGCGTGATCCGGGAGGGCAGGTGAGCTGAGCACCGTGGTCCCTTCGAACGCTGGAGTCGCTGAATCAATGACTCTTCTGGCCTTGAAACCTTCGGATCTCCGTCGCAGCCTCGCATTCACCCACGTCACGCGGGGAGATTCTGTTCAGCTGATTCTCCCCCAGGACCCCATTGGCCGGAGGGCTTTATTCCTGGTCACACGGGCTTATATTTGGCCATATTAAAGTGGAAGGAAGAGGCGGGAGAGGGTGGGCCCCAGTCCCAGCGATTCAGGCGACGGACACCCCCGAGCCCAGCCCATCGCATGGCTGAGACACCCATGCCGCTTTCGCACAACTGGCCGGGTGTGAGGGCAACCACTGCCCAGTGAGGGGGTCATGATGAGCCCTCCGTTGAGCCCGCCCCCCCCGCCCCCCCTCCGCAGTGTGAAACGTGCAAGCTGGGGCTCCTTGCGCACGTGTGAAGGGGCAGCTATACACGAGTCAGACCCCTGTTGTTGTGCAAAGGGCAGGCACAAGCAATTCACGCCCTCACGGTTGTGCAAGAAGGGACAAGGGGCTCAGATCCAGGTGTGCCATGTGCATCTGTTGTCCGCAAACAACCATGCGATGGACCCACACACACCCCTCCTCCACACTTGTGCAAGACACACAACTCTGCGATAAACTCACAACCCTGTCCTCCATGCACACCCTTCCTCCACGCTTGTGCAAGACATGCGCACACACACACCCTGCCGCATACACAACCGTGCCACACGCAGCCTGGCCTGTCAGTTGAACGAAGGGCAGGTGCCAAGCGTGGCAGGTTTGGGGCTGGTCCATTCGGTGGGGTGGGGGGCAATGTCAGGGCCCCTGCCCACAAGGAAGGAGACAAAGGCCACACGCAAAGCAGGCGGGGAGCTGATGGGGCCAGGGGACTCAGACAGGGACCCCCCCGCCCCGGCACCTGGCTCCAAGTCGAGGATCATGTCGAGCGCCTGGCGATAATGGGGGACCTGCTCATTCAGCCCCGTCAGGTTAAACTTGTCCTGGATGTAATCCTCGTCCACCTGGGGGGGGAGAGAGACAGGATGAGAACCCAGGAGTCCGGGTGCACCCCCCCACCCCCGCAGACCACTAGACTCCCCTCCCACAGCCAGGAGAGAACCCAGGAGTCCTGGCTCCCAGCCCCGCCGCTCACCTCACAGAAGAATTCATTTCCACGCAGGCCACAGAACCAGGAAATCCAGGACACTTCCTCGGAGCTGCTCATCTTCCCGTCCTCTGCAGAGAGAGGCGGCATCAGCCCAGCCCGCACCAAAGCCCTGCTCGCTTGTGTGATGAGCGGGGGGGAGGGGGGGGGCTCAGCCTGCAGCCCCACAAGCCAACACTCACGCAAGCTCCCAGTACAGACAGTACAATCTCTCCCAGCCACTGCTGAGAAGTGCCCTCTCTGGGGTGGGGCAGGGGACTAGTTATACAGGGACCCCCTCACCCAGCACTGAGATGCGGCTAGCTCTGGGGTGGGGCGCAAGAGGGGTCAGTTATATGGGAAACTCTTGCCTGGCGCCAAGACACAGCTGGTTCTGGGGTGGGCCAGTTATACAGGGACCCCTCGCCTCTTACAGAGATGTGGCTGGCTCTGGGGAAGGGATGGGAGTCGGTTATACAGGGACCCCTTGCCTGGCACTGAGATGCAGCTGCCTCTGGGGTATGGCACGGGGGTCAATTATACACCTCTCTCTGACCCCCCCGAATCAACATAGAAAATTACCACTGGCTCAGGAACGACGGGGCACCCCTTCCTCTTTCATCCACAGGCTGGGAACTCCCCATTCCCAGCCACAACGGGGGGGCTCCCTGAACCATCCACCCCGGGACAAGGGGGTCCCCCCTGGCTGTGGAGTAGAGGAAACCCCTGCCCCCCATGACCCTCCCCCCCACTTTCCGGATTGCAATGGGGGGAGGGGGAAATCACCGGCCCGTGGCTCCCCCACACGGCACTGGGGGGGGGGGGGGTGAATGGCCCTTTCCCCCGTTGCACCCCCCAGCTCGTCCCCAACTATTGCCCAGGCGGAGGTGAGGGGTAAATGCTCCCCCACATTGCACTGGGGTGCAAATCCCCCTGCCCCCTCCGCCCTGGAGGGTCAGCTCCCTCCTCCCCTCCCCCCCGCACTAGGGACAGATCGCTCAGCACTGGAGGGTCCGCCCCCAGCCCCCCACGCACTAGGGCAGATCCCCCGCCCCCTTTGCACGGGGGGGCCGCGCCCCACTCACCCCCGGGCTCTCAGCTCCCGTTCAGCAGCAAGCGGTGCCCAACGCGCACAGGCCCCGGCCGCCCCGCTTGTCCCCCAGCGCGCAGACGCACCGGCACGCGGGGCATCACGGGGGATGTAGTTTTACAGCCGGAGGCTCCCCATAGGGGAAGACGGGAGCGGGGCCGCCCGGGAACTATCGCTCCCACAATGCACAGCGGGAAGACACGTGGGGGGCGAGGGGCGGAGAATGATGGGAGGCGCAGGGCGTGGCGGGAGATGTAGTTCTCCACCGGCCCGAGGCTCATTGGGATGACTGGTCAGCGGGGCCCCGCGGAACTACATCCCCGGGAGTGGTGCACACGGGGGAGCCCGGTGCAGGGGCGGTGCCGCAAGGCAGTATGGGATTGGTAGTCCACGGGCTGCATTGCCCTCCTAGGGTTCCATGGGCAGCAGGGTCCCCGAGAACTACACCCCTCCCGAGGCAGGAAGGGGGCCTGAGTGACGCAGGGGTGTGCCGCAAGGCATTATGGGAGTTGTAGTACCTGCGTTCCCAGAGCTCCATTGGGATGAATGGGGCTTTGGACTCCATCAAACTACAACCGCCATGATACAAAGTGTCCCGGGGGGAGGGGCGATGTAGCCGCAAGGCACCATGGGAATTGTAGTCCTGTAGCTGCCTGGCGTGAATGGGGATTTGGACACTGTGAAACTGCAAAGCTCAGAGGAGGGGGCAGGGAAGGGAGGGACCCGGGGAAGGGGCGTGGAGCATCATGGGAGGTGCCCCACTGAGGCGCATAGGAACAGGAGACCAGAGAACTACAGCACAGACACATGTGGGGGGAGGGGGCCCGGACTCCTGGGTTCTATCCTGGCACTGGGAGGGGAGTGGGGTCTAGCGGGTCAGAGCAGGGTGGGACTGGCAGCCATCAGAAATGGGCGTGGCCTAATCCAAGAGGGGCGTGGCCTCTCTTAAAGCAGTGTACATGATTGGGTGTGGTCTCATCCCAACGAGGGTGTGTCCTCTCCTGGGATGGGCGGGGCCTGCCCAAAGGGGTGTGGCCTGCCCAATGAATGGGCGCGGTCTAGCCCCTAAGGGGGCGTGGCCTCCCCGACGGGGCGTGGCCTCCTGAACGCCTTCGCCTTATTGTACCGTCTCTGACGCTGCTGCTGCTCCGCCGGTTGCCGGCCCTGCTGTACTCCATGGCGCCCGTTGTGCTCATCCGCCCCCAGAATGTTAATTGGCACCAAGCATCTCCTATTAGTGAACTAACTAGTCCCCTAAAGATTAATTATGAATATGTTAATTAGAACTCAATGCCTAGGTATGTTTCGAGTATATATCGAGGTTAGGGTGAGATAACATAGTCTTAGTTACTGAAGTGAAATTTGGGTAACATCACATCGTTATGGGCTGTAAATACTTTTAATTTTTTTTAGTTCAATTTTTATTGAAATGGGGTAAAAATGACGCTATCTGGCGGGGTTGGAGGGGGAACGGCATGCTGGGCAATATGCAAATTAGTTAAACGGCCGCAGCGACTGGAGAACGTGTCGGGAACAGGCGCCTCGCGCTTCCAGGCAGTGGCCGTTAGGGGACGTGAGAGGGTCAGTTGGGGGCGGGACGCGGACGCATGCGCTGTGCTAACCCCCGGGTTGGGGGCGCGCGGTTTGCGCATGCGCCTGATTTCAGTTTCGGTTCCCTTTGCAGTCAGCGGCACGTGTGCCCACTCCCTTTGTTTCTCTGTGTTCCAGTGCGCATGCGTCTAGACCCTCCCACACAGGGATGATGCCTGAGTGCGCATGCGTAAAAATTTGCTTTTCCCTCCGCTGCACACTGCGCGTGGGCAGTCGCCACTTCGGGGGCGCGTAATACGCATGCGCGGTGATCGCCATTTGTTGCCCAGAGTAACTACCACGCAGGAAGACGTCCGAGCCTCCTTCCCTATTGAGCATGCGCATCCAAATCCCTCGCGGCCTCCCGGCTCCCAATGCGCATGTCGAGAGCAGAATCCGGCGGCTGCGCGCTGCTCTCTGACCGGCGTCGGCCCTCACGCGCCACTGCCGCGGCGGCGCCTAACGCGCGTGCGCCTCCAGCGCCCCGGCGCCTTCTAATGCGCATGCGTCACCTCTCCGCCTGGTGGCGGCGGCGCGCTGCTCCGGCCTCCGGCGTCTCTATGGTGAGTCGGGCCCCGGAGGCTTCTGGGTGAAGGCCAAGGGGAGCGGGAGTTTGGTCAAGGCCGGGGCCGGGTTCCAGCCCCGCCCCCCAGGGCCCCAGGGCCCGGCCCCGCCCCCATGGACCTAGCCCCGCCCCTCAGTGTCACAGCCCTTCCCCCGCCCCCCAGACACTTAACCCCGCCCACCACCGCCCCATGGACCTAGCCCCGCCCCCAGGGTCCTAGCCCCGCCCCTCAGGGTCACAGCCCTTCCCCCCGCCCCCAGACACTTAACCCCGCCCCCCACCGCCCCATGGACCTAGCCCCGCCCCTCAGGGTCACAGTCCTTCCCCCGCCCCCCAGACACTTAACCCCGCCCCCCACTGCCCCAGGGACCTAGCCCCGCCCCCCAGGGACCTAGCCCCGCCCCTCAGGGTCACAGTCCTTCCCCCGCCCCCCAGACACTTAACCCCGCCCCCCACTGCCCCAGGGACCTAGCCCCGCCCCCCAGGGACCTAGCCCCGCCCCTCAGGGACCTAGCCCCGCCCTTCCGAGTCACAGCCCTTCCTGCCGCCCCCCAGACACTTAACCCCGCCCCCCAACGCCCCAGGGTCCTAGCCCTGCCCCCACCCCAGAGACCTAGCCCCGCCCTTCCGGGTCACAGCCCTTCCCCCCGCCCCCCAGACACTTAACCCCGCCCCAACACCCCAGGGAGCTAGCCCCGCCCCCCAGGGACCTAGCCCCGCCCCCCAGGGACCTAGCCCCGCCCCTCAGGGTCACAGCCCTTCCCCCCGCCCCCAGACACTTAACCCCGCCCCCCAACACCCCAGGGACCTAGCCCCGCCCCCCAAGGACCTAGCCCTTCCCCCTCCCCCAGACACTTAACCGCGCCCCCCAGGGCCCTGCCCCCACCCCCCAGAGACCTGGCCCCACTCCCACCCAAGGGATCTAGCCCTGCCCCATCCCTCCCCTATGGCCCTAGCCCCGCCGCTCCCCCCATGACCCCGGCTCCACCCCCTAGGGCCCCTGCCCCACCCCTATAGGGACATATCCCAGGCCCGCAGAAACCCCTGGCCCCCACCCTTCCCCCAGAGACCTGGCCCCATCTCCCACCCTCCCGAGCCCTGCACCCCCAATTGCCAGACCTGTCCCCACACCCGTGGCCTTGTCCTCTGTTACCCCGAGGACGCTAGTGCCCGCTATGAGGATCACCACTCAGTGACCTTCATTTGCTGACCTTTTTCCTGCCCCCTTAACAGGCTGATCCCGCCCTGTAACCCACCTCCATCCCCCGTCTCCATCGCCAGCCATGAACCACGGCCCCCAGCTCATCACCTTCACCCGTGCCCGGGAGCAATCGGACTGCTGGAAGGATGGGCACCTCCGGAAACGGGCCGGCTCCCCTGCCAACCGCCGGGAAAAGGAGGGGGACGTGGAGGGCGAGGAAGCTCGGAGCTTCTACGAGAGTCTCCTGGCCTCGGGCGAGAGCTCCAGTCTCCCACGGAAACGCAAGGCCCCACTGAGGCGCCCGGGGGTGCCTGAGCCACCCATCGCCCAGCCAGGGCAGACGGACCCTCGTAGGGGGAACCTCCTGCTGAGATCGGCCCAGGAGGGCGACATGGGGACCCTGCGGCGGCTGCTGGAGAGGGAGGGGTGCGATGTGAACTATCGGGACGGTTACTATTGGACGGCGGTGATGTGTGCCGCTTACGCAGGCCGGGGGGAAGCTGTGAGGTACCTGCTGACCCGGGGAGCCGCATGGGTGGGAGTGTGCGAGTCGCAGGGGCGGGACGCGGTGGACCTAGCCGAGGAAGCCGGGCACCAGGACGTGGTGAGGATCCTACAGGAGCGTGAAACGGTTCAGCCAGAGGAGAGGATGGCCAGGTGAGTCTTCTGTTCCCCTGCCCTGGACCCAGCCAGTCCCCCCACCCTGGGGCTGGATCGGAGACAGCAACCTCTAGAGAGGAAAGGCCCCATGTCTCATTCCCCTCATGCCTTAACCAGCCAGTTCCCCCAACTTGGGGCTGGATGGGAACCAGCAGCCCCTAAAGGGGAAATGCCCCATGTCCCATTCCCCATCTCCCTGAGTCAACCAGTATGCTCATCCTGGAAGCAGCTGACCCCGTTGTCTCCCCATCAGGAGGATTCCAGTGGAGAGAAAATACTGTGCCGTCTGCCAGACACATTACAGCGAAGATAGTGTCGAGCTCCATGAACGCTCCACTGCCCACCTCTTCAACCGGCGCGACCCGCTCCCTCCAACCCGCTACCACATCCCCGAGAGCAACGTCGGCTTCCAGCTCATGGTCAAGGGGGGCTGGGACTGCGAGGCCGGGCTGGGGCCTGAGGGCACCGGCCGTAAATTCCCCGTCCAGACCGTCCTCAAGAGGGACCAGAAGGGCCTGGGCTTCCGTAGCGACCTCCGGCCCAAGGTCACCCACTTCAACGCTAACGATCCCAGTGCTGTGGCGCAGCCCAAGGAGCAGCAGCCTAGGACAGAACGGGCAGCTACAGTGGGGAAGAGAGAGGCCCGTCGCAGAGAGGCCAAAGCAAAGGCCTGGGAGCGTGACCTCCGCACCTACATGAACCTTGACCTTTGAATTCTTGGGATCAAAAGCCCCTATAGTCGTTGGGCTACTGGAATTGCTTGGATGGCGCACCTACGTGAACTTTGACCTTGAACCTTTCATGATCAGTAGGTCCTATAACCATTCAGCTATTTTAATTGCCGGGATGGTGTGTCTACATGAACTCTGACCTTTAACCCCCAGTGACTAATCAATAACTCTAAAACCGTGTCACCAATTGGATTAACCAGATGGGGTACCTTTCGGGAACTTCAACCTGTGGTACTTCTGACATCTGTAACGTTAACCAACAAACCTGAAACTGTTTAGCCAATCAGATCCCTCATGTCTACATGAGCGTTGACCTTTAACCTGTGATGTCATCTCTGTGGTGCACCATTAACTAATAAATGCACGGTCCTTGAAAATGTTCAGCCAATTGACTTCCTTGACTGGTTGGACGCCAACCCCTGACACAATGTTGACCATTAGTCGGGGGCATCTCAGTGGCATCGCTGTACCGTTAACCAGTGAGCCTACAGCTCTTTAAAGCATTTGGCCTATTGGATTCCTGGATTGGCAGAATGATATGACATCACTTTTCTTAAAGGGCCAGTTGTGATAAGGGAAGAGACGCATCTCTGCACTCCTGAGGGTCTTAGAACGCCAGATCTGCTGACCAGAGCAACGTGCAGAAGCTCTCGCTCCTGTAACCCAAGAGGAGACGATCCAGTGATGGGAATGTGGCCTGTGTTCTGTCCTCCCTTCCACGTAGAAAGCAGTGAGATATTTGGGTGGGAAAAGACGCCAGCAGGACTTTTGGATCTCTGGGGATTTTGCTGCATTGACTGATTGGGGGAGCAACTAATCTCCTCACTTGTTGTCAGGATTCTGTTTGATCTGAAATCTTTGAGTGAGAATAAATATGGTCCCTCACTAGTTGTTTTATGTCTCTAATAATTACTGTTTCCAAAGAGATCTGGATTTCCTAATTACTCTAAGATCAGACTCCAGCCCTGACTCCATTACATTCCAAATTTACCCCATGTGTCCCTGGCTCCATTGACATCAGTGGGGTTACTTTGGATTTAGCTCAGGGTCACTGAGATCAGCATCCAGCCCTTTCTTTTTTTTTGTAAAGTCAACAAAACGGGCCTTTTATTTCCTTGCGTCCAGATGCTTTTTCTTGCTGCTGTTTCCTCTGCTTTGTTCACAAACCCTGACCTCACATTCTCGTTCTGTTTGATTTTGTGTTTGATAAGGACGTAGAAACTCCTTCGCTCACAGACCACTACATGGCTATATATAACACCCAGCAGAAGCCATCAAGTTGGTCGTGACCTAGAAACATCTTTCCGCTGGTCTGTTTTATTCTTTCAAGAAAGAGGCAGCAGAAAAAAAAATGTAATCTCAGATTCAGAATTGGCTGCAGAAAAGGATTTTTTTTTTTTTCCACAGAAAATTTCAACAAATAGATTTTACACTCTCATGGATTATTTTCTGTGGAGAATTTCAACTTTATGGCAAAATCTCAAAAAGTGAACAATTTTGATTCAAAGCAGGGCCATGTAGGAGTTGTCATTCCAGAGCCTTGTTCTCTTTGGGCCAGAGTATATCTTCTATGATGCATCACTGCTAGGGACTCCTATAACACCCTCCCCTCATTGAGAGAGGAGAACGTGGTGCATCATGGGAGACGTAGTTCTTCCAAGGAGCCTGCCCCATAGAGAGTGAGACACCTGAGTTACAACTCCCATGGGGCACCACTTTGAAGTTTGGATGCCTCCTTTTCTGTGGGCCAGGCTCCTGGGCTGAACTGTACCTCCCCTCCTGCCGAGAGGAGTGACACAAATTCACACCAGATGGGAACTAGCCCATCAACACCCCAGAGCAACAGCAATTGACACTAGCTGGGGATCTGGCCCACAGCCTCACACATCTATCACCACAGTCATCTGTAAGTAACTGTCCTGAAGCAAAAGACTCAGCCCGTGGACTAAGCTAGCACTAACCCTCGGAGATGTCTCCAAGGTTGTGTGATGAAGGGATCTCCTGCTG
This sequence comes from Chrysemys picta bellii, assembly GCF_011386835.1. Lineage (NCBI taxonomy): Eukaryota > Metazoa > Chordata > Testudines > Emydidae > Chrysemys > Chrysemys picta. Next base: position 2,236,641 of record NC_088802.1, on the reverse strand, counting down.
TTCCCTGCGTCTCCCTTTGCTGCACAGTCAGATCTGACTCTTCAGAGCCGCTGGGTCTGGATGGAGGCGTATTCTGTGGGAGGCTGGAGCCTTGAAAGTGATCTCGGCGTAGTGCAGACCCTTGCTCACATTACCACCAGCTCTGCTGTGCCCCTGTTGAAGACACAAATCAAGTCACCCGGCTTCCATCTCCACTGACGTCTTTCCAGCCCCGTGAGTGCATTTAAGGGGGAAGTGGGTAAAATGGAGACCCCCTGGCTGTGTGTTGGAGGATCTGCATGTGCTATTGTCCCCAGCACACATAGCCCCACGCCGGTGTGACTCAGCCCCCAGAGGGACCACCCCCAAGCGGATACAGGTCGGCAGAGCTGTGTGCGGAGAAGGGAGCCCAGGGCTGGAATAGCAGAGGGGCTGCGAGTTGAGATTCTATCTGTTCACCTGTCTTTCTGCACCCTGATCTGTATGTACATGTCTGCCGATCCCCATGTGCACGTCTGTCTGTCTAGATCAGTGGTTCTCAACCTTTCCAGACTACTGTACCCCTTTCAGGAGTCTGATTTGTCTCGCATTCCCCAAGTTTCACCTCACTTAAAAACTACTAGTTTACAAAATCAGACATCAAAATACAAAAGTGTCACAGCCACACTATTACTGGGAAATTGCTGCCTCTCTCATTGTTACCATATAATTCTAAAATAAATCAATTGGAATATAAATATTGTAGTTACATTTCAGTGTAGAGTGTATGGAGCAGTATAAACAAGAAACTGTCTGTATGAAATTTTAGGTTTGTACTGACTTTATTGGTATTTTTTATATAGCCTGTTGTAAACCTATTCAAATATCTAAATGAATCGATGCACCCACTGAAGACCTCGGTGCTGAAAACCACCGGTCTAGATGATAGATAATCTGGTACTTTTGCAGCTTCCGTTATTGTAATATTTAATGGCTAAAGCATCCCTAACCCTCTCCTGTGTTCTGTTGGTCAGGTTTCTACCACAGTCACACGGACCATGCTTCAGCACTGTCTTGAAACTGACACCACCACCCAGTTAAACTCAGGCTCCAAATTTAATGGTCTCACCTTTGCCGGCTGCTGCTGTTGGGTGTCTGGGGAGGCTGCTGGGGAGGAAAGAAGGAGGCATGGGTTATTGTTGGAAGAGATGACTGGAGGTGTACAAACTAAACAGAAGACTGGAGAATGTAGATCGGAGGCTCCCATTCCCCCTTCCACCATTAGGACGGAAGAGAAGTACATTTTGAACGCCGGAAGAACGGGCAGATGGAATGAGCACGGAAGGAGCAGTAAATACCTGTGCGTCTGCGCAGCAGGAGGGCGGTAACTAAGATGATGATGCTGACGCCTGCCAGAGCAATCGTGGCTCTGTAGATGGTGAGTTCTGTGCTGGTATCCCGCTTCGATTCCTTTCTGTCGTCTAAATAAAAGGAAGGATGTTAATGTTTCCAGTGGCAAGAATCCTGGGAAGAGCCATAGGAAGCCATTTCTTGTGTGCTTTGTTGTAGCACTGGATTCTGATTTAATTGGTACCGTACCAGTGTGAATGCAGAGTGACTCTGGTAGTGGAGTCGGGGTTGGATTCTGATCGCAGAGCTCCAAAGTAAATCTGGAGTAACTCCATTGCAGTGAATGGAGTCCAGTCTGGATTCTGTTCTACATGATCCCAGTGTGAAGCCAGAGCAACCCCATGGATGTCAGCAGAGTCAGGGCTGGATTCTGATCTCTGTGAGTCTGATGTAAATCTGGACTGACCCCACTGATGCCAAATGAGGGCCGTATACTGATCTCAGTGATTCTGGTGTGAATCCAGAGTGAGCCCACGGACACCAATGGAGTCCGTCCGAAATCCTGATCTCAGTGACTCTGGAGTGACCCCAGTTAAGTCTGTGGAGTTGCTCCCAAATAGAGGCCACAGAGGTGGGTCCGGTCGGGTTGGTACAGCGTGTTAGTGGCCAGCTGCCCTCCTGGGGTCTGGGCTAATGCCAGCAACCTCCATTCATACATGGGACCAGTGGGAGAGAATCTCAAGTGACTGGTGCAGTAGAGAGCGTGGTGGGGCCGTGTGGGTCACGGGGCCATTCTGGTCTCTCTCTGGGTCGGCGGCTGCGTGTCTATGGGGCTGTAGGTGACTGATTTCTGGGGCTGCGTGTGCTTCTCTGTGTCTCTGGCTCTGGGGTTGTGTGTCCCTCACTCACTCCTGCATTAAGCAATCAACTTCCTCTTCAACAAACACTGCAAGAAAACTTCCCCAGTCTCCACCGGCGCCTATTGCAAACCCTTCCACAGCTGCCACTATGAGTCTGATCTTCCCACAGTGAGTCAGCAGGGCCGGGTCATAACCTCACCTGCGGCAGGCCAAAGAGCTCAGAGCCAACCCGGGCCAATAGCAAGAGAACAGAGAGAGACGTCTCTGAGTGCACGATGGCTCTCGGGAGAAGTGGGGGTCTGGGTTTCTAACCACCTCTCTCACCCCGAGGCGCTGTCAGGATGTGAGACAGACCAAAGCTGCAGCCAGTGACAACTCGGCAGAAAAGCTGCCTCGAATCGGCCGGGAGATTGTTTAATATAAACCTGACCTCCACCCCCCCACCCCCACAGCATGAGTGTCGGTCAGATATTCCTGATCTCCAACTCCTGCTTGGAGCCAGCCCCATCTCCCATTCCCCACGCCCAGAGCCAGCCCGTCCCCGACCTTGGGGCCAGATTGGCGCCAGTGCCTCCTGGAGGGGACAGGTCCCGCATGCCCTCCCTCCCCCCGACTCTTACCAGTCACGCTCTGGTTTCTCCTCATCACTCTTAGATTGGTGCCTCCTCCCATCCCTGTTGTCTCATTCTGGATTTCGATGCAGCACTGATAGAGGCCAGAGTCTCTCTCGTCCAGTTTAGACAGAGTCAGCGTTGCGTTCCCCTTACTGATCTCATCCAGACTGGACACACGGAGCCGCCCCAGGTAGAAGGGGTGGTTAGCATGCAGCACCACGTCTTCTCCAGATCCCCTGAGCCAAAGCACCTTGGCTCTGCTGCCATTTCTGTTCTGGAAGGTGCAGCTCAGGGTCACGTTCTCCCCGGCTGTTGCGTTGAGGGACTTGGGCTCCTGGGAAACTCCCAGACCAGCTAGGAAGAGAGAGAACCCGCATCATACACCAGCAGCACTGGGCGGCAGGAGAGACCCGTCCTGGCCTTTAGAGAGAGCGTCAGCCGCTGTGGTCCTGTGTACAGAGCTAAACCTTCACCTCTCGCTAGTTTAGTAGTGGTGTCTGTCTCTCTGTTCCTGGATTCTCCTTGATTCATCCATCCATCTCCGACCCTAGATCCATCCATTATCCATCCTAGCTCTATCCATCTATAGATCCATCCAGCCATAGACCCATCCAGCCATTCTCCAGTCCTAGAACCGTCCATCCAACCTTTCATTCCTAGACCATGTCTCTCAATTCACATCTGTTCTCCATTTTTGTCCCTCGTTCCCCTAGATCAACATCGATTTATCTATCTCCAGGGAAGATCTGCAATCCTAGATGCTGGATAAATCCAGTAATGTGTTCACCTTATCAAGAACCATATCCTGAATTGCGCAGGAAACTCACCTGATTTCTGGCTGGATGCTCCCACATTTGGGTTCGGCGCTCTCTTGCAACCAACTGGAATTTCTGCGATAGCTTCATTTGAATGAAAAAACAGGCGTGGGTGGGTGAGGTTCTGTAGCTTGCTATGTGCAGGAGGTCAGAGTAGGGAATCGTGAAGGTACCTTTTGGCTTTAAAGTCCATGAGAAGAGTTTAGTGCATTTCTGATGACCGCCACCTTGGCTAACACCCTGCGGATTGAACTGGGGACCTCAACATCTAAAAGCACAAGTTGCTACAGCTTGAACTAGAAGAGCTGGGGGCTGTAGCAAGTTGTATTCTGGGTAGATCAGCACAGAGTAGGATCTCCCAACTCGCACTCTCCAGTCGTGAGACATTCAGTAAGGAAATGAACGATCCAGTCTGCACAACAGCCCTGGGTTGGCTAATCCCATGTTAAATCCAGTCTAGTTTACCCTGCTCCACGTTTTCTGTTTGCAGCATGCTAAAGATTTGTGTGGGGAGCAAGAGATTAGAGACCTCTTGAGGAGGGAGGGAGGGATAGATACTGTGGGGGGAAGGATGGAGGGACAGATACTGTCGAGGGAAGGATGGATGGAGACGTTAACAGAAGGATGGAGAGATAGAGGAAAGGATGGGTGGATGGATAGATAACGGAAAGCTGGAGGATACTGCAGAAGAAGGATGGATGGATTGGATGAGCTAGATGGGGATGTATGGGGATGGCTAGATATGGCTGTGGGGACGAGGAGGGATGGACAGATTGACCTGGGGGAGTAGACAGACTGACCCCCAGGTTAGCTAGCCAAGATTTGCTGACATACCTGCTGCCCAGGTGGGATGAGGAGGACGGCGCAGAGGACGGGGCTCAGGGCTGGCAGCTGCTCCATGGTCCCTGCTCTCTGGGCGGCTCCGCAGCCCCGCTCAGCTCAGGCCTCAGCATCCTCCGGAAGCGTCAGTCTGCGAGGGCCGGTGGAAGCGTTTGTGGTCAGCACCTCTGAGATGGGCCGGATAAGGGGGGGAGGAGAGTTAGGTGTGTGTCTGTGCTATTAAAGGTAACAGGGGCCTGTGTACATGTCTGTGAGCATGTGCGCCCCCTGCTGGCATGGATCAGCCCCGGCTCCTCCTTGTGTCCTGGACCCCAGACCTCCCACAGCTGTGGGGGGATTCCCCTCTACTCAAAGCTGGGGTGGCCTGTGAATCAGGATCAGGCCTCCCCGTCTGCCCTGGGAGGCAGCACAGGGGACAGCTGGCCTGTCTATAAGGTAGGTGGGTTTGGCCCCGTGTGTTTTACTGGCGGGAGGAGGTGGATGGAAGAGGGTGCAATGGGGCAGGATGGATGGATCAATCCATCCTCAATGCCTTTGGTCTGTCTGTCAGCAATTCATCCTGTCCATCTGTCTTTGGAGAAGGCCCTGTCTGCATCCACCCATCCATCCGTCCATCCATCCTTCACTCTGTCCATCTGTCTGTGGTAGGGCCCTCTGTCCCGTCCATCCATGGATCAGTCTGTAGCTAGAATCATAGAATATGAGGGTTGGAAGGGACCTCAAGAGATCATCTAGTCCAATCCCCTGCTCAAAGCAGGACCAATCCCCAACTAAATCATCCCAGCCAGGGCTTTGTGAAGCCGGGCCTTAAAAACCTCTAAGGAAGGAGATTCCACCACCTCCCCAGGTAACGCATTCCAGTGCTTCACCACCCTCCTAGTGAAATAGTGTTTCCTAATATGCAACCTAGACCTCCCCCACTGCAACTGAGACCATTGCTCCTTGTTCTGTCATCTGCCACCACTGAGAACAGCCGAGCTCCATCCTCTTTGGAACCCCCCTTCAGGTAGTTGAAGGCTGCTATCAAATCCCTCCTCACTCTTCTCTTCTGCAGACTAAATAACCCAGTTCCTCAGCCTCTTCTCGTAAGTCATGTGCCCCGGTCCCCTAATCATTTTCATTGCCCTCCACAAATTGGACTGTCTCCAATTTGTCCACATCCTTTCTGTAGTGGGGGGCCCAAAACTGGACACAGTACTCCAGATGTGGCCTCACCAGGTAAGGCCCTGCATCTATCCATCCATCTGTAACACACTCTCTATTTGGCTATAGCTCTGTGTCCTCCTCCCTGTAATTCGCTCTCTCTCTCTCCATCCCTCACACCCTGTTTTCCCTCTGCACTCCTGTCACCTGCAGCTCCCCCACGAGCTCCGATCTCTGCCCTGACAATGGAAACCCCCCGATGATCCTGTCAGTGACACCTAGCTCCCAGCGGCCCCTGGGGATAGCAGATCTCCCCTGGCGGTCCCTGGAGCCAGCAGCTCCCTCTGGGATCCACTGGGGGATCATTTCGGGGCAGTGAGAGGGGGCTGGGACCCACAGAGCGATAAGGACACCGTCACCACCTGAGCGCCCCAGCCCTATGGCGAGGGGCTGCGTCAGAGAGGCCGAGGGCCCTGGGGATGCAGAAATGAACCCGTCCTGCTGTTGAACGCAACACCCCTGGTCAGTTTCGCTTTCACACTCCCCTGCCCACAGGCCCAGTGACCTCCTGGCTGCCTGGTATCTGAGCAGGCGCCTCCCCCTCGCCAGCCACAAGAGTTTCCATCGCGCGCCCGGGCTGCTCGCTCCGGAGCAGCCGTTACTTGCTGACCCTGGGTCCCGTCTGCTCGACAGTCCTGGTCTGTGACTCCTGGGGCAGCTCCCAGCCCGCAGAGAGCATGGGGCGGCTGCCGGCCCCTAGCATCATCTGCTTCATCGTCTTCCTCGTCCCCACAATAGCAACTGGTGAGACTAGCTCAGATTATGGGGGGCATGGAGATAGAACCCAGGAGTCCTGGACTCCCCGCCCCCCCCTCCCCCGCTCTAACCCACCCACCTCCACTCCCCATAAGGGTATGGAGAGATGGTCTCAGAATACATAGACGGCTGAGGATGGCTAGATGGATGGATGGGAAGGGAGAAAGGGGAGGGGTGTTTAGGGGATAGATAGGGAGGGAGGAAAGGACGGAGGCAGGGGGTGTTTTGGGGCAGATGGCTGGATAATGAGAGAGATGGAGGGGGTGTTTGGGGGTGGACGGATGGTTAGGGATAGAGGTGTATGAGGATGGATGGATGGATGGATAGATAGGGGGATACTTGCAGGGGTTGTACAGGGATGGATAGGTTTATTTTAGAGGACTGTCTGGTCTACCATCGTTAAGGTTCAGACCAGCGTTCTCTTTAAAGATTGACTCTCCTAAGTGCCCTAAAGTCCACACAGTTACTTGCATTGCCTTGAAATGCGGTGTGCTTCCCAGGGCTGCAGGCTGGGATTCGTGGGTAGCGGATAGATTGATGGACAGCGGATGCATGGATAGATGGACAGAACTGAGCATGGATGGAGGGAAGGACAAATATCTGAGGACAGAAGGATGGACAAAGCTGAAGGTGGATGGATGATGGGAGAGATGGATGGATGGAGTTGAAGACAGGTGGACAGAGCTGATCTGAGGACAGACAGACTGGATGGATGGACGGTTGGGTGGACAGATGGAGATAAGGACAGATGAGAGAGCTGAGGATGAATCGATGGACGGACGGATGAGGCTGTGGACGGGTGGGTGGCTGGACAGAGCTGAGGACAGACGGATGGACAGAGCCGATGGTGGATGGACGGAAAGTGCTGAGGACAGACGGGTCTCGGGCTGGGTACAGCAATCGAGCGATAGATGATAGACAGACAAACTCTGCTGCAGGAAGGCCGGGGGGACAGACAGACGGACGCAGCCAGCGCCCCATGACAGCAGCACAGTCCCTGCCCTGTGTCCCTCACGTGGCTTGTTCTGCTCCCTGCAGGTCTCGGGATTCAGCAGCTGCCCCCCACGGCGAGCATCCCGGCCGGCAGCAGCGTCACCCTGAGCTGCACCTTCCACATCTTCAACCAGACCGGGACACAAGTCACCTGGGCCAGGGGCTCCCGGGAGGCCGTCGTGCTGGACCCCGCCCACCCCTTCTACCAGGGGCGGCTGGCCGAGAGCCAGCGGGACCAGCAGGGCCAGGTGGAGGCCACGGTGACCCTGTCGGAGCTGATGGAGAGGGACTCGGGTCTCTACCGCTGCTACATCACCTACCCGCAGGGCGAGCAGGGGAAGGGCACCGGGACCACCCTGACTGTGATGGGCAGAGGTGACTTGGGGGGCTTGGGACTCGGGGCCTTTCCTTTTAGGAGGCATCAGCTCTGATCCGGGCCCAGGGTGGGGACTGGCTGGCTCGGGAGTGGGGAATGAGGAATTTCCCCTCTAGGGGGTGCCAGCCCATGAATCTCCTAGCCCCTCATTTCTCTTGTCTAGAGTCCCAGGGGGACGTGAGCTCTGTTCCCAGAACAGCCAACTCGGGGCTGCTGGGTGGTTGGTTCGTTCATTTGTGCATTGACTGTACTAAATTCTTCTCTTACTTTTAATTCAAACGAAGCTGTTGCAGAAATTCCAGCCGGCTGCAAGAGAGCGCTGGTCCCAAATGTTGGAGCGTCCACCCAGAAACCAGGTGAGTTTGCCACAGAGTTCAGGGTAACGGCTCTTGTTGGGGTGAACAAATGACTGGATTTATCCAGTCTCCAGCATTGCAGCTCTTCTCTGGGGATTGATAGAGCAGTGCGGATGGAGGGCGGGCAGGATAGAAATGGAAGATGGATGGCTGAATTGACAGATGTGGTGTGACGGGTTGGATCACAGAAAACCCCCTGGGAACTGCCGACTGATGTGCTGAGACTACCTCTGAGCCGGTTTTCCCTGGCAGCTTGGGACTTCAGTGCCCTGCCTGGTTCGAGCCAGACACGCCAGCCTGCTGCAACCCAGACCCAGGTCTGAACAACGTCCCCCAGAAGCTGCAGGCTTAACTGAAAACAGCTTAAGAAGTGCTCCTGTCTCCAACACTCAGATGCCCAGCTCCCAATGGGATCCAAACCCCCAATAAATACGTTTTACCCTTATACAGGGTAAACTCATAAATTGTTCACCCTCTACAACACTGATAGAGAGATATGCACAGCTGTCCCGCCCCCACCCACCCCCAGGTATTAATACATACTCTGGGTTAATTAATAAGTAAAAAAGTGATTTTATTAAATACAAAAAGTAGGATTTAAGTGGTTCCAAGTAATAACAGACAGAACAAAGTGAATTACCTAGCAAAATAAAATAAAACATGCAAGTCTAAGCCTAATACCATAGGAAAGTGATCACAGATGAAATCTCACCCTCAGAGATGTTCCAATAAGCTTCTTTTACAGACTAGCCTCCTTCTAGTCTGGGTCCAGCGATCACTCACACCCCCTGTAGTTACTGTCCTTTATTCCAGTTCCTTTCAGGTTTCCTTTGGGGGTGGAGAGGCTCTCTCTTGAGCCAGCTGAAGACAAAATGGAAGAGTCTCCCAGGACTTTATATAGTTCTTCTCTTGCAGGTGGACACCCCTCCCTCCCCCTGTGTAGAAACCCAACTACAAGATGGAGTTTTGGAGTCACATGGGCCAGTCACGTGTCCATGCATGACTCAGGACTTTACAGGTGGCAGCCATTGTTCACATGCTACCTTGAATGTCCCCAGGTAGACTTCTTATGTGGATTGGAGTCTTCCAAGGTTCCATTGTCCGTTAAGTGTTTCTTGATTGGGCACTTAACTTGCCAATTCCTTTCTTAAGCAGCTGACCAAATGCCGTACTGAGGCTACTTAAAATCAAACAAGTACAGAGCCAATATTCATAACTTCGAATTCAAAAATGACCCGTGCATACGAATAGGCTGAATAGATTCAGTGGATCATAACCTTTGCAGAGAGATGTGACATGGCATATGTAGCACAAAACATATTCCAGGTATGTCACATATACAGTCATAAGCATATATCCATAAAGCCTTATGGGGTGCTAAGTCCCAGGTGGCTCTAGAAAGAAAGGGTGGATAGGTAGCAGGATGGATGGATAGCTCCAGAACTGGAGAATGGATGGACCTAGGGTCAGAGGATGGATGAATGAAGGAGAATCAGGGAACAGAGAGACAGACACTGATACTAAGCTAGCGAGAGGTGAAGGTTTAGCTCTGCACACAGGAATACAACGGCTGACGCTCTCTCTAAAGGCCACGACGGGTCTGTCCTGCTGCCCGGTGTATGATGCGGGTTCTCTCTCTTCCCTAGCTGCTCTGGGAGTTTCCCAGGAGCCCGGGTCCCTCCACATGACAACCGGGGAGAACGTGACCCTGAGCTGCACCTTCCAGAACAGACATGGCAGCAGAGCCAAGATAATTTGGCTCAGGGGATCCGCAGAGAATCTGGAGCTGGATTCTAACCACCCCTTCTACCGGGGGCGGCTCCGTGTGTCCAGGATGGACGAGCACAGACAGGGGAAGGCGACGCTGACCCTGACCGAGCTGGAGGAGCGGGACTCTGCTCTCTATCAGTGCTGCATCGAACTCGACCGTGGGGAGACAGGGATGGGAGGAGGCACCGAGCTGAGAGTGATGCAGACACACCAGAGAGAGACTGGTGAGAGTCAGGGGGGCAGGGAATGGGGTACGGGGTCTGTCCCCTATAGGGGGCGTCATCCCAGGAATCTCCTAACCCCTCTTTTCTATTGTCTAGGAGCTCCAGGGGGGCGTGAGCTCTGTCGGGACTCGGGGCCCCTCTTTTACCGAGCCGTCATCTCCCTGTCGCTCGTCGTTCTCTTCTCCCTGGGAATCATCCTCAGCCTGCGGCCTTGGAACGGTACTGGCTCCGTGCAGGTTTCGCCTTCACTTCCTGTCCCAAACGGTTACATGGAATTGCTGTGTGGGCTGGTAACCAGCCCCTGCCCCACCCCAGAACTAGCTGCTTCTCAGCACTGTGTGAGGGATCCCCACGTAACCAGCCACTGCCCCACCCCAGAGCCAGCTGCTTCTCAGCACCGGGCAAGGGGTCTCCATGTAACCAGCCCATGCACCCCACCCCAGAGGGGCTGTGTCTCAGCGCCAGGTGAGGGGACCCTGTATAAACAGCCCCCACGTTCTACCCCAGAGGTGGCTGCATTTCATCCCTGGTGGAATCAGTCTTTCTCTGGTATTTATAAGGCTTCATTCCCGTGGTGTTTCCCCCCAGTATGTTCAGTGATGCTCTCGTTCTGTTTCCCAGGTGTCCCCGTGGATCCCGTGGTGGGGGCTGGCTCCAAGCCGCCCCCAGCACAAGGGCAGGTGTCTCTGATTTAGCCGCTCACGGGGCGCTGGTCACTGGCAGGATTTTCCCAGCTCCAGGTTCAGAAGCTGTCAGACTTCGCTGGACTCTGAGCCGCCTTCCGGGGGCTCCTGCCGGGCCAGGGCTTCTCCGCTCTCCTCTGCTTCTGTCTGTGGGTCTGGCCTGTACATCTTGGGTATGAGAAGAACAATAAAGAAAATTAAATATTTCTCCAGATTCATTCCTCGTGGGACAATATTTTTTCATTTACAAATCTAAAGTACACGCTGTAACAGAGTCAGCCGCCAGAGAAAACCGAATTCTAGAGAAAACCTACCTGGTTTATACAGGAAAAATCTATCTGGAGCAGGCTTGATTTGGTAGAAGGAATTCGCTGATTGAAAGAGAAACATGTTGCAAGAAATAAATATATTTCTATGTCTGGAAATAAAATCTATCGCAAAAATTCCTTTATTCAAAATTATGTTATTCCTCGTGGAAAATAAATGGCAGAGAGGGGACGGAACGTGGCCCAGGATGGGGCAATGAACTGAGGACAGAACCCAGGAGTCCTGGCTCCCAGACTGACCCCCCTCCCCGCTCTAACCATTGGACCCCACTTCCCTCCAGTGGGATACAGCTACGCACATGCACCAGCCAGCCCCTCACACAGGGCATAGCACACGCCCCACCCTCCATCCATCCTTTGTCCCCAGTCTATCACTGTGGCCATCTCAGAGGTGCTTTCCACCGGCCCCCCCGGAGGTGACATTTCTGGAGGATGCGGAGGCTGAGCTGAGCGGGGCTGCGGAGTCACCCAGAGACCCGGGACCATGGAGCAGCTGCCAGCCCTGAGCACCGTCCTCTGTGCTGTCCTCCTCATCCCCACCTGGGGAGCAGGTATATTGACAAATCCTGGCTAATTTAATCTGTCCACCTGCCCCACCCCTAGATCCATCTGTGTCTGTCCATCCATCCACCTACCTCACCCCTAGATCCATCTCTGTCCATCCATCCATCGACCCCACCCCTAGATCCAACTCTATGTTCTCTCAGTCTAGATCCTTATCTATCTATTCATCCCACCCCATCACTTAATTAATGACTGTTCATCCATCCATCCTCCATCCCTACAGCATCCATACCTATCTCTCTATACATCTGTCTGCCACCTCCATCCCTAGAGCTGTATCCATCCTTTCCTCTAACCCCACCCTTAGCTCCATGTCTGTCTGCCTAGCCCCATGCACATGCGTCTATCCAATCTAACCCACCCTTCCTTCTGCAGTATCTCCCCATTTCCCTGCGGTCTCTATCTATCCCTCCCACCCGCAGTCTCCGTCCATCTGTCCCGCCTCAAGATCCCCCACCTCATGCATCTTTAGCACACCACAAATAGGAAATGTGGAGCCAGCATAAACTAGACTGGATTGAACATCAATATAGCAAGTCCAGGGCTGCTCCGTGGTTGGGTCATTCATTTTTGACCCATTCTCTGGTGGAATCAGTATCTCTCTCTCTCTCTCTCTCTCTCTCTTTCTCTGGTATTCATAGGGCTCCAGCCCCGTAGCATTTCCCTCCTCCCCCGCCCAGGCATGCCCATGGATCCCGCACCTGAAAACTCTAGGGGTTTTTTTTGCAGATAATAATTTAGAAGTTAGACCCAGTGCTCCTGTCAGCTAATTCCTATATAAAGAAAGAAAAAAATATACAAACACTCAGTAATTTTCAGATGACGTGTACATTTAGAACACAAAACCACATCTGAAAAAATGGAATTCTTCCAACCTCCAGCAGTGTGTGTGTACACGCGGGGGCCCGTTTCAACTCAGGAAACTGGCACCGTGAGCTAATACATTTCCTGCTGAAGTGAAGAGCACCATGAGGTGACAGATTATAGGATTTGTAGGAGCAGGCTGGGCAGAATCCGGTTGCCAGATTTCTACTGCATTAATAGCCCAAAGTCATTTAAAAGCTAGCCCCACAGTAGCCCATTCTTTTTATTGAAACAAAGGTTTTTTATGAACAGATTGATCTGTACCTTTAGAAAGAATCACTCTCTAGAGTAGAATTAAAGGCTGGATATTAGCAGCATGGACGTATAACAAACAATATATGGCAGCCAAATCTTACAAACAGTTCAGATTGGCTCGGGTTTCTGTGCACGGAAGGTTTATACAAACAGTGATGATACATACAAAGGATTAAGTAGGACGGAGGTTTCTAGTCTGTTGCTGTAAGGATTGGTGAGAGTAAACAGCACCGTAGTGAAATGCACCGATGCTACTCAAGTCTGTGAGACTCGGCCGTGCTCTCAGAAATGTTAAAGTACAACAGGAGCTAACAATATTTACCAGCTGGACGAGAAGGAGATATAGAAGACAGCTGCGAAATGTCTGCTTGAGAGCAACAGTCGAGGAGCAGCAGCTCCTTAAAAGATATCTGGGAAAAGGTCCTAGAAAAGTGCAGCCCCACCCTGGGGAGATTTGGTAAGATCCCGGCATTCACAGAGGAGTCGGTGTTTCTGTGTCACAGCCCATGGACCTGACCCAAAGCCCATTGCAGGCAAAGGAAAGACTCCCCCAGCCACGTGGGACTAAATGACTAAATGACCACGCTGGGGCACGGCCATTCCCTGCAGAATTAGAGAGTGGGGGAAATGGGGAAGTTGTCAGTGTCGTTTGAACACTATTTGTGGTGGTGGCAGCTCACGCTTGTTTCTTGACAGCAGGGAAAGATCTCGGGGGGGTCACTCTGCAGCGCGGCTCTTGCAGCCTGAAACGTCCAAAGCTGGGCTGTCTGTGGGGATAATGATCCCCTGAACGTGCCGGGGGCAGCAGCCCCCCCTGAGCAGCCCTTGACACCAGCTGGGATCCGGCCCAGAGGCTTTGACAGAATAAATCTTTGTGAACTGGTCTCAGGGTGGGGCTCCAGCCCGGGAGAGTGACATTTTCTGAAGGAACCCCAGAAAATCAAACCGGAATTGGCCCTTTTTGCTCGGCAGAGGGTGACACCCACGTGCTTAGCGCTGCACGTACATGGGGAGGTGAGTGGGGTCTTGTGGGTTCAGAGCAGGGGGCCCTGGAAGTCAGGACTCCTGGGTTCTCTCCCAGGCTCTGGGAGAGGAGTGGAGTCTAGTGGGTTATACACCCCCCCCAAGCCAGTCCACCCCCATCACTGCCTGGATCACAGTCGGGGAAGCTCCCCCCTCTCAGAGTGACCAGCTCAGGCTCTCTGCAGACTCAGGCATGGGTCTCACCCACTCCTGGCTGGAGAGATTTCTTTGCATCCATGAGGGCTAGAAGCATTTTTGGCCCTGCAAGCTGAGCGCCTGGAGATCGACTCCGGCTCATGGATGGAAACTGTGGTCAGTTATTTATGCGTTGCACACGGCCCTGACTCCGCTGGTTGTAAATCACCCCCCCCCCCCCCACCTGCTGCTGCCTTTGCACAAGCTGCGGCCTCGCCCTGAATTTCCTGTTTCTCACCACGACTCGCAGGAGCTCAAGTGCAGACAGAGCCCCGAGCCACTCGGCGCACTCCGGCCTGCCACAGAAACTGCAGCGAGTACCACAATAGCAAAAGGAGCCCCACCCCCGCCCCCTTGTAACCGGGCGCTGCACAGACCCCTATGACCAACATCAGGGACCCCGTTGTGCCAGGTGCTGCCCAGATCCCCCCCCCCCCCAACCAAAACTGGGGCCCTTTTCCTGCCGGCTCTGCACAGACCTGAACTGAATAATGACAAAAGGTTCTGGACTCAAATCCAGGAGGGGAGTGGGGTCTAGTGGTTAGAGCAGGGGGGGCGGGGGGGGGGCTGGGAGCCAGGACTCCTGGGTTCTCTCCCGGCTCTGGGAGGGGAGTGGGGGTGGGTGGGTCAGAGCAGGGGGGGCTGGGAGCCAGGACTCCTGGGTTCTCTGAGCAGCTCTGGGAGGGGGGTGGGGGCTGGGGGGTTAGAGCAGGGGGGCTGGGAGCCAGGACTCCTGGGTTCTCCCCGGGCCCGAGGGGGGCACCCCCAGAAGAAGAAGCTCCGCCCCAGCTGGTGGCACGTTCAGGAGGGGGGTGAGGACGATGGAGCCGGGGGCGGCAGCCGCCCCACGCTCACCGGCTGCCCCTGCTCAGACCCACGGGCCCAGGGGAGTCGGGAGCCAGCAGGAACCGAGGGCTGGAGCCGGGTGTGAATCGACCCTGACAGCTGGCCCCGCCCCCGGCCCCTCCCCCCTCTCAGGTGACAGCTGGCCCCGCCCCTGCCCCCTCCCCCTCTCAGGTGACAGCTGGCCCCGCCCCTCCCCCCTCTCAGGTGACAGTCGGCTCCTCCCCCCTCGCGCTCTCAGGCGCCGCTTCCCCACCCGTTTCCCGCCACTCCTCCCCCCCGCCGACAACTAGTGACAAGGACACTCGGCGGCGCCTCCTGATTGGCTGTCCCGCCCGAGGGAGCGAGGGAAAGGGCGGAGCCTGGGAGCGGCAGGGACCCGGGCTGGGAGGAGAATAAGGAGGCGGGGGCACAGAGTGGGCGGGGCTAATGAGTGGGTGGTAGAGGGAGGGGCCATTAGTGGGGAGGGGCAGGGAGTGGCTATTCAGTAGGGGAGGGACTCATGGGAGGGGGCAGGCAGGGAGGGGGAGGGGTCTTTGGGATGCAGGGATGAGGGGACAGTTGGGGGGGCTCTTCCCCCTTCCCCCCTCCCCTCCATCACTCGGGTGCAGCCCCTGCGGGGGAGCCAGGCCCCCAGCCCAGGTGCTTCTGCAGGGAGAGAGAGCTGGGGGGAGTCCTCTGTCCTCATCGCAGCCCCGGGGCAGCCTGCACCCCAAACCCCTCATCCCTGGCCCCACCCCGGAGCCCGCACCCCCAGCCGGAGCCCTCGCCCCCCTGCACCCCAAACCCCTCATCCCTGGCCCCATCCCGGAGCCCGCACCCCCAGCCGGAGCCCTCGCCCCCCTGCACCCCAAACCCCTCATCCCTGGCCCCACCCCGGAGCCCGCACCCCCAGCCGGAGCCCTCGCCCCCCTGCACCCCAACCCTCTGCTCCAGCCCTGAGCCTCTCATCCCCAGCCCTAACCCAGGGCCTGCACACCCAGCCGGAGCCCTCGCCCCCCTGCACCCCAACCCTCTGCCCCAGCCCTAACCCAGGGCCTGCACACCCAGCCGGAGCCCTCGCCCCCCTGCACCCCAACCCTCTGCCCCAGCCCTACCCCAGGGCCTGCACACGCAGCCGGAGCCCTCGCCTCCCTGCACCCCAACCCTCTGCTCCAGCCCTGAGCCCCTCATCCCCAGCCCTACCCCAGAGCCTGCACACCCAGCCGGAGCCCTCGCCCCCCTGCACCCCAACTCTCTGCCCCAGCCCCGAGCCCCTCATCCCCAGCCCCACCCCACAGCCCGCACACCCAGCCGGAGCCCTCGCCCCCTTGCACCCCAACCCTCTGCCCCAGCCCTGAGCCCCTCATCCCCAGCCCTACCCCAGAGCCTGCACCCCCAGCCGGAGCCCTCGCCCCCCTGCACCCCAACCCTCTGCCCCAGCCCCGAGCCCCTCATCCCCAGCCCTACCCCAGAGCCCGCACCCCCAGCCGGAGCCCTCGCCCCCCTGCACCCCAACCCTCTGCCCCAGCCCTGAGCCCCTCATCCCCAGCCCTACCCCAGAGCCTGCACACCCAGCCGGAGGCCTCACCCCCCCAATCCTCTGTCCCAGCCCCGAGCTCCTCATCCCCAGCCCTACCCCAGAGCCTGCACCCCCAGCCGGAGCCCTCGCCCCCCCTGCACCCCAACCCTCTGCCCCAGCCCTGAGCCCCTCATCCCCAGCCCTACCCCAGGGCCTGCACACCCAGCCGGAGCCCTCGCCCCCCTGCACCCCAACCCTCTGCCCCAGCCCCAAGCCCCTCATCCCCAGCCCTACCCCAGAGCCTGCACACCCAGCCGGAGCCCTGACCCCCCCAACCCTCTGCCCCAGCCCTGAGCCCCTCATCCCCAGCCCTACCCCAGAGCCTGCACACCCAGCCGGAGCCCTCGCCCCCCATACCCCAACCCTCTGCCCCAGCCCCGAGCCTCTCATCCCCAGCCCTACCCCACAGCCTGCACACCCAGCCGGAGCCCTTCCCCCCCTGCACCCCAACCCTCTGTCCCAGCCCTGAGCCCCTCATCCCCAGCCCTACCCCAGAGCCTGCACCCCCAGCCGGAGCCCTCACCCCCCCAATCCTCTGTCCCAGCCCTGAGCCCCTCATCCCCAGCCCTACCCCAGAGCCTGCACCCCCAGCCGGAGCCCTCGCCCCCCTGCACCCCAACCCTCTGCCCCAGCCCTGAGCCCCTCATCCCCAGCCCTACCCCAGGGCCTGCACACCCAGCCGGAGCCCTCACCCCCCCAATCCTCTGCCCCAGCCCTGAGCCCCTCATCCCCAGCCCTACCCCAGGGCCTGCACACCCAGCCGGAGCCCTCACCCCCCCAATCCTCTGCCCCAGCCCTGAGCCCCTCATCCCCAGCCCTACCCCAGAGCCTGCACACCCAGCTGGAGCCCTCCCCCCCTGCACCCCAACCCTCTGCCCCAGGCCTGAGCCTCTCATCCCCAGCCCTACCCCAGAGCCTGCACACCCAGCCGGAGCCCTCGCCCCCCATACCCCAACCCTCTGCCCCAGCCCCGAGCCCCTCATCCCCAGCCCTACCCCAGAGCCTGCACACCCAGCCGGAGCCCTCCCCCCCCTGCACCCCAACCCTCTGCCCCAGCCCTGAGCCCCCTCCCACACTCTGAAGGCCTGAGGCCCACCTCCGCCATATGAATTTTATGTGCACCAATATGGAGGTGCTGTGTCACACATCACATCCATATTGGTGCGCATAACAAAATTCATTCCGCACTGATGGGAACAATCAGAGGGAACCCTGCCACACACCCCATTTTCCCTTTGCACCCCATCACCTCCAGCTCTACCTGGGCACCGATCTCCCCCCTTGATGGTCCTGCCACTCACACCTAGCTCCCAGCTGCCCCTGGGATACCTGATCTCCCCTGGCGGTCCCTGGAGCGAGCAGCTCCCTCTGGGATCCACTGGGGGATCATTTTGGGGCAGTGAGAGGGGGCTGGGACCCACAGAGCGGTAAGGACACCATCACCCCCCTGCCCCCTTCCCTCTTGGCACAGGGGCAGATAGTTCATCACTGGAGAGTCTGTGCCCCCTTCCCCCCATTTCCACTGGGGGATCAACTCCCTCCTCCCCCGCCCTTGCACTGGTGGCTTGGTGCCCCCTGCTCCTTCTTTGCACGGGAGGGTCAGCTCCCTCCTCCCCCCTTTGCACTGGGGGGCAGCACCAGCTGCCGGCTCTGCTGTACTTCATGGCACCCGGTTTGCTCATCCATCACCAGAATGTTAATTAGCTCCAAGCATATCAAACTAACTAGTCCCCTAAAAATTAATTATGAACATGTTAATTAACCCTTAATTCCTAGGTAGATTTCGACTATATATCGCGGTTAGGGTGAGATAAAATATTGTTAGTTACTGAAGTGAAATTTGGGTAACATCACATAGTCATTGGCAGTAAATATGTTTACTTTTTTTTGTTAATGTTCTCACTTAAATGGGGTAAAAAAGAAGCTATTCGGCGGGGTTTGAGGGGGAACGGCATGCTGGGAAATATGCAAATTGGTTAAACGGCCACAGACTGGAGTAGGTGGAAGATCAGGCGCCTCGCGCTGCCAGGCAGCGGCCGTTTGGGGGCGTGAGAGGGGTGGTGGTGGTGGGGGGATACCTACGCATGCGCTGTGCTAACCCCTAGGTGGGGGCACAGGGGGTGTGCGCATGCGCCTGATTTCAGTTTCGGTTCTGTCCCCAGTCGGTGGCACGTGCGTCCACTTGTTCGAATTCACTGCGTTCCAAGGTGCATACGCCTAGCCCGTCCCTCTCACAGGGATGATTCCTGAGTGCGCATGCGTACAACCTGCTTCCCCGCCCTTTACTACACACGAGGCGCATGGGCAGTCGTCATTCCGGGGGCGCGTAATACGCATGCGCGCTGATCGGCATTCGTTCGCCAGAGTAACTAGCCCGCAGGTGGACGCGTCCGAGCCTCCTTCCCTACTGAACGCGCGCGTCCGAATCCCGCGCGGCTTCCCGGCCGCCACTGCGCATGTCGCGAGCAGAACCCCGCGGCTGCGCGCTGCTCTCCGACCGGCCTCCGCCCTCACGCGCCACTGCCGCGGCGGCGCCTAACGCGCGTGCGCCTCCAGCGCCCCGCCGTGTTCCAACGGCCCCAGGGATCTAGCCCCGCCCTCCGTGACTCCCTGCCCCGCCCCTTTGGGTCCCCGCCCTACCCCCCCACCCCTGAGACACTTAACCCCGCCCCCTAGGGCCTCCTGCCCCCCAGGGACTCAGCCCCGCCCCTCAGGATCCCAGCCCTGCTCCCCCAGAGCCCCCTGCCCCCCAGGGCACCCCCTGCTCCCTGCCCCCCCCCCACATAATGGCCCCAGCTTCTCCCCCGCCAGGGCCCAGCCCTTTCCCTCCAGGGCTCCCTGCCCCCCAGGGCACCACCCCTGCTCCCTGCCCCCCCCCCACATAATGGCCCCAGCTTCCCCCCCGCCAGGGCCCAGCCCTTTCCCTCCAGGGCTCCCTGCCCCCCAGGGCACCACCCCTGCTCCCCGCCCCCCCTCCCCCCATAATGGCCCCAGCTTCTCCCCCGCCAGGGCCCAGCCCTTTCCCTCCAGGGCTCCCTGCCCCCCAGAGTCCCAGCCCTGCACCCCCAAGAGCCAGACCTGCCCCGCCCCCCACGGCCCTGTCCTCTGTCCCCCAAGGACACTGGAGCCCCCCCCTCATGACAATCGCCACTCAGTGCCCTTCGTTTGCTGACTTTGTCCCTGTCTGTAGCACCCACCAGATGCCGTCAAGTGGGTCGTGACCTAGAAACGTCTTTCCCCTGGACAGCTTTATTCTTTGCAGGAAGAGGCAGCAGGAAAAACTGGAATCTCAGGTTCAGAGTTGGCCGGAGAAAAGGATTTTTTTTTCCTCCACTGAAAATGTCAACAAATAGATTTTACGCGCACAGTGATTATTTTCTGTGGAGAATTTCAATCTTGTGGCGAAATCTCAAAAACCGAACAGTTTTGATTCAGAGCAGGGCCGTGTAGGAGTTGTCACTCCAGAGCCTCGTTCTCTTTGGGCCAGAGTATATCTCCTATGATGCATCACTGCTAGGGACTCCTATAACGCCCTTCCCTCATTGAGAGAGGAGAACGTGGTGCATCATGGGAGATGTAGTTCTTCCAAGGAGCCTGCCCCATAGAGAATGAGACACCTGAGTTTACGGTGACCAGATGTCCCGGTTTTATAGGGACAGTCCCAATATTTGGGGCTGTGTCTTATATAGGTGCCTATTACCCCCCCCACCCCATCCCAATTTTTCACACTTGCACTCTGGTCACCCTACCTGAATTACAACTCCCATGGGGCACCACTTTGAAGTTTGGATGCCTCCTTTTCTGTGAGTCAGGCTCCTGGGCTGAACTATACCTCCCCTCTTGGTGAGGGAAATGACACCAATTCACACCAGCTGGGGATCTGGCCCACAGCCTCACACATCTATCACCACAGTCATCTGTAAGTAACTGTCCAGAAGCAAAAGGCCCAGCCCATGGACTAAGCCTGGGAGATGCCTCCAAGGTTGTGTGATGAAGGGATCTCCTGCCATTCGCTGCGTCTCCCTTTCCTTCACAGTCAGATCTGACTCTTCAGAGCTGCTGGGTCCGGACGGAGGCGTATTCTGTGTGAGCCGGAGCCTTGAACATAATCTCGACGTATTGCAGATCCTCACTCGCGTTACCACCAGCTCTGCTGTGCCCCTGTTGAAGACACAAATCAAGTCACACGAGCTCCATCTGCCACTGCCGTCTTTCCAGCCCCGTGAGTGCATTTAAGGGGGAAGTGGGTAAAATGGAGACCCATGGCTGTGTGTTGGGGAATTCGTGTGTGCTATTGTCCCCAGCACACATAGCCCCACGCCAGTGTGACTCAGCCCCCAGAGGGACCCCCCCCAAGTGGATACAGGTCGGCAGAGCTGTGTGCGGAGAAGGGAGCCCAAGGCTGGAATAGCAGAGGGGCTGCGAGTTGAGACTCGATCTATCCACCTATCTTTGTGCACGCTGATCTGTACGTACATGTCTGCCTATCCCCATGTGCACGTCTGTCTGTCTAGATCAGTGGTTCTCAACCTTTCCAGACTATTGTACCCCTTTCAGGAGTCTGATTTGTCTCGCATTCCCCAAGTTTCACCTCACTTAAAAACTACTAGTTTACAAAATCAGACACCAAAATACAAAAGTGTCACAAGAAGAAGAACAGGAGTACTTGTGGCACCTTAGAGACTAACAAATTTATGAAGTGGGCTGTAGTCCACGGAAGCTTATGCTCTAATAAATTTGTTAGTCTCTAAGGTGCCACAAGGACTCCTGTTCTTCTTTTTGAGGATACAGACTAACACGGCTGCTACTCTGAAACCTGTCAAAAGTGTCACAGCCACTCTGTTACTGAAAAATTGCTGAATTACTCCTTTTTACCATATAATTATAAAAGAAATCAATTGGAATATAAATATTGTAGTTACATTTCTGTGTAGAGTTTATAGAGCAGTATAAACAAGTCACTGTTTGTATGAAATTTTAGTTTGTACTGACTTTACTGGTATTTTTTTATGTAGCCTGTTGTAAAACTATGCAAATATCTAGATGAATTGATGTAGCCACTGAAGCCCTTGGTGTTGAAAACCACCGGTCTAGATGATAGATAATCTGGTACTTTTGCAGCTTCTGTTACTGTAATATTTAATGGCTAAAGCATCCCTAACCCTCTCCCATGTTCCGTTGCTCAGGTTTCTACCAGAGTCACATGGACCGCGCATCAGCACTGTCTTGAAATTGACACCACCACCCAGTTAAACTCAGGCTCCAATGTTAATGGTCTCACCTTTGCCGGCTGCTGCTGTTGGGTGTCTGGGGAGGCTGCTGGGGAGGAAAGGAGGAGGCATGGGTTACTGTTGGAAGAGATGACTGGAGGCGTAGGAACTGAACAGAGGACTGGAGAATGTAGATCGGAGGCTCCCGTTCCCCCTTGCACCAGTAGGACCGAAGAGAAGTACCTTTTGAAGGCCGGAAGAACAGGCAGATGGAGTGAGCGCAGAAGGAGGAGTAAATACCTGTGCGTCTGCGCAGCAGGAGGGCGGTAACTAAGATGATGATGCTGACGCCTGCCAGAGCAATCGTGGCTCTGTAGATGGTGAGTTCTGTGCTGGTATCCTGCTTCGATTCCTTTCTGTCGTCTAAATAAAAGGAAGGATGTTAATGTTTCCAGTGGCAAGAATCCTGGGAAGAGCCATAGGAAACCATTTCCAGTGTATTTTGTTGTAGCACTGGATTCTGATCTCATTGGTACCGTAACAGTGTGAATGCAGAGTGACTCTGGTAGTGGAGTCAGGGCTGGATTCTGATCTCACTGGCCCTGGTGTGAATCCAGAGTGTCTCCATTGACACCAGTGTAGTCAGGGCTGGATTCTGATCTCAGAGCAACCAAAGTACATCTGGAGTAATTCCATTGCAGTGAATGGAGTCCAGTCTGGATTCTGGTCTCCATGACCACAGTGTGAATCCAGAGTGACCCCACAGATGTCAGCAGAGTCAGGGGTGGATTCTGATCTCTGTGAGCCCGATGTAAATCTGGACTGACCCCACTGATGCCAAAGGAATGAGGGCTGTATTCTGATCTCAGTGATTCTGGTGTGAATCCAGAGTGAGCCCACTGACCCCAATGGAGTCAGTCCGGATTCTGATCTGAGTGACTCTGGAGTGATCCCACTTAAGTCTGTGGAGTTGCTCCCAATAGAAGCCACAGAGGCGAGTCCGGTTAGGTTGATGCAGCGTGTTAATGGCCAGCTGCCCTCCTGGGGTGTGGGCTAATGGCCGGCAACCTCCATTCATACATGGGACCAACGGGAGAGAATCTCAAGTGACTGGTGCAGCAGAGGGCATGGTGGTGCTGTGTGGGTCACGGGGCCATTCTCGTCTGTCTCAGGGTCGGCGGCTGCATGTCTATGGGGCTGTGGGTGTCCGATTGATTTCTGGACCTCTGTGTGCCTCTCTGTGTCTTTGGCTCTGGGGTTGTGTGTCCCTCACTCACTCCTGCATTAAGCAACCAACTTCCTCTTCAACAAACACTGCAAGAAAACTTCCCCAGTCTCCACCGGCGCCCATTGCAAACCCCTTCGCAGCTGCCAGTAGGAGTCTGATCTTCCCGCAGTGAGTCAGCAGGGCCGGGTCATAACCTCACCTGCGGCAGGCCAAAGGGCTCAGAGCCAACCCGGGCCAATAGCGAGAGAACAGAGGGAGACATCTCTGAGTGCACGATGGCTCTCGGGAGAAGTTGGGATCTGGGGTTTCTAACCACCTCTCTCACCCCGAGGCGCTGACAGGATGTGAGAGAGACCAGAGCTGCAGCCAGCGACAACTCAGCAGAAAAGCCGCCTCGAATCGGCCTGGAGATCTTTTAATTTAAACCTGACAAACACACACACACCCATACCCCCGCATGATCTCCACTGTGGCTTGGAGCCAGCCCTATGTCCCGTTCCCCACTTCCTGAGCCAGCCCGTCTCCCACTTTGGGGCCGGAGTGGATCCAGCGCCCCCCTAGAGGGGACAGGCCCCGTGCCCCATTCTTCCTGACTCTCACCAGTCGCACTCTGGTTTCTCCGCATCACTCTCAGCTCGGTGCCTCCTCCCATCCCTGTCTCCCCACGGTCGATTTCGATGCAGCACTGATAGAGAGCAGAGTCCCGCTCCTGCAGCTTGGTCAGGGTCAGCGTCGCCTTCCCCTGTCTGTGCTCGTCCATCCTGGACACACGGAGCCGCCCCCGGTAGAAGGGGTGGTTAGAATCCAGCACCACGTCTTCTCCAGATCCCCTGAGCCAAAGCACGTTGGTTCTGCTGCCATTTCTGTTCTGGAAGGAGCAGCTCAGGGTCACGTTCTCCCCAACTGTTGAGTTGAGGGACCTGGGCTCCTGGGAAACTCCCAGACCAGCTAGGGAAGAGAGAGAACCTGCATCATACACCAGGCAGCACCGTGCGGCAGGAGAGACCCGTCCTGGCCTCTAGAGACAGCTTCAGCTGCTGTGTTCCTGTGTACAGAGCTAAACTTTCACCTCTCGCTAGTTTAGTAGCAGTGTCAGTCTCTCTGTTCCCTGATTCTCCTTCATCCCTCCACCCATCCACTGATCCTAGATCCATCCATCTGTTCTCCAGTCCTAGCTCCATCCATCCAAACTTTCATTCCTAGACCCATGTCTGTCAATTCATTCATCCATTCTTGTCCATCGCTCCCTAGATCCACATTGATCGATCTATCCCCCAGGAAGATCTGCAATCCCAGATGCTAGATAAATCGAATAATTTGTTCACCTTATCAAGAGCCTTATTCCTGAATTCTGTGCCATACTCACCTGGTTTCTGGGCGGACGCGCCAACATTTGGGATCTGCACTCTCTTGCAACCGTCTGGAATTTCTGCAACAGCTTCGTTTGAATGAAAAAACAGGAGTGGGTGGGTGAGGTTCTATGGCCTTCAAGGTGCAGGAGGTCAGACCAGATGATCATGATGGTCCCTTCTGGCCTTAAAGTCCATGAGAAGATTTTAGTGCATTTCTGATGGCCGCCATCTTGGCCAACAGCCTGCAGATTGAACCGGGAACATCAAAATCTAAAAGCACAAGTTCCTACAACTTGAGCTAGAAGAGCCGGGGCTGTAACAACTTGTATTCTGGGTAGATCAGCACAGAGTGTGATCTCTTAACTCGCACTCTCCAGTGAGTGACACATTCAGTAAGGAAATGAACGATCCAGTCTGGACAGCAGCCCTGGGTTGGCTAATCCCATGTTAAATCCAGCCTAGTTGACACTGGCTCCACATGTTGTGTTTGCAGCCTGTTAAAGATTTGTGTGGGGAGCGAGAGATTAGAGCCATCTCAGGAAGGGAGGGATAGATCCTGTGGGGAGAAGGATGGAGGCACATATTGTTGAGGGAAGGATGGGTGGATGGATACCGCACAGGGGTGGATAGATAACAGAGGGGAGGGTGGGTGGATTAGTTTAGATAGATGGGGATGGCTAGATATGGCTGTGGGGAAGGGAAGGGATGGACAGATTGACCTGGGGGAGTAGACAGACTGATCCCCAGGTTAGCTAGCCAAGATTTGCTGACATACCTGCTGTCCAGTTGGGGATGAGGAGGACAATGCAGAGGACGGGGCTCAGAGCTGGCAGCTGCTCCATGGTCCCCGCTCTCTGGGCGGCTCCGCAGGGCCCGCTCAGCTCAGCATCCCCCGGAAGCGTCAGTTTGCGAGGGCCGGTGGAAGCGTTTGTGGTCAACATCTCTGAGATGGGCCGGATAAGGGGGGGAGGAGAGTTAGGTGTTTGTCTGTGCTAGTAAATGTGACGGGGCCTGTGTACATGTTTGTGACCATGTGTGCCCCCTGCTGGCATGGATCAGCCCCGCTCCTCTGTGTGTCCTCGACCCCAAAACGCCCACAGCTGCGGGGAATTCCCCTCCACTCAGAGCTGGGTTGGCCGATGTGACGGAGCAGGGAGCAGGGCAGATTTGACCTGGGAATGTTGCAGGGGGGTTGCGGTGGGGATGTGGGACTTCCCTTGAAGGAAGCTACCTGAGCTGTAACCTGAGCCAGGAACGGGGGTGGGGAGAATTAACACCTTCTGCCCAGGAGACTGAACAAAGGAGAGGAGGAGCTGGGGGGAGGGGGAAGAGAGGAGCTGCAGGAGGACTTTTGGTTTGGTTTCAGTTTGGGCTGGGTGGTGCAACGCAGGGAACCCCAAGCTGGGGTCTAAGCTCCCTGAGGGACCTAATTGAGGGGGGTCTGGTCGTACCTACACGCTCTGCTTGAGACTGTGTTCCTGTCCTTAAATAAACCTTCTGCTTTACTGGCTGGTTGAGAGTCACAGTGAATCTCAGGAAGAGGGGTGCAGGGCCCTGACTCCCCCACACTCCGTGACAACTGGTGGCAGCGGCGGGATCTACTGCACCCCGTGGACGGCGCTTCCTGCAGTAAGTGACTGGGGAGCAGTAAAACGAAGGGGGATTGACGGGACCAGGCGTGCTGAAGAGTGAGAGAGAGACGGTTATTACCCCTGGGAGTGTGTGACCAGCGAGAAGGACTTTTGCGGTAACAGGGTCCCCCGGGGGGATCGCAGCGAGTGGTCCCAGGGGCGGAGGAGTCTGCAGCTCGACCCTGGCAGAGAGGTGGTGACCTTGAGAAGGGCTGGCACACTAGGGGTCTCCCTGGGAACTGTGGGGAGCTGTGAGCACACAGGCCGGTGAGTGGCCAGCAGGAAGATGTATGCCAAGCGGCTTAAGAGTGACCTGGTGGAGCTGTGCAAGCAGAGGGGGCTGCGCAGTGGGAGGCTCACCAAAGCACAGCTCATTGCCCGGCTGGAGGCAGGAGATCGCGCGAATGAACTGATCCCTGTGTCTCAGGGAAGCAGCCTGGCAAATGCAGCGCAGGCCCCAGTGTCTGTCCCAGCTGGGAGTGGTCAGCCGGCTGCTGAGGGCTTCCCGAGACCCCTCCTTCCTATGCCTAGGGGAAAGGTGGGGAGGAGCCCAGCAAATACCGAAGGCGCCGTGACCCCCCCGGCCAGCAAGGGACCCTCCCGGCGAAGCTCGCCGGCCAGCAGAGGATCCTCCCGGCGACGTTCGGCATCTGTGGAGCGGAATTGGCTGGAATGGGAGAAAGAGCTAAAATTGAGAGAGCTGGAGGATCGTGAACAACAGAGACAGCATGAACGGGAGGAGAAAGAGAAACGGAGGCAGCATGAACGGGAGGAGAATGAGAGACAGAGACAGCATGAACTGGAACTGGCGAGACTGAAGGGCAGCGAACCCCCGGCTGCGGTGAGTGAGGGGGGACCCAGGACTGCACGGAGCTTTGATAAGTGCATCCTGGCCCCACGCAAGGAGGGGGAGGACATGGATGACTTCCTGGATGCCTTTGAGACGGCCTGCGAGCTGCACTGGGTTGATCCCGCGGACAGACTCCGGGTCCTTACCCCCTTACTGGACCCCAAAGCCGTGGCATTGTACCGCCAACTGGGAGAGGCAGAGAAAGGGGACTACGAACTATTCAAAAAGGCCCTGCGACGAGAGTTTGGGCTGACTCCTGAGATGTACCAGGAAAGGTTCCGGAGTCAGGATAAAACCCCTGAGATCTCATATCTGCAACTAGCCGTCCGCATGGAAGGATACGCCAGCAAGTGGGCTGATGGGGCCCAGACGAAGGAGGACCTGGTTAAACTGCTGGTACTGGAGCAACTGTATGAGCGGTGCCCATCCGACCTGAGGCTGTGGTTGGTGGACAGAAAGCCAGAGAACCCGCGAAACGCAGGGCGGCTGGCCGATGAGTTTGTAAAGAGCCGGTCAGGGGGTGGCAGGGAGGAGCCCCAAAGGAACAGGCCCGCCACGACGCAGAGAGAGAGTCACCCTGGGACCTCCCAAAGGGGGAATATGGGGAATCCCCTCCCACGGGGAATGCCCAGCATCAGGGACAACCGACCGGCTCGAGGGGACCCACGGGACATGAGCTGCTATTACTGCGGCCGAAGAGGCCACGTTCGGGCCCAGTGCCCCAAGCTCAAGGACAGACTGAGCAGACCGAACCCGCACCGGGTTAACTTGGTAGAGGCCCAGACGGACGAGGGGCAGGCTTCTCACGCAAGAGGGGCTGGCAGCTTATCAACTGCTCAAGAGAGAGAAGGGCCCCAGGCCAGCTTCTCTGGGGGGCCAGATGCTCCGGATTCAAAGTTCTCCGTTTACAGGGTGGGCGCGGGGCTGTCCCTGCGGAGCGAGTGCCTTGTTCCCCTGGAGGTGGATGGGAAGAAAGTTTATGGATACTGGGACACGGGCACAGAGGTGACACTGGCCCGGCCCGAGGTGGTGGCCCCAGATCGGGTGGTGCCCAACACCTTCCTGACCCTGACAGGGGTGGCCGGGACCCCATTCAAGGTTCCCGTAGCGAGGGTACACCTGAAATGGGGGGCCAAGGAGGGCCCCAAGGATGTGGGAGTGCACCACCATTTGCCCACTGAGGTGTTGATGGGGGGGACCTAGAGGACTGGCCAAGCAGCCCCCAGACCGCCTTAGTCGTGACCCGTAGCCAGAGCCGGCGAGGGGCACTACGCCCTGACCTTGGGAAGGATGTCACACCAGAGGCACCGATCTTCCTGCAGTGAGTCAGCAGGGCCGGGTCATAACCTCACCTGCGGCAGGCCAAAGGGCTCAGAGCCAACCCGGGCCAATAGCGAGAGAACAGAGAGAGACGTCTCTGGTGCCCGGTGGCTCTCGGGAGAAGTGGGGGTCTGGGTTTCTAACCACCTCTCTCACCCCGAGGCGCTGACAGGATGTGAGACAGGCCAGAGCTGCAGCCAGCAACAACTCGGCAGAAAAGCCACCTCGAATCGGCCGGGAGATCATTTAATTTAAACCTGACACACACAGACACACGCATTATATCCACTGCAGCTTGGAGCCAGCCCCATGTCCTGTTCCCCACTTCCTGAGCCAGCCCCTCCCCCACCTTGGGACCGGAGTGGAGCCAGCGCCCCCTAAAGGGAAAAGTCCCCGTGTCCCTATGCCCTGTGTGAGGGGCTGGCTGGTGCATGTTCGTATCTGCATCCCACTGAGAGGGAAGTGGGGTGCAATGGTTAGGGTGGATGGGCGGCAGTCTGGGAGCCAGGACTCCGTTCTCTCCCCAGCTCTGAGACGGTAGTGGGGCCTAGTGGGTACAGTGGTGCTGGGAGCCAGGACTCCTGGGTTCTGTCCTCAGTTCAGTGTCTCATCCTGGGCCACGTTCCTTCCCCTCTCTGCCATTTATTTTCCACAACGAATAACATGATTATGAATAAAGGAATGTTTGCGTAATAGATTTTATTTCCACACATTGACATATATTTATTTTTTGCAACACGTTTCTCTTGCAATTGGCGAATTCCTTCTAACAAATCAAGCCTGCTCCAGACATTTTTTTCCTGTATAAACCAGATAAGTTTTCTCTAGAATTCAGTTTTCTCTGGCGGCTGACTCTGTTACAGCATGTAATTTAGATTTGTAAATGGAAAAATATTGTCCCACAAGGAATGAATCTGGAGAAATATTTAATTTTCTTTAATGTTCTTCTCATACACAAGATGTACAGGCCAGACCCACAGACAGAAGCAGAGGAGAGCGGAGAAGCCCCGGCCCGGCAGGAGCCCCCGGCAGTGGCTCAGAGTCCAGCGAAGTCTGACGGCTTCTGAACCCAGAGCTGGGAAAATCCTACCAGTGACCAGCCCCCGTGAGCGGCTAAATCAGAGACACCTGCCCTGGTGCCTGGGGCAGCTTGGGGCCAGCACCCACCGCGGGATCCACGGGGACACCTGGGAAACAGAACGAGAGCATCACTGAACATACTGGGGGGAAACGCCACGGGGATGGAGTCCTATAAATACCAGAGAGAGACTGATTCCACCAGGGATGAAATGCAGCCACCTCTGGGGTAGAACATGGGGGCTGTTTATACAGGCACCCTTCACCCGGCTCTCAGACATGGCCCCTATGGGGTGGGATGCAGGGGCTGTTTATACAGGGACAGCTTTCCTGGTGCTGAGAAGCAGCTGGCTCTGGGGTGGGGCAGTGGCTGGTTACGTGGGGATCCCTCACACAGTGCTGAGAAGCAGCTGGTTCTGGTGTGGGGCAGGGGCTGGTTACCAGCCCACACAGCAATGCCATGTAACCGTTTGGGACAGGAAGTGAAGGCGAAACCCGCACGGAGCCAGTACCGTTCCAAGGCCGCAGGCTGAGGATGATTCCCAGGGAGAAGAGAACGACGAGTGACAGGGAGATGACGGCTCGGTAAAAGAGGGGCCCCGAGTCCCGACAGAGCTCACGTCCCCCTGGAGCCCCTAGACAATAGAAATGAGGGGTTAGGAGATTCCTGGGATGACGCCCCCTAGAGAGGACAGGCCCCTTGCCCCATTCCCTGCCCCCCTGACTCTCACCAGTCTCACTCCGGTGTCTCCGCATCACTCTCAGCTCGGTGCCTTCTCCCATCCCTGTCTCCCCACGGTCGAGTTCGATGCAGCACTGATAGAGAGCGGAGTCCCGCTCCTGCAGCTCGGTCAGGGTCAGCGTCGCCTTCCCCTGTCTGTGCTCGTCCATCCTGGACACACGGAGCCGCCCCCGGTAGAAGGGGTGGTTAGAATCCAGCTCCAGATCCTCTGCGGATCCCCTGAGCCAAAGCACCTTGGCTCTGCTGCCATTTCTGTTCTGGAAGGTGCAGCTCAGGGGATCTGGAGAAGACGTGGTGCTGCATGCTAACCACCCCTTCTACCTGGGGCGGCTCCGTGTGTCCAGTCTGGATTAGACCAGTCAGAGGAACGCGACACTGACCCTGTCTAAACTGGACAAGAGAGACTCTGGCCTCTATCAGGGTGTCTGATTTCTGGACCTGTGTGTGCTTCTCTGTGTCTCTGGCTCTGGGATTGTGTGTCCCTCACTCACTCCTGCATTAAGCAACCAACTTCCTCTTCAACAAACACTGCAAGAAAACTTCCCCAGTCTCCACCGGCGCCCATTGCAAACCCCTTCGCAGCTGCCAGTAGGAGTCTGATCTTCCCACAGTGAGTCAGCAGGGCTGGGTCATAACCTCACCTGCGGCAGGCCAAAGGGCTCAGAGCCAACCCGGGCCAATAGCGAGAGAACAGAGAGAGACGTCTCTGAGTGCACGATGGCTCTCAGGAGAAGTGCGGATCTGGGGTTTCTAACCACCTCTCTCACCCCGAGGCGCTGACAGGATGTGAGACAGGCCAGAGCTGCAGCCAGCGACAACTCAGCAGAAAAGCCTCCTCAAATCGGCCTGGAGATCATTTAATTTAAACCTGACACACACAGACACCCATACCCCCGCATGATCTCCACTGTGGCTTGGAGCCAGCCCTATGTCCCGTTCCCCACTTCCTGAGCCAGCCCGTCTCCCACTTTGGGGCCAGAGTGGATCCAGCGCCTTCCTAGAGGGGACAGGCCCCGTGCCCCATTCTTCCTGACTCTCACCAGTCGCACTCTGGTGTCTCCGCATCACTCTCAGCTCGGTGCCTCCTCCCATCCCTGTCTCCCCACGGTCGAGTTCGATGCAGCACTGATAGAGAGCGGAGTCCCGCTCCTCCAGCTCGGTCAGGGTCAGTGTCGCCTTCCCCTGTCTGTGCTCGTCCATCCTGGACACACGGAGCCGCCCCCGGTAGAAGGGGTGGCTAGCATCCAGCACCATGTCTTCTCCAGATCCCCTGAGCCAAAGCACGTTGGTTCTGCTGCCATTTCTGTTCTGGAAGGAGCAGCTCAGGGTCACGTTCTCCCCAACTGTTGAGTTGAGGGACCTGGGCTCCTGGGAAACTCCCAGACCAGCTAGGGAAGAGAGAGAACCTGCATCATACACCAGGCAGCACCGTGCGGCAGGAGAGACCCGTCCTGGCCTCTAGAGACAGCTTCAGCTGCTGTGTTCCTGTGTGTAGAGCTAAACTTTCACCTCTCGCTAGTTTAGTAGCAGTGTCAGTCTCTCTGTTCCCTGATTCTCCTTCATCCCTCCACCCATCCACTGATCCTAGATCCATCCATCTGTTCTCCAGTCCTAGCTCCATCCATCCAAACTTTCATTCCTAGACCCATGTCTGTCAATTCATTCATCCATTCTTGTCCATCGCTCCCTAGGTCCACATTGATCGATCTATCCCCCAGGAAGATCTGCAATCCCATATGCTAGATAAATCGAATAATTTGTTCACCTTATCAAGAGCCATATCCCTGAATTCTGTGCCATACTCACCTGGTTTCTGGGCGGACGCGCCGACATTTGGGATCTGCACTCTCTTGCAACCTTCTGGAATTTCTGCAACAGCTTCGTTTGAATGAAAAAACAGGAGTGGGTGGGTGAGGTTCTATGGCCTTCAAGGTGCAGGAGGTCAGACCAGATGATCATGATGGTCCCTTCTGGCCTTAAAGTCCATGAGAAGATTTTAGTGCATTTCTGATGGCCGCCATCTTGGCCAACAGCCTGCAGATTGAACCGGGAACATCAAAATCTAAAAGCACAAGTTCCTACAACTTGAGCTAGAAGAGCCGGGGCTGTAACAACTTGTATTCTGGGTAGATCAGCACAGAGTGTGATCTCCTCACTCGCACTCTCCAGTGAGTGACACATTCAGTAAGGAAATGAACGATCCAGTCTGGACAGCAGCCCTGGGTTGGCTAATCCCATGTTAAATCCAGCCCAGTTGACACTGGCTCCACATGTTGTGTTTGCAGCCTGTTAAAGATTTGTGTGGGGAGCGAGAGATTAGAGCCATCTCAGGAAGGGAGGGATAGATCCTGTGGGGAGAAGGATGGAGGGACATATTGTTGAGGGAAGGATGGGTGGATGGATACCGCACAGGGGTGGATAGATAACAGAGGGGAGGGTGGGTGGATTAGTTTAGATAGATGGGGATGGCTAGATATGGCTGTGGGGAAGGGGAGGGATGGACAGATTGACCTGGGGGAGTAGACAGACTGATCCCCAGGTTAGCTAGCCAAGATTTGCTGACATACCTGCTGTCCAGGTGGGGATGAGGAGGACAATGCAGAGGACGGGGCTCTGAGGTGGCAGCTGCTCCATGGTCCCCGCTCTCTGGGCGGCTCCGCAGGGCCCGCTCAGCTCAGCTCAGCATCCCCCGGAAGCGTCAGTCTGCGAGGGCCGGTGGAAGCGTTTGTGGTCAACATCTCTGAGATGGGCCGGATAAGGGGGGGAGGAGAGTTAGGTGTTTGTCTGTGCTATTAAATGTGACGGGGCCTGTGTACATGTTTGTGACCATGTGTGCCCCCTGCTGGCATGGATCAGCCCCGCTCCTCTGTGTGTCCTCGACCCCAAAACGCCCACAGCTGCGGGGAATTCCCCTCCACTCAGAGCTGGGTTGTCCTGTGAATCAGGAGCAGGGGGAACAGGGTCCCCCCCACCTCCCTGTAGCTCCCCATCAGCCCTGGGATGTAGCAGAGGGACAGCTGGCCTGTCTGTAAGGTAGGTGGGTTTGGCACCGTGTGTTTTATTGCGGGGGAGGTGGATGGGAGAGGGTGGAACGGGGCAGGATGGATGGATCTGTCCTCAGCGCCTTCAGTCTGTCTGTCAGCAATTCATCCCGTCCATCTGTCTGCGGGAAGGCCCTGTCTGCATCCGTCCACTCATCGCTCTGTCTATCCATCCATCCCCCTGTGGTAGGGCCCTCCATCCACCTGTCTACCCATCACTCTGTTCATCCATCCGTTGCTCTGTCCATCTGTCTGTGGTAGGACCCTCTGTACGTCCATCCACCCACCACTCCATCCATCTGTCTGGGGAGAGGGCCCTGTCTCCATCTGTCTACCCATCGCTCTGTCCATCTGTCTGTGGTAGGGCCCTGTCTCCATCCATGGCTCCATCCACCTGGCTGCAGTAGGGCCCTCTGTCTGTCCATCCATCCATCTATCGATCCGTCTCTGATACACTCTCTATTTGTCTATAGCTCTGTCCCCCCGCCCCCGTAATACGCTCTCTCTCTTCATCCCACACATCCCATTTTCCCTTTGCACCCCCGCCACCTCCAGCTCCCCCCGAGCACCAATCTCCGCCCTGACAGTGGAAACCCCAGTGATCCTGTCACCGACACGTAGCTCCCGGCTGCCCCGGGATAGCTGATTTTCCCCAGTGGTTCCTGGAACCAGCAGCTCCCTCTGTAATGCACTGGGGGATCATTTCGGGGCAGTGAGAGGGGACTTGGACTCACGGAGCGATAAGGACACCATTACCACCAGAGCACCCCAGCCCTACAGCCAGCGGCTGCATCAGAGAGGCCGAGGGCCCTGGGGATGCAGAAATGAACCCGTCCTGCTGTTGAACGCAACACCTCTGGTCAGTTTCACTTTCACACTCCCCTGCCCACAGGCCCAGTGACCTCCTGGCTGCCTGGTATCTGAGCAGGTGCCTCCCCCTCGCCAGCCACAAGAGTTTCCATCGTGTGCCCGGGCTGCTCGCTCCGGAGCAGCCGTTACTTGCCGTCCCTGGGTCCCGTCTGATCGACAGTCCCGGTCTGTGACTCCCGGGGTGGCTCCCAGCCCACGGAGAGCATGGGGCGGCTGCCGGCCCCTAGCATCATCTGCTTCATCGTCTTCCTCGTCCCCTCCATAGCAGCTGGTGAGACAAGCTCAGATTTATGAGGTGGATGGAGAGAGAACTCAGGAGTCCTGGCTCTGAGCTCTCCCTGCTCTAGCCCACTAGACCCCCACTTCCCTCCCATAGGGGTATGGAGAGATGGTCTCAGAATACATAGACAGCTGAGGATGGATGGATGGAAAGGGAGCGAGATGGAGGGGGGTGTTTGGGGATGGATGGATAAGGAGAAAGGGAAGGGGATGGATGGATAACTAGAGAGATGGAGGGGGTGTTTGAGGACGTATGGATGGATAGGGAGGTGTATGAGGATGGATGGATATACAGGGGAATACGTGCGGGGGTTGTAGGGGGATGGATAGGTTTATTCTAGAGGACTGTCTGGTCTACCATTGTTAAGGTTTAGACCAGCTTCCTCTTTAAAGCTTGACTCTCCTAAGTGCCCTAAAGTCCACCCGGTTACTTACATTGCCTTGAAATGCGGTGTGCTTCCCGGGGCTGCAGGCTGGGATTCGTGGGTAGCGGGGTGTGGAGGGGAATGGATGGTGCAGGTTAGCGGCAGATGCATGGATAGATGGACAGAACTGAGCATGGATGGAGGGAATGACAAATAACTGAGGACAGAGGGATGGACAAAGGTGAGGGTGGATGGATGACGGGAGAGATGGATGGATGGAGCTGAAGACAGATGGACGGCGCTGAGGGTGGATGGTTGGGTGGATAGATGGAGATAAGGACAGACAGATGGGTGGGTGGATGAGAGAGCTGAGGATGAATTGATGAATGGACAGATGAGGCTGTGGACAGGTGGGTGGCTGGACAGATCCGATGGTGGATGGACGGAAAGTGCTGAGGACAGACGGGTCTCGGGCTGGGTAGAGCAGTGGAGCAATAGATGATAGACAGACTCTGCTGCGGGAAGGCGAGGGGAACGGATAGACAGATGCAGGCAGCGCCCCATGACAGCAGCGCAGTCCCTGCCCTGTGTCCCTCACGTGGCTCGTTCTGCTCCCTGCAGGTCTCGGGATTCAGCAGCTGCCCCCCACGGCGAGCGTCCCGGCCGGCAGCAGCGTCACCCTGAGCTGCACCTTCCACATCCTCAACCAGACCGGGACACAAGTCACCTGGGCCAGGGGTTCCCGGGAGGCCGTCGTGCTGGACCCCGCCCACCCCTTCTACCAGGGGCGGCTGGCCGAGAGCCAGCGGGACCAGCAGGGCCAGGTGGAGGCCACGGTGATCCTGTCGGAGCTGATGGAGAGGGACTCGGGTCTCTACCGCTGCTACATCACCTACCCGCAGGGCGAGCAGGGGAAGGGCACCGGGACCACCCTGACTGTGATGGGCAGAGGTGACTTGGGGGGCTTGGGACTCGGGGCCTTTCCTTCTAGGGGGCATCAGCTCTGATCTGGGCCCAGGGCGGGGACTGGCTGGCTTGGGAAAGGGGAATGGGGAATTTCCCCTCTAGGGGGTGCCAGCCCATGAATCTCCTAGCCCCTCATTTCTCTTGTCTAGAGTCCCAGGGGGACGTGAGCT
This sequence comes from Chrysemys picta bellii, assembly GCF_011386835.1. NCBI lineage: Eukaryota > Metazoa > Chordata > Testudines > Emydidae > Chrysemys > Chrysemys picta. The sequence continues at coordinate 2,201,111 of NC_088802.1, read as the reverse complement.
CTGTTCCCAGAACAGCCAACCTGGGGCTGCTGGGTGGTTGGTTCGTTCATTTGTGCATTGACTGCACTAAATTCTTCTCCTACTTTTAATTCAAACGAAGCTGTTGCAGAAATTCCAGCCGGCTGCAAGAGAGCGCTGGTCCCAAATGTTGGATCGTCGACCCAGAGACCAGGTGAGTTTGCCACGGAGTTCAGGGTAACGGCTCTTGTTGGGGTGAACAAATGACTGGATTTATCCAGTCTCCAGCATTGCAGCTCTTCTCTGGGGATTGATAGAGCAGTGCAGATGGAGGGCAGGAGGGATAGAAAGGGAGGCTGGATGGCTGAATTGACAGATGTGGTGTGACGGGTTGGATCACAGAAAACCCCCTGGGAACTGCCAACTGATGTGCTGAGACTACCTCTGAGCCGGTTTTCCCTGGCAGCTCGGGACTTCAGTGCCCTGCCTGGTTCGAGCCAGACACGCTAGCCTGCTGCAAACCCAGACCCAGGTCTGAACAACGTCCCCCAGAAGCTGCAGGCTTCCAAGGTTCCATTGTCCGTTAAGTGTTTCTTGATTGGGCACTTATCTTGCCAATTCCTTTCTTAAGCAGCTGACCAAATGCCTTACTGAGGCTACTTAAAATCAAACAAGTACAGAGCCAATATTCATAACTTCGAATTCAAAAATGACCCGTGCATACGAATAGGCTGAATAGATTCAGTGGATCATAACCTTTGCAGAGAGATGTGACATGGCATATGTAGCACAAAACATATTCCAGGTATGTCACATATACATTCATAAGCATATATCCATAAAGCCTTATGGGGTGCTAAGTCCCAGGTGGCTCTAGAAAGAAAGGGTTGATAGGTAGCAGGATGGATGGATAGCTCCAGAACTGGAGAATGGATGGACCTAGGGTCAGAGGATGGATGAATGAAGGAGAATCAGGGAACAGAGAGACAGACACTGATACTAAGCTAGCGAGAGGTGAAGGTTTAGCTCTGCACACAGGAATACAACGGCTGCTGCTCTCTCTAAAGGCCAGGACGGGTCTGTCCTGCTGCCCGGTGTATGATGCGGGTTCTCTCTCTTCCCTAGCTGCTCTGGGAGTTTCCCAGGAGCCCGGGTCCCTCCAGATGACAACCGGGGAGAACGTGACCCTGAGCTGCACCTTCCAGAACAGAAATGGCAGCAGAGCCAAGATAATTTGGCTCAGGGGATCCGCAGAGAATCTGGAGCTGGATTCTAGCCACCCCTTCTACCGGGGGCGGCTCCGTGTGTCCAGGATGGACGAGCACAGACAGGGGAAGGCGACGCTGACCCTGACCGAGCTGCAGGAGCGGGACTCTGCTCTCTATCAGTGCTGCATCGAACTCGACCGTGGGGAGACAGGGATGGGAGGAGGCACCGAGCTGAGAGTGATGCGGAGACATCAGAGAGAGACTGGTGAGAGTCAGGAGGGCAGGGAATGGGGCAAGAGGCCTGTCCCCTCTAGGGGGCGTCATCCCAGGAATCTCCTAACCCCTCATTTCTATTGTCTAGGGGCTCCAGGGGGACGTGAGCTCTGTCGGGACTCGGGGCCCCTCTTTTACCGAGCCGTCATCTCCGTGTCGCTCGTCGTTCTCTTCTCCCTGGGAATCATCCTCAGCCTGCGGCCTTGGAACGGTACCGGCTCCGTGCGGGTTTCGCCTTCACTTCCTGTCCCAAACGGTTACATGGCATCGCTGTGTGGGCTGGTAACCAGCCCCTGCCCCACCCCATAACTAGCTGCTTCTCAGCACTGTGTGAGGGATCCCCACGTAAGCAGCCACTGCCCCACCCCAGAGCCAGCTGCTTCTCAGCACCGGGCAAGGAATCCCCACATAACCAGCCCCTGCACCCCACCCCAGAGGGTCCGTGTCTCAGCGCTGCGTGAAGGGTCACTGTATAACCAGCCCCCACATTCTACCCCAGAGGTGGCTGCATTTCATCCCTGGTGGAATCAGTCTTTCTCTGGTATTTGTAGGGCTCCATCCCCGTAGCATTTCCCCCCAGTATGTTCAGTGACGCTCTCGTTCTGTTTCCCAGGTGTCCCCGTGGATCCCACGGTGGGGGCTGGCCCCAAGCTGCCCCAGGCACCAGGGCAGGTGTCTCTGATTTAGCCGCTCACGGGGGCTGGTCACTGGTAGGATTTTCCCAGCTCCGGGTTCAGAAGCCGTCAGACTTCGCTGGACTCTGAGCCACTGCCGGGGGCTCCTGTGGGGCCGGGCTTCTCCGCTCTCCTCTGCTTCTGTCTGTGGGTCTGGCCTGTACATCTTGGGTATGAGAAGAACATTAAAGAAAATTAAATATTTCTCCAGATTCATTCCTTGTGGGACAATATTTTTCCATTTACAAATCTAAATTACATGCTGTAACAGAGTCAGCTGCCAGAGAAAACTGAATTCTAGAAAAAACCTACCTGGTTTATACAGGAAAAAACTGTCCGGAGCAGGCTTGATTTGTTAGAAGGAATTTGCTGATTGAAAGAGAAACGTGTTGCAAAAAATAAATATATGTCAATGTGTGGAAATAAAATCTGTAAGGCAAAAATTCCTTTATTCAAAATCATGTTATTCCTCGTGGAAAATAAATGGCAGAGAGGGGAAGGAACGTGGCCCAGGATGTGGCCATGAACTGAGGACAGAACCCAGGAGTCCTGGCTCCCAGCACCATTGTACCCACTAGGCCCCACTCCCGTTTCAGAGCCAGGGAGAGAAGCGAGGAGTCCTGGCTCCCAGACTGACCCCCTTCCCCGCTTAACCATTACACTCCACTTCCCTCCCAGTGAGATGCAGCTACGCACATGCACCAGCCAGCCCCTCACACAGGGCATACCACACCCCGCTACCTGCCATCCATCCCTTGTACCTGGTCTATCACTGCAGCCATCTCACAAGCTCTGACCACAAAACTTTCCACCGCCCCCCCCCAGAGGTGACATTTCCAGAGGATGCTGAGGCTGAGCTGAGCTGAGCTGGGCTGCGGAGTCGCCCAGAGTGCGGGGACCATGGAGCCGCTGCCAGCCCTGAGCCCCGTCCTCTGCATCCTCCTCTTCATCCCCACCTAGGGAGCAGGTATGTCGGCAAATCCTGGCTAATTTAATCTGCCTACCTGTCCCATCCCTAGATCCATCTCTGTCTGACCATCCATCTACCCCATCCCTAGATCCATCTCTGTCCATCCATCCACCTACCCCATCCCTAGATCCATCTCTGTCCATCCATCCACCTACCCCATCCCTAGATCCATCTCTGTCTGTCCTTCTGTCCATCTGCCCCATCCCTAGATCCATCTCTGTCCATCCATCCACCTACCCCATCCCTAGATCCATCTCTGTCTGTCCTTATGTCCATCTGCCCCACACCTAGATCCATCTCTGTCTGACCATCCATCTACCCCACCCCTAGATCCATCTCTGTCCATCCATCCACCTACCCCATCCCTAGATCCATCTCTGTCTGTCCTTCTGTCCACCTGCCCCATCCCTAGATCCATCTCTGTCTGTCCTTCTGTCCATCTGCCCCACACCTAGATCCATCTCTGTATGACCATCCATCTACTCCATCCCTAGATCCATCTCTGTCTGTCCTTCTGTCCACCTGCCCCAGCCCTAGATCCATCTCTGCCTGTCCTCCTGTCCATCTGCCCCACACCTAGATCCATCTCTGTTTGTCCATCCATCCACCTACCCCATCCCTAGATCCATCTCTGTCTGACCATCCACCTATCCCATCCCTAGATCCATCTCTGTCCGTCCATCTATCCACCTGCCCCACCCTAGATCCAGCTGTATCTGTTCTCTGTCTAGATCCTTATCTATCTATTCATCCCACCCCACCACTTCATTTATGGCTATTTATCCATCCATCCTCCATCCCTACAGCATCCATACCTATCTCTCTATACATCTGTCTGCCACCTCCATCCCTAGAGCTGTATCCATCCTTTCCTCTAGCCCCACCCCTAGCTCCATGTCTGTCTGCCTAGCCCCATGCACATGCGTCTATCCAATCTAACCCACCCTTCCTTCTGCAGTATCTCCCCATTTCTCTGCGGTCTCTATCCATCCCTCCCACCCACAGTGTCTGTCTGTCCGTCCCTCCCGCCTGAAGATCCCCCACCTCATGCATTTTTAGCGCACCGCAAACAGGAACTGTGGAGCCAGCATAAACTAGACTGGATTGAACATCAGAACAGCCAGTCCAGGGCTGCTCCATGGTTGGGTCGTTCATTTTTGACCCATTCCGTGGTGGAATCAGTATCTCGCTCTCTCTTTCTCACTGGTATTTATAGGGCTCCATCCCTGTAGCATTTCCTCCCCACTCCCCCCGCCTCTCCGCCCAGTAGATTCAGGGACGCTTTCATTCTGTTTCCCAGGCGTGCCCATGGATCCCGCACCTGAAAACTCTAGGGGCTTTTTGCAGATAATAACTTAGAAATTAGACCCAGTGCTCCTGTCAGCTAATTCCTATATAAAGAAAGAAAAAAATATACAAACACCCAGTAATTTTCAGATGACGTGTACATTTAGAACAGAAAACCACATCTGAAAAAATGGAATTCTTGCAACCTCCAGCAGTGTGTGTGTACATGCGGGGCCCGTTTCAACTCAGGAAACTGGCATCGTGAGCTAATACATTTCCTGCTGAAGTGAAGAGCGCCATGAGGTGACAGATTATAGGATTTGTAGGAGCAGGCTGGGCAGAATTGAGTTGCCAGATTTCTCAGATTTCCAGTCACTTAAAAGCTAGCCCCACGTTAGCCCAATCTGTTTATTGAAACAAAGGGTTTTTTTATGAACAGATTGGTCTGTACCTTTAGAAAGAATCACTCTCTAGAGTAGAATTAAAGGCTGGATATTAGCAGCATGGACCTATAACGAACAAGATTTGGCAGCCGAATCTTACAAACTGTTCAGATTGGCTCAGGTTTCTGTGCATGGAAGGTTTATACAAACAGTGATGATACATACAAAGCATTAAGTAGGATGGAGGTTTCTGGTGTGTTGCTACAAGGATTGGTGAGAGTAAACAGCACCGCGGTGAAATGCACCGATGCTACTCAAGTCTGTGAGACTCGGCCGTGCCCTCAGAAATGTTAAAGTACAACAGGAGCTAACAATATTTACCAGCTGGACAAGAAGAAGATATAGAAGACAGCTGCGAAATGTCTGCTTGAGGGCAGCAGTCGACGGGCAGCAGCACCTCAAAAGGTATCTGGGAAAAGGTCCTAGAAAAGTGCAGCCCCACCCTGGGGAGATTTGGTGAGATCCCGGCATTCACAGAGGAGTCGGTATTTCTGTGTCACAGCCCATGGACCTGACCCAAAGCCCATTGTAGGCAAAGGAAAGACTCCCCCCGCCACGTGGGACTAAATGACTAAATGACCACGCTGGGGCGCGGCCATTCCCTGCAGAATTAGAGAGTGGGGGAAATGGGGAAGTTGTCAGTGTCGTTTGAACACTATTTGTGGTGGTGGCAGCTCACACTTGTTTCTTGACAGCAGGGAACGATCTCAGGGGGTCACTCTGCAGCGCGGCTCTTGCAGCCTGAAACGTCCAAAGCTGGGCTGTCTGTGGGGATAATGATCCCCTGAACGTGCCGGGGGCAGCAGCCCCCGCCTGTGTCTCGCGGAGTCACAAGGGGCTGGCTCCTGCCTTTGTAACAGGTCCACATGGGAAGGTGAGGGGCAGATCACGATGAAATCTGCACCAAGCATCTTCCCACCTAAGCCCAGAGCTTCCTTCCCCCCAGGCCCCCAGCCCTGTTATTGGCTCTGCCAGATACACCTCTGCGTTCTTATTGGCTGCGCAAAAACTCGGGGGGGCAGGAGTTCCCCTGCCCCCCCCCCAATGGCACCCTTGTCGAGCAGCCCCGGGGAGCGAGCAGAAGGGGCCCGAGCAGCAGCAATGGGAGCGTGGGAGCTTTGTCGCCCCCTAGTGGCCACTGCCGTTATAGTTCTCCTCGGTACAGGAAATGGCCTGTGGCTCTGGGCATCGGGCTCCTGGGCATGGGTGGGTCTGGGGAGGGGAATGTGCACCCTGCAGGGCTGCTGGTGTGATCCTTGTTCAGAGATCTCTAGGGCCAGACCCCAAGTGGTGTGAATCGTCTGACGTTTTTCTGACTTCAATGGAACGGATTGCCAGACGCTCGGTATCTGACCCCATTGAGGTCAGTGGAGGTGTGGCCGCTTGACACCAGCTGGGATCTGGTCCAGAGGCTTTGATAGAATAAATCTTTGTGAACTGGTCTCGGGATGGGGCTCGAGCTGGGGAGAGTTACATTTTCTGAAGGAACCCCAGAAAATCAAACTGGAATTGGCCCTTTTTGCTCGCCAGAGGGTGACACCCACGTGCTTAGCACTGCATGTACAGGGAGAGGCGAGTGGGGTCTTGTGGGTTCAGGGGACACTGGGAGCTAGGACTCCTGGGTTCTCTCCACAGCTCTGGGAGAGGAGTGGTGTCTGGTGGGTTACAGCCCCCCTGAGCCAGCCCACCCCCATCACTGCCTGGATCACGCTTGGGGCAGCTCCCCCCTCTCAGAGTGACCAGCTCAGGGTCTCTGCAGACTCAGGCGTGGGTCTCACCTGCCCCTGGTTGGAGAAATTTCTTTGCACCCATGAGGGCTAGAAGCATTTTTGGGCTTGCAAGCTGAGCGCCTGGAGATCGACTCCAGCTTGTGAACGGAAACCGTGGTCAGTTGTTTGTGCGTCGCACGCGGCCCTGACTCCGACACGTCTGTAGCTGGTTGTAAATCACCCCCCACCCCACCTGCTGCTGCCTTTGCACAAGCTGCTGCCTTGCACGATGCTGAATTTCCTGTTTCTCACCACGACTCGCAGTAGCTCAAGTGCAGACAGAGCCCCGAGCCACTCGGCGCACTCCGGCCTGCCACAGAAACTGCAGTGAGTGCCACAATAGCAAATGGAGCCCCACCCCTTACCGCCTTGTAACCGGGCACTGAACTGACCCCTCTGACCAACATCAGGGACCCCGTTGTGCCAGGTGCTGCCCAGATTCCCCCCCCAACCAAAACTGGGGCCCTTTTCCTGCCGGCTCTGCACAGACCTGAACTGAATAATGACAAAAGGTTCTGGACTCAAATCCAGGAGAGGAGTGGGGTTGAGAAGGTTAGAGCGGGGGGGGGCTGGGAGCCAGGACTCCTGGGTTCTCTCCCAGCTCTGGGAGGGGAGTGGGGGCTGGTGGTTAGAGCAGGGGGGGCTGGGAGCCAGGACTCCTGGGTTCTCTCCCCAGGTCTGGGAGGGGAGTGGAGACTGGTGGTTAGAGCAGGGGGGGCTGGGAGCCAGGACTCCTGGGTTCTCTCCCCAGGTCTGGGAGGGGAGTGGGGACTGGTGGGTTAGAGCAGGGGGGGCTGGGAGCCAGGACTCCTGGGTTCTCTCCCAGCTCTGGGAGGGGAGTGGGGCCTAGTGGTTAGAACAGGGGGGGCTGGGAGCCAGGACTCCTGGGTTCTCTCCCAGCTCTAGGAGGGGAGTGGGGCCTAGTGGTTAGAACAGGGGGGGCTGGGAGCCAGGATTCCTGGGTTCTCTCCCAGCTCTGGGAGGGGAGTGGGGCCTAGTGGTTAGAGCAGGGGGGGGCTGGGAGCCAGGACTCCTGGGTTCTCTCCCCGGCTCTGGGAGAGGAGTGGGGGCTAGTGGTTAGAGAACAGGGGGCTGGGAGCTGCCCTACGCTCATCTGCTCACCCTGCTCAGACCCACGGCCCCAGGTGATCCGGGAACCAGCAGGAACCCAAGGTCGGGGGCCGGGTGTCAATCAACCATGACAGTTGGCCCCACCCCCTCGCCGTCCTTCAGGTGACAGTTGGCCCCTCCTCCTCCCTTCAGATGACAGTTGGACAAGGACACTCGGCGCCGCCTCCTGATTGGCTGTCCCGCCCAAGTGAGCGAGGGAAAGGGCGGAGCCTGGGAGCGGCAGGGACCTGGGCTGGGAAGAGAATAAGGAGGCGGGGCCACAGAGTGGGAGGGGCTAAGGAGCGGGAGGGAGGGGCAGGGTGTGGGGCTAATAGGAAAGCAGGCAGAGAAGGGGAGGGGCTATTGGGGGATGGGTGGGGCTAATGGGGGAGGGGCCATTAGCAGGGAGGAGCTACTCAGTGGGGGAGACACTAATGGAAGAGGGAGGGGGAGGGGCAATTGGGGGTAGGGAGGGGGAGGGGCCATTAGGAGAGGGAGGGGCTATAGGGACGGGGAGGGGCTGTTAGGAGGGAAGGGGCTATAGGGAGGGGGAGGGGCCATTAGGAGAGGGAGGGGCTATAGGAAGGGGGGGGCCATTGGGACACAGGGATGAGGGGGCAGTTGGGGGGGGCTCTGCCCTCCCTTCTGTTCTGTCTCTTCCCCCTTCCCACCCATCTCCCCCCGTCACTCCGGTGCAGCCCCTGGTGGGGAGCCAGGCCCAGCCCCATGGGACAGGACCCTACTGCGGGATGAGGGGGGCGGGACGGGTTTCCTTTCCACCCCCCCAAGTCACCCCCCCGCACCAGGCCAGGTTTTGGGTATGGGGCCAGGTCGGACCGGGCAGCTGTGGGCAGGCGGAGTCCCTGGGCAGGGTGAGGAGGACGCTGGCCACCCCCTCACCAATTCGGGGTGTAGGTGCGAGCCTGGTTTGTCTTTGGGTGAATCTGGCCCTGAGCAGGGGGCTCTCCCCAGGTAGTCTGAGCTGTCCCATGGCCCCAGGGCGGCACTAGGGGCTGTGCTGCAGGGGGCGGGGGGCAGCAGGGGGCTCTCCCCGGGCAGTCAGGGCTCCCCATGGCCCCAGGGCGGTGCTAGTGGCTGTGCTGCAGGGAGCAGGGTGGGGGCAGCAGGAGGCTCTCTCCATCTGTGTGCAGAGAAGACCCTCCCTCTACCCTTCCACCCATCACTCTGTCTATCTGTCTGTGGTAGGGCCCTCTGTCCATAGATCCATCCATCCATCTGTAATACACTCTCTATAGCTCTGTCCCCGCCCCCACCGCCCCCCTGAAATACGCTTCTCGCTCTCTCTTCATCCTGCCGCATCTCTGCCCCAGTCCTGAGCCCCTCATCTCTGGCCTCATCCCAGAGCCCGCACCCCCAGCCGAAACCCTCACCCCCCAGCACCCCAACCCTCTGCCCCAGCCCTGAGCCCCCTCCCATACTCTGAACCCCTCAGACCCACCCTACCTTGCCACATGAATTTTATGTACACCAATATGGAGGTGTTTCGTCACACATCACTTCCATATTGGTGTGCATAACAAAATTTATTCCGCATTCATGGGAACAATTAGAGGGAACACTGCCACACACCCCATTTTCCCTTTGCACCCCATCACCTCCAGCTCTACCCGGGCACCGATCTCCCCCCTGACAGTGGAAACCCCTTGATGGTCCTGCCGCTCACATCTAGCTTCCAGCTGCCCCTGGGGTACCTGACCTCCCCTGGCGGTCCCTGGAGCCAGCAGCTCCCTCTGGGATCCACTGGGGGATCATTTCGGGGCAGTGAGAGGGGGCTGGGACCCACGGAGTGGTAAGGACACCATCACCCCCTGCCCCCTCCCCTCTTGGCACAGGGGCAGATAGTTCATCACTGGAGGGTCTGTGCCCCCTTCCCCCCATTTCCACTGGGGGATCAACTCCCTCCTCCCCCGCCCTTGCACTGGTGGGTCGGTGCCCCCTGCTCCTTCTTTGCACGGGAGAGTCAGCTCCCTCCTCCCCTCTTTGCACTGGGGGGCAGCTTCCCCGCCCCCTTTCCATTGGGGGTGCTGATCGCTCAGCACTGGAGGGTCCACCTCCCCCCTCCCACTAGGCAGGGCAGTTCCCTGCCCCCTTTGCACTAGGGCATTTCCCCCGCCCCCTTTGCACTAGGGCATTTCCCCACCCCCGCCCCCTCGGCACTGGGGGGCAGCACCAGTTGCTGGCTCTGCTGTACTCTATGGCGCCCGCTTTGCTCATCCGCCGACAGAATGTTAATTAGCACCAAACGTGTCCTACTAGTAAACTAACTAGTCCCCTAAAGACTAATTATGAATATGTTAATTAGCCGTTAATTGTTAGGTATATTTCAACTATATTTCGAGGTTAGGGTGAGATAAACTAGTGCTATTTCCTGAAGTGAAATTTGGTTAACATCACACAGTGATTGGCAGTTTACTATGTTTCGGGGGTGAATTCTGTCACTAAAATGGGGTAAAAAGACGCTATTCGGCGGGGTTTGAGGGGGAACGGCATGCTGGGAAATATGCAAATTAGTTAAACTGGCGGAGCAACTGGAGAAGGTGGCGGGAACAGGCGCCTCGCGCTGCCAGTCAGTGGCCGTTAGGGGGCGAGAGCGGGGTAGTTGGGGGCGGGATACGCACGCATGCGCTGTGCTAACCCCTAGGTCGGGGCACGGGTGGTGCGCATGTGTCTGCTTTCAGTTTCGGTTCCCTCCCCAGTCGGCCGCACGTGCGCCCACTCGTTCGATTTCATGGCGTTCCAGTGCGCATGCGTCTAGCCCATCCCTCTCAAAGGGTTTACTCCTCAATGCGCATGCGTAAAACCTGCTCTCCCTCCTCCCCCTCGCTGCACTGAAAATTTCAGCAAATAGATTTTACGCGCACAGTGATTATTTTCTGTGGAGAATTTCAGTGTTGTGGCGAAATCTCAAAAACCGAACAGTTTTGATTCAGAGCAGGGCCGTGTAGGGGTTGTCACTCCAGAGCCTCGTTCTCTTTGGGCCAGACGGTATCTCCTATGATGCATCACTGCTAGGGACTCCTATAACGCCCTCCCCTCATCGAGAGGAGAACGTGGTGCACCATGGGAGACGTAGTTCTTCCAAGGAGCCTGCCCCATAGAGAATGTGGTACCTGAGTTACAACTCCCATGGGGCACCACTTTGAAGTTTGGATGCCTCCTTTTCTGTGGGCCAGGCTCCTGGGCTGAACTGTACCTCCCCTCCTGCTGAGAGGAGTGACACGAATTCACACCAGCTGGGGATCTAGCCCCATCAACCCCCCAGAGCAACGGCCGATTGACACCAGCTGGGGATCTGGCCCACAGCCTCACACATCTATCACCACAGTCATCTGTAAGTAACTGTCCTGAAGCAAAAGGCCCAGCCCGTGGACTAAGCTAACACTAACCCTGGGAGATGCCTCCAAGGTTGTGTGATGAAGGGATCTCCTGCCGTTCCTTGCGTCTCCCTTTGCTGCACAGTCAGATCTGACTCTTCAGAGCCGCTGGGTCTGGATGGAGGCGTATTCTGTGCGAGCCGGAGACTTGAACGTGATCTCGGCGTAGTGCAGATCCTCACTCGCGTTACCACCAGCTCTGCTGTGCCCCTGTTGAAGACACAAATCAAGTCACCCGGCCTCCATCTCCCGCTGCCGTCTTTCCAGCCCCGTGAGTGCATTTAAGGGGGAAGTGGGTAAAATGGAGACCCTGGCTGTGTGTTGGAGGATCTGCGTGTGCTATTGTCCCCAGCACACATAGCCCCACGCCGGTGTGACTCAGCCCCCAGAGGGACCCCCCAAGCGGATACAGGTCGGCAGAACTGTGTGCGGAGAAGGGAGCCCAGGGCTGGAATAGCAGAGGGACTGCGAGTTGAGATTCGACCTATTCACCTATCTTTGTGCACGCTGATCTGTACGTACATGTCTGCCAATCCCCATGTGCACGTCTGCCTGTCTAGATCAGTGGTTCTCAACCTTTCCAGACTACTGTACCCCTTTCAGGAGTCTGATTTGTCTCGCATTCCCCAAGTTTCACCTCACTTAAAAACTACTAGTTTACAAAATCAGACATCAAAATACAAAAGTGTCACAGCCACTCTGTTACTGAAAAATTGCTGCCTTTCTCATTTTTACCATATAATTCTAAAATAAATCAATTGGAATATAAATATTGTAGTTACATTTCAGTGTAGAGTGTATGGAGCAGTATAAACAAGTCACTGTTTGTATGAAATTTTAGTTTCTACGGCCTTAGTTGGTGCTTTTTATGTAGCCTGTTGTAAACCTATGCAAATATCTAGATGAATCGATGCACCCACTGAAGCCCTCGGTGTTGAAAACCACTGGTCTAGATGATAGATAATCTGGTACTTTTGCAGCTTCCGTTACTGTAATATTTAAGGGCTAAAGTACCCCAACCCTCTCCCGTGTTCCGTTGCTCAGGTTTCTACCAGAGTCACATGGACCGCGCGTCAGCACTGTCTTGAAACTGACACCACCACCCAGTTAAACTCAGGCTCCAAATTTAATGGTCTCACCTTTGCCGGCTGCTGCTGTTGGGTGTCTGGGGAGGCTGCTGGGGAGGAAAGAAGGAGGCATGGGTTACTGTTGGAAGAGATGACTGGAGGTGTACGAACTAAACAGAGGACTGGAGAATGTAGATTGGAGGCTCCCGTTCCCCCTTGCACCAGTAGGACGGAAGAGAAGTGCATTTTGAACGCCGGAAGAACGGGCAGACGGAGTGAGCGCGGAAGGAGGAGTAAATACCTGGGCGTCTGCGCAGCAGGAGGGCGGTAACTAAGATGATGATGCTGACGCCTGCCAGAGCAATCGTGGCTCTGTAGATGGTGAGTTCTGTGCTGGTATACCGCTTCGATTCCTTTCTATCGTCTAAATAAAAGGAAGGATGTTAATGTTTCCAGTGGCAAGAATCATTCCTGGAAAGAGCCATAGGAAGCCATTTCTGGTGTATTTCGTTGTGGAACTGGATTCTTATCTCATTGGTACCGTACCAGTGTGAATGCAGAGTGACTCCGCTCATGCTAATGGAGTCAGGGCTGGATTCTGATCTCAGAGCTCCCAAAGTGAATGGAGTCCAGACTGGATTCTGGTCTCCATGACTCCAGTGTGAATCCAGAGTGACCCCACAGATGTCAGCAGAGTCAGGGGTGGATTCTGATCTCTGTGAGTCCGATGTAAATCTGGACTGACCCCACTGATGCCAAAGGAATGAGGGCTGTATTCTGATCTCAGTAATTCTGGTGTGAATCCAGAGTGAGCCCACTGACCTCAATGGAGTCAGTCCGGATTCTGATCTGAGTGACTCTGGAGTGACCCCAGTTACGTCTGTGGAGTTGCTCCCAAATAGAGGCCACAGAGGCGGGTCCGGTTAGGTTGGTGCAGCGTGTTAGTGGCCTGTTGCCCTCCTGGGGTCTGGGCTAATGGCCGGCAACCTCCATTCATACATGGGACCAATGGGAGAGAATCTCAAGTGACTGGTGCAGCAGAGAGCGTGGTGGGGCCGTGTGGGTCACGGGGCCATTCTGATCTCTCTCTGGGTCAGCGGCTGCGTGTCTATGGGGCTGTGGGTGGCTGATTTCTGGACTTGTGTGTGCTTCTCTGTGTTTCTGGCTCTGGGGTTGTGTGCCCATTACTCATCCTTGCATTAAGCAACCAACTTCCTCTTCAACAAACACTTCAAGAAAACTTCCCCAGTCTCCACTGGCGCCTATTGCAAACCCCTTCGCAGGTGCCAATATGAGTCTGATCTTCCCACAGTGAGTCACTGGGGCCGGATCATAACCTCACCTGCAGCAGGCCAAAGGGCTCAGAGCCAACCCGGGACAATAGCTACAGAACAGAAAGAGAGACGTCTCTGGCACCTCGTGGCTCTTGGGAGAAGTGGGGGTCTGAGTTTCTAATCACCTCTCTCCCCCCGAGGTGCTAACAGGATGTCATAAATGATCTGGAGAAAGGGGTAGACAGTGAGGTGGCAAAGTTTGCAGATGATACTAAACTGCTCAAGATAGTTAAGACCAAAGCAGACTGGGAAGAACTTCAAAAAGATCTCACAAAACTAAGTGATTGGGCAACAAAATGGCAAATGAAATTTAATGTGGATAAATGTAAAGTAATGCACATTGGAAAAAATAACCCCAACTATACATACAATATGATGGGGGCTAATTAAGCTACAACAAGTCAGGAAAAAGATCTTGGAGTCATCGTGGATAGTTCTCTGAAGATGTCCATGCAGTGTGCAGAGGCAGTCAAAAAAGCAAACAGGATGTTAGGAATCATTAAAAAGGGAATAGAGAATAAGACGGAGAATATATTATTGCCCTTATATAAATCGATGGTACGCCCACATCTCGAATAGTGCGTACCGATGGGGTCTCCTCATCTCAAAAAAGATATACTGGCACTAGAAAAGGTTCAGAAAAGGGCAACTAAAATGATGAGGAGTTTGGAACGGGTCCCATACGAGGAGAGTTTAAAGAGGCTAGGATTCTTCAGCTTGGAAAAGAGGAGACTAAGGGGGGATATGAGAGAGGTATATAAAATCATGAGTGATGTGGAGAAAGTGGATAAGGAAAAGTTATTTACTTATTCCCATAATACAAGAACTAGGGGTCACCAAATGAAATTAATGGGCAGCAGGTTTAAAACAAATAAAAGGAAGTTCTTCTTCACGCAGCGCACAGTCAACTTGTGGAACTCCTTACCTGAGGAGGTTATGAAGGCTAGGACTATAACAGCCTTTAAAAGAGAACTGGATAAATTCATGGAGGTTAAGTCCATTAATGGCTATTAGCCAGGATGGTGTCTCTAGCCTCTGTCTGTCAGAGGATGGAGATGGATGGCAGGAGAGAGATCACTTGATCATTACCTGTTAGGTTCACTCCCTCTGGGGCACCTGGCATTGGCCACTGTCGTCAGACAGGATACTGGGCTAGATGGACCTTTGGTCTGACCCTTTACGGCCGCGTTCGTATGATGTGAGACAGACCAGAGCTGCAGCCAGCGATAACTCGTCAGAAAAGCCGCCTCGAATCAGCCGGGAGATTGTTTAATATAAACCTGACACCCCCCACAGCATGATCGTTGCTCAGATATTCCTGATCTCCACTCCAGATTGCAGCCAGCCCCATGTCCCATTCCCCGCTCCCTGAGCCAGCCTGTCCCCCGCCTTGGGGCCGGATTGGAGCCAATGCTCCCTAGAGGGGACAGGCCCTGTGCCCCATTCCCTGCCCCACTGAGTTAGCCAGTCCCCCGTCCTCGGTCAGATCAGAGCTGGCATCCCCTAGTGGGGAAAAGCCCCATGTCCCATTCCCCGCCCCCCTGAACCAGCCAGTCCATGCCCTGGGCCGGATTGGAGCTGATGCCCCCTAGAGGGAAAGGCCCCAAGTCCCAAGCCCCCCAAGTCACCTCTGCCCATCACAATCAGGGTGGTCCCGGTGCCCTTCCCCTGCTCGCCCTGTGGGTAGGTGATGTAGCAGCAGTAGAGACCCGAGTCCCTCTCCATCAGCTCTGACAGGGTCACCGTAGCCTCCGCCTGGCCCTGCTGGTCCCGCTGGCTCTCGGCCAGCCGCCCCTGGTAGAAGGGGTGGGCGGGGTCCAGCACGACGGCCTCCCGGGAGCCCCTGGCCCAGGTGACTTTTGTCCCGGTCTGGTTGCGGCTGTGGAAGGTGCAGCTCAGGGTGACGTTGCCCCCGGCCGGGACGCTCGCCGTGGGGGGCAGCTGCTGAACCCCGAGACCTGGAGGGAGAATGAGCCATGTGACAGACACAGGGCAGGGACTGCGCTGCTGTCACGGGGTGCTGGCTGCGTCCGTCTATCCGTCCCCCTCACCTTCCCGCAGCAGAGCCTGTCTGTCTAGCATCTATCGCTCGATCACTTTACCCAGCCCGAGACCCGTCTGTCCTCAGCACTTTCCATCCATCCACCATCGGCTCTGTCCATCCATCCATCCTCAGCTCTGTTTGTCTGCCATCCATCCACTTGTATATCGCCTGCCCCATCCAGCCATCCTCAGATCCATCTATTCGTCTGTCCATCCACTCACCCACCCATTCTCAGCCCTGTCCGTCCAACCATCCATTCATCCTCAGCTCTCTCATCCATCCACCCATCTGTCCTTATCTCCGTCCGTCCACCTGTCCATCCATCCAACCATCCGCCCATCTGTCTGTCCTCAACTCCACCTAGCCATCCATCCACCCTCAGCTCCGTCCATCCATCCATCTGTCTTCAGCTCCATCCATCTCTCCCTCCATCCATCCACCCTCAGCTTTGTCCATCCCTCTGTCCTCAATTATTTGTCCCTCCCTCCATCCATGCTCAGTTCTGTCCATCTATCTATGCATCCACTGCTAACCTGCACCATCCATTCCCCTCCACACTCCGCTACCCACGAATCCCAGCCTGCAGCCCTGGGAAGCACACCACATTTCAAGGCAATGTAAGTAACCGGGTGGACTTTAGGGCACTTAGGAGAGTCAAGCTTTAAAGAGAAAGCTGGTCTAAACCTTAACGATGGGTAGACCAGACAGTCCTCTAGAATAAACCATATCCCATCCCTGTACAATCCCTGCACGTATTCCCCTATCTATCCATCCATCCCCATCCACCTCTTTCCCTATCCATCCATCCACCCTCAAACACTCCCTCCATCTCTCTAGTTATCCATCCATCCCCAAACACCCCCCTCCATCTCGCTCCCTTTCCATCCATCCATCTAGCCATCCTCAGCTGTCTATGTATTCTGAGACCATCTCTCCATACCCATATGGGAGGGGAGTGGGGGTGGGTGGGTTGGAGCAGGTGGGGGCTAGGAGCCAGGACTCCTGGGTTCTCCTCCCCAGCTCTGGGAGGGAAGTGGGGGTCTAGTGGGCTAGAGCAGGGAGGGCTCGGAGCCAGGACTCCTGGGTTCTCTCTCCATCCACCCCATAAATCTGAGCTTGTCTCACCAGCTGCTATGGAGGGGACGAGGAAGACGATGAAGCAGATGATGCTAGGGGCCGGCAGCCACCCCATGCTCTCCGCGGGCTGGGAGCCGCCCCAGGAGTCACAGACCGGGACTGTCGAGCAGATGGGTCCCAGGGACGGCAAGTAACGGCTGCTCCGGAGTGAGCAGCGCCGGGCGCGCAATGGAAACTCTTGTGGCTGGCGAGGGGGAGGCGCCTGCAGCCAGGAGGTCACTGGGCCTGTGCACAGGTGGGTGTGAAAGCAAAAGTGACCAGGGGTGTTGAGTTCAGCAGCAGGACGGGCTCATTTCTGTATCCCCTGGGCTCTTGGCCTCTCTGACGCAGCCACTGGCTGTGGGGCTGGGGTGCCCCGGTGGTGATGGTGTCCTTATAGCTCCGTGGGTCCCAGCCCCCTCTCACTGCCCCGAAATCATCCCCCAGTGCATCCCAGAGAAAGCTGCTGGCTCCAGGGACCGCTGGAGGAGATCGGCTATCCCAGGGGCAGCCGGGAGCTACGTGTCGGTGACAGGATCACTGGGGGGTTTCCACTGTCAGGGTGGAGATCGGTGCTCGGAGAGAGCTGGAGGTGGCGAGGGTGCAAAGGGAAATGGGATGTGTGGGAGGAAGAGAGAGAGCGTATTACGGGGGGGGGACAGAGCTATTAACAAATAGAGAGTGTATTACAGACGGATGGATGGACGGACGGACAGAGGGCCCTACCACAGACAGATGGATGGATGGGCGGATGGGGGGAAGACCTTCTCCGCATACAGATGCACCGAGCGGTGGCTGGCTAGCTGGATAGAGATCCCTACCACAGACAGATGGACAGAGTGATGGGTAGACAGGTGGATGGAGGGCCCTACCACAGAGCGATGGATGGATGGAGTCATGGGTGGACGGATGCAGACGGGGCCTTCTCCGCAGACAGATGGACAATGACGGATGGATGAACAGAGCAATGGGTGGACGGATGGAGACAGGCCTTCTCCGCAGACAGATGGACGGGATGAATTGCTGACAGACAGAGCAAAGGCACTGAGGATGGATCGATCCATCCATCCTGCCCTGTTCCACCCTCTTCCATCCACCTCCCCCCAATAAAGCACACGGGGCCAAACCCGTCTACCTTACAGACAGGCCAGCTGTCCTTCTGCTACATCCCAGGGCTGATGGGGAGCTATGGGGAGGTGGGGGGACCCCATTCCCCCTGTTCCCAATTCACAGGCCACCCCAGCTCTGAGTGAAGGGGAATCCCCCGCAGCTGTGGGCGGTCTGGGGTCCAGGACACACGGAGGAGCGGGGCTGATCCATGCCAGCAGGGGGCGCACATGCTCACAGACACGTACACAGGCCCCTGTCACCTTTAATAGCACAGACAAACACCTAACTCTCCTCCCCCCCTTATCCGGCCCATCTCAGAGGTGCTGACCACAAACGTTTCCACCGGCCCTCGGAGGTTGATGCTTCCGGGGGATGCAGAGGCTGAGCTGAGCTGTGTTGGAATAGAGATATTCAGGCTGCCTGCACAGGTCTAGGCTTTAAGAACGTCGGTGTATTTTTATCACTTAGCTAGTTACAGGGGTATGAAAACAAAGAATCAAAATCCCAGCCTGCCTGTGACTGGGCCTTGTCTCACTAGGAGCGTCTGAGGCCTGGTTCTTAGGCTGAGGCCTTCGGCTAAGCAGCAGGGGAAGCCATAAACTGGGAAGCGACCGGTCCCGTCCTCACATCCCAAACCCGTCACATTGAAATGAAGTGCTATTGGGCTGTTAGGAAGACAATCCTGTCCTGATAGTCCCCATCACCACCACAGAAAGAAACAGATCTTCAGATGGTTAAGGAAAACTTAGTCTGATAGCCTCCTGTCTGGCAAGAACTCACTGATCAATGGTTGTGGTTGTAAAACCCTCATTTCTGTACCGCTTTATCTTTATGGCCCCCACTTTTCTATTGTTAATCTGTCTGGGTCTCTAATTGTCTGCTGTATAATTAATTTTGCTAGGTGTCAGTTAATTAGGGGAGTGGGATATAATTGCTTAGAGAATTATGTTACAATATGTTAGGATTGGTTAGGTAAATTTCAGTAAAATGATTGGTTAGGGTATAGCTGAGAATATTACTATATAAACTGGGGTCAAACAGGAAGTGGGGAGAAGGGAAATTGGCATCGTGCTTGCTAACGGGAATAGGGAACAGGGACACAGGCAAGGCTCTGCAGCATCGGAGCCAGGAAGGGGGACGGGGGTAAACGCTCCACAGCGTCGGAGCTGAGAAGGTGGACGCGGCGGAACAGACTCTACCGGCGTATAGAGATAAGCCCGACTGGTGTGAAGGGCTTCAGAATATTCTTGCTTGGAAACTAACCCCAGTAAACATCGCATTGTCCGCGCTTCGGACTTCTGGTCTTCTGCTTTCTGTCTGCGTGACAAGAACCAGGGGAGAGGGTGAAAGCCCTGCGCAAAGCCGCCCAAGACAGCGGGGACCATGGAGCAGCTGCCAGCCCTGAGCCCCGTCCTCTGCATTGTCCTCCTCATCCCCACCTGGGCAGCAGGTAAGTCAGCAAATCCTGGCGTGCTCGCCTGGGGGTCGGTCTGTCTACTCCCCCAGGTCCATTTGTCCTTCCCTCCCCATCCCCACAGCCATATCTAGCCATCCCCTTACATCCCCATCTAGCTCATCCAATCCATCCACCCTCCCTCTGTTATCTATCCACCCCTGTGCAGTATCCGTCCACCCATCCTTCCCTCTATGCATCCATCCATCCTTCCCTCGACTATATCTGTCCCTCTATTCTTCTCCCCACAGTATCTATCCCTCCCAGGGCTGTCCTCAGGCATACGCAGCATATGCACCCGAAAATTTGGGGCACCAATGGGTCTTAGTGTCTTCCCTCCCACCTCTTCCTATCCCTGTTCTGACCCTTCCCACCGGCTCCACCACAGGTGGCTGCTGCAGCCTGGTGACTCTTCCTCCCGAGGGGATCCGATACTTAAAAGTGAAAAGGCCTCCAGCCGCCAGACCTATTAGCACAACCCTGAAACTGTGAAAGAGCCATTCAAGTGGTGATGAAGCCATTTCACAGGCATTTGCCAACCCCCAGGGATATACAGTCCGATGCACCCAACCCATGTACTTATCCGCTACACCGATACTGACTTGGACTCTTTATTCATTCCACGGGAGGCGTACCCGAGCCCACTTATCCACTGACACTTTAAAAACTCTTGCACCCCAATCTGGGTCTATGCTGGTTATGTGATATGTATGTACCTCTTCACCCTTGCAACCGATACCTGTAATCCCTCATAACCCAAGCCTGACCCCACATGTACAGTACCTTCCCTCTTAACTCAGGTATATTTAATTTTAAACATTCACTTTAGTAAAATTTTTACTCAGAACACGTTAGTCTACAGGATCTTAGTTTAAAATTTGCTTTAAAATATTTTATTAGTGTGTTGCTGAAGATTATAAAATCATATCTCTCAAAAATCCTGGCATAGATTTTTAGATGCACAATCTGAGTATTCATCTTCATCCTTAAATGCTTGGATCTTCAGACATACAGTTTTTTAAATAAATCCTGCAAAAGACCACCCTGATCTAAAATACACATTTTAATTTTAATGACTATAGTACAAAAACCTTGCTTCCAAAGTCTTCCTGTCCATCCTCTTCTCCCTTCACCCCCGTGTCGAAGAGCGCCCTTAAAGGGATAACACCTCTTTCCTGCCAGATAGTTGGACAAATGAGTTTCCCTTTCTTTACTTCTATTTGATTAACTAGTTTTAAGAGAACCCTGCAGCAAAATCAGTACCTTAGTAAGATAGAAAATCCTTTGTTATGCCTAAAATCTTTGGAAACATCTTTTTTAAAGTTGGTGACATTTCATAAACACGTCTATTGTTATGGAGATCCCACACAGTAAATTATTGTCCCTTTTTCTAAAAGCAATGAACATTGTTCTGAACACACTAACCCTCCGTGACTGATTAATTTAAAACAATGTCTTTGTTTCATTGAGTTAAATAGGTGGTAATCTGGAATGGTGACTTTATGAAGGCTTAAGAGTACATTTAAAATATAAAATCAGCCTAGAAATACTGATTATGAAAATGTAAACCAGAGAAGAGCTGCATCGTGTATCCCATAATGTTTAATGTTGTATTTAGCAGACAGCTGACTCGCCCTTACTACAAAGTTTTTGCAAATAAATCTCTGACAAACTTCAGGGTATATCAAAAACCCCGTGGCCGACATATTTTATTCCCAAATTTAGTCCTTTTAATTAGGTACCTTCTGCATGTCCAGTCTTCACCATCTGGCATGCAGTGGAAAACATGCTTCCTTTTCTTTAGAAAGAAATCGCAAATGAGTGTTTTTTTCAAATCTTATTTGCTTCATTTGGGTTCAGGGATTTGCCTGGAAGGGGGTGAGCAGGGTGCGGGAGGGAAACAGTGGAGAGAGGGTGGGGCCTGGGCAGAGTGGGGGCAGGGCCTGGGGCAAAGCAGGGGTGGGGTATGGGCGGGGCCACAGGTGGGCTGGGGAGCTGACCTCCCCAAGCGACAGCTTCACCTCCCCCGCCCATGACAGCAGGTAAGAGCAGGTCGGCTCCCGCACACCCAGCGCGCTGCAGTGTCCTTAGGCAGGGGCCGTATTCACAGAGCCGAATGCGCCGGCTAGGGTGACCAGATAGCAAGGGCGAGGGAGGGCTTCGTCCACCGTGGGGGCCAACTCGCCTGCGGGGAGGGAGGGTCCCTGAATCGATGAGTCGTTCACCTGGCATCAAATGGGGGAGGGCGGGGAATGGGAAACCGGAAGGCAAGCGAGGGGCAGAAGTGAAGTGGAAGCGGCCTCACGCCGCCTTCCACAATGGGGCGTTTGCCCACAGTTTTGGTGCGATGTCCTACAGGAAACCGGAAGTCGCACGGGAAAGTTCCAGGGTGTGTTTGGTTCTTCAGGGGTTAAATCGCTCCAAGGAGAGCAGGTGGGAGGGGACGGAAGCAAGTACAGGAAGTGGGCCCAAGGCAGGGCGGAAGTGGACCAGATATGGCGTCAGGACTATAACCATAGATGACTTGCCCGCAGTTGGGTGCAACGCTCTCGAAGGCCGGCATGGGAAACACGAGGTGGAGGGCTCCGGGGTGTGGTGGGTCCCGCAGGATTTAAAAGGGGGTGGGTGAAACTGGGATTAACGCATCAAAGGGATGGGGGACAGCAGAGGTGGATCTCAGTGAGGGCGGAAGCAAACCGGAAGTGGTACCCCTCTGTAACAGGGCGCTAGCTAGGAGATCCAGGCCAGGCCCCTGTCAGCCCAGCTCCCTGTTAAAAGGGGAAGGAGTTGGGACTGGCCGGGGAGGCCACGCCCAAATCACCTGAGGAGAAGCACCTGCAGACCTGAGTGGCCAGCCTGCTATATAAAGCTGTCTGGGAGGAAGCGGGAGGGGACAGGACAGGAAAGGGAGGAGCAAGGAGCTGTAGATCCCTGCTAGCAGAGAAGCTAGCATCTCCCAGGGGGTTGGTCTGTAAGATATGTAAATAGTAGGTGGTGGGAATAGGCAGGAACAATAAAACAGCGCTGGTGCAGGTACTCTGGAGCGGTCTCCCACCGAGTTTGTGGAGGGGCCGGGCGTAGGCACCGTTACACCCTCTAACATAAACAAAGGACTTGCCCATAGTTCTTCATGGGGTCCGGGTGGGAAACAGGAGCCGCGTTGGGAGGTTCCGGGGTGTGTTTGGGGCTGGTATCGGAAAGGGAGTGAGTCCCCTTCCCCAGGTCAAAGACGATGGGGAGGTGATAGGTGGGGAGAGGGGAGAGAAGGTGAGGGACAAAAATCCCACAAAAATGATAAATACCCAAAGGGAAAAAATCAGAGACCAATTTCCCACCCGTGTTTCAATTACGTCTCTACATTGTTGGTGGATTTTCCCAAGTGATTTTTATTTAGTTCCTTCTTTTTCTCTCTTTTTCCCTTCTTCCCGCACTCATCATTTTTTAAAAAACAACATTTGTATGGGGAACAAAATTCCAATTTTCACAGGAGAAAAGATTTTTAGAAAAAAAATTTTTTTTCATGAAAAAACATATATTTTTGGGGGGGGTGGGGAAGGGAGGGAAGTGTCCCAATTTTCAGGGATAAAATGACACATTTTCATTGGGAAAAAAATGATGTTCTAAAACAAAATATCAAATTTTCAGGAAAATATTTTTTTCATGGGGAAAAAGGTTGATTTTCTGAAAAGCAAATTTTAAAAAATCATTGTAAGAGTTTGGAACATCACACAAAGAAATGATTTAATTTTTAAACAAACAAACAAACAAACAAAAAACTTTCTTTGAGCAACTCCAGCCTGCTGGAGCTGTCACGTTGGTCACTCAGACCGATTCCACCGCCCACACGATGCTGAGGTGGGCTAGTGTTTCTCTTGGAGCTCAGTTAGGAAGAGGGACCAGACGCTGCATTAATTACCCCCACCTGGTCATGCTCCATGGGGAGGCGTTGCAATCACTCCAGAGAGGACAGGGAAATAACGCACTGGGACATGATATAGTTATACTTCAGGAGGCCTCGGAGAAGGAATTTCCTGAGGGCAAGACCATGCCCTAGTAGATTATTCCCTGCCGTAGAGAGGGCTAGTTGGGTTTTGTTGGGGTTCACATGGACCTTCATGCCCATCATTTTCTTCTGCTGTCCCTCAAACCCTGTGAGGGTCTCCTCCTGTGGGGAATTCCCTCGTGGCTGCGTGGCTCTGAGTGTGAGGGACTCAGGTAGTGCTGGGTGCGGAGGGACTCAGCGTCGCTGGGCGTGGTTGGATGTGTGTTCCCTGCGTCCTGGGGTCTGGATTTTAATCTCTGCGTAGTGCAGGCTCTTGCTCTCCACGGCCTCCCGGCTGCCCTGGCCCTGTGTTGGACAGACACACACTGAGGACGCCGTCACCCCAGATCTGGTCTCTTAATTCTGGCCAATCTAGGCCGCTCCCAGGGAGCAAATCCCACAGTGTTACCCCAGAATGGAGGGGTTGGGAGTCAGGACTCCTGGGTTCTATCCCGGGTCTAGGATGGGAATGGTGTCTAGTGGTTAGAGCAGAGGGGGCTGGGAGCCAGGACTCCTGGGTTCTCTCCCCCCACTGTATTGTACCAATCCTTATTCGCACCTGGAGACCAGACCCAAGTACTGGCTGGAACCAAGCCCAGCCTGCATTGTCTCACCTTCGGCTGCTGTCGGCGAGGCTGCGAGTGGGGCGGTGCTGCGGAAGAAGGGAGAAGAAAGAAATGTTAAAATGGAGGAGTGTGAGACAGGGCCGGCTCTAGGATTTTTGCCGCCCAAAGCAAAAACAATTTTGGCCGCCCCCCCCCCCCTTTTTTAATTACCCCACCCCCGGCCCCGCCTCAACTCCGCCCCTTCCCCAAATCCCCAGCCCTGTCTCCTCCCCCAGGCTCTCAAGCCTAGGAGGGAGGGAGGGAGGGGGAGAAGCGGCGCCCGCGCCGCGGCCACTCGGAGTCTCCCCCTCCCTCCCAGGCTCTCAGGGGGAGCAGCGGCGCGGGAAACAGCTGTTTCGCATGCCGCGCCTGCTCGGGATCTCCCCCTCCCTCCCAGGTTTGAGAGCCTGGGAGGGAGGGCGAGCAGCAGCGCGCGAGCGGCAGCAGTGGAGGTGAGCTAGGGCGGCCGGGGCACATTTTTAGGGGCGGCATTCTGGCGCCGGCCGTGCCGACCCTAAAAATGTGCCGCCCCAAGCACCAGCTTGTTTTGCTGGTGCCTAGAGCCGGCCCTTGTGTGAGAGAGAGTCTGGGGTGAAGAGGGAAGCTGCAGAGATCTAGGGGTGGGGGAAGAAGGAGGGAGAAGGAAGGATGTGGGGGGGATGGATATATGGACAGACAGCCCAGCATGGACCACAGCGGACAGACGGCCGCTCGGGAGTGTTCAGTAGCAGAGGCCCTGGCCCATGGGGCAGGAGGTTAGCGGGGGGAAGGCTCCGGTTCGATACCTTGGCGTCTCTTCAGGAGGAGGGTGGCCCCCAGACCAAGGATGAGAAGGAGCCCCAGGGCGATGGCGACCTGGTACAGGAGCTCCCGGGACCAGCACCCCGCGAGGGCTGATACTTTATCTGGGCGATGGAGAGGAGTGTTAGGGAATTCTTAGCCCCTTGAGCCAGACAGTTCCCTGACCTGCGGCCAGAGAGGGGGAAGGCCCCGTGCCCCCATTCCCCACCTCACCTGTGTCACTCTGGTTTTTCCCCATCACCTGCAGCTCGGTGCCTGCTCCCGTCCCGCTCTCTCCCTGGTAGAACTCGATCTGACACTGATAGAGACCAGAGTCCCGCTGCTCCAGCTCCGACAGGGTCAGCGTGGCCTCCCCTTTCTGGAGCAGATCCAGGTGGGACACATTGAGTCGTCCACTATAGAAGGGATGGGCAGAATCCAGCACGACTCCAGGCGCTCTTGTCCAGGTCGCTTTGACCCTGCTGCCCTGTCTCTTCTCGAAGGAGCAGCTGAGTGTCATGGTCTCGCCGGGGGACACTCGGAGGACAGCGGGGCTCTGGAGGACTGTGAGACCTTCGTGAACCAGGGCAATAAATGTTATAGCAGCGAAGGAAAACTACGACGAGTGGTATCGAGACACGCCCCAGCCGCCCGAAACCTTAGCAGCACGGAGATAAGAAGCTAAGAGGAAAGAATTGTGCGTTCCTGTCCACCTTGCTATTGCTCACAACACTGTCGGTAACACACTGCACAGGGCTTTCACTTCCCCTTCCAACAGATACCCCACATCAGCACTGCTATGTGCACGGCAGATGCTCACAGAGACGTTAGACGTAAAATCACTCAGGACAGGTAAGTCCAAAGCAGACTGCGAGGAATTACAAAGCGATCTCACTAACCTGGGTGACTGGGCAACAAAATGGCCGATGAAACTCACTGGTGGTAAATGCAAAGTCATGAACATTGGAAAACAGAATCCCAACTAGACACACAAAATGGTGGGGTCTAAATTAGCTGCTACCACTCAAGAGAGACCTTGGAGTCGTTGTGGATAGTTCTCTGCAAACATCCACTCAATGTGCAGCGGCAGTGAAAAAAGTCACCAGACTGTTAGCGTCCATTAGGAAAGGGAGAGATAATAAGACACAAAATATCCTATTGCCTCTATATAAATCCAGGGTACGCCCACACCTTGAATGCTGCGTGCAGTTTTGGTCGCCTCAAATCAAAAACAGATACGTTAGAATTGCAAAAGGTACAGAGAAGGGCAACAAATACGATTGGGGTATGGAACAATTTCCCCCTTACAGGGACCAGGAAACCCCCTTACAAATTAAAGTGGCAGTTTGTCATTTTAACCGTTTTAAATACACCACAGACACGTGCCTCCACTTTATACAATTTGTGCTTCAAACTAGAGGGGGTCAGAATTTTTCCTGATGGAACATTTTTCTCTTGGGAAAAGCCGTTTCATTGAAAGGATGACAATTATTTTAAAAATGGGGGAGAGAAAGCGTTTTGATAGGGTCAAAAGGGAATGATTTGATTTTGCATTTCCAGACTTATTTTATTTTATATTTAAGAAGAGTCAGTATTGAAATGAAATATTTGTTTTATGGAAACAGAATACTTTTCACTGACCTGATATGACATCTCCATATCTATCTATGCATCCATGCACACATCCTCCACCCCTAGCTCTATATGGATGGATGGATGGATGAATGGATGGATGGATAGATAGATATTATTTTTGGAGTGGGATGGATGGGTACATAGATAAAAAGATAGATGAGATGGATGTAGGGGTAGGGATGAATGGGTAGACAGAGATGGATCTAGGGATAGGGTATAAAGACAGATAGGGCTGAATATAGTGGAGAGGGGTAGGAGAACAGGACAGACAGAGATGGATCTAGGGGTGGGGCAGATGGACAGAAGGACAGACAGAGATGGATCTAGGGGTGGGGCAGATGGACAGAAGGACAGACAGAGATGGATCTAGGGGTGGGGCAGATGGACAGAAGGACAGACAGAGCTGGATCTAGGGGTGGGGCAGATGGACAGAAGGACAGACAGAGATGGATCTAGGCTTGGGGCAGATGGACAGAAGGACAGACAGAGCTGGATCTAGGGGTGGGGCAGATGGACAGAAGGACAGAAAGAGATGGATCTAGGCTTGGGGCAGATGGACAGATGGACAGACAGAGATGGATCTAGGGGTGGGGCAGATGAACAGAAGGACAGACAGAGATGGTTTTAGGGGTGGCATAGATGGATGGAAGGACAGATAGAGATGGATCTAGGCATGGGGCAGATGGACAGAAGGACAGACAGAGATGGATCTAGGGATGTGGCAGATGGACAGACGGACAGACAGAGGTGGATCTAGGGATGGGGCAGGTGGGCAGATTAAATTAGCCAGGATTTGCCGACATACCTGCTCCCCAGGTGGGGATGAGGAGGACGGCGCAGAGGACGGTGCTCAGGGCTGGCAGCTGCTCCATGGTCCCTGCTCTCTGACCAGCTCCACAGCCCAGCTCAGCTCAGCTCAGCATCCTCCGGAAATGTCACCTCTGGGGGGGCCGGTGGAAAGTTTTGTGGCCTGCGCGTCTGAGATGGCTGCAGCAAGAGTTCGGGGATAAGGGCCGGATGGGGGTTTGTGTTTGTGCATTCCTCTGGCCCCTGCTGGGAGGGGAGTGGGGTCTAGTGGTTAGAGCAAGGGGGGCTGGGAGCCAGGACTCCTGGGTTCAGTCCTCAGTTCATTGTCTCATCTTGGGTCATGCTCCTTACCCGCTCTGAGATATTTTTTCATGAGGAATTACATTAGTTTACATGAAGGAATTTTTGCTTAATATATTTTATTTTCACATACTGAGGTACATTCATTTTTTGCAACACAGATCTCCTGCCATCGGCCTATTCCTTCTAAAAAACCAAACATGCTCCAGACAGTTTTTATCTGCTTTATTCAGAAATGTTTTCTTTAGAATTTTCTTTTCTCTTACGGCTGACTCCGTTACAGCATTTAATTTTCATTTGTAAATGGAAAAATATTGTCCCACAAGGAATGAATCTTGAGAAATACTTTTCTTTAATGTTATAGTCAGACCCAAGACATACAGGACAGATGCACAGCTGGTGTGAATAGGTGTTTCTGAGTTTATTCCAGTGGAGCTATGGCTGATGGACCCCAGCTGGGATCACACCAGCAGCGCTGCAGGGTGCACATTCCCCTCCCCAGACCCACCCACACCCAGGAGCCCGACGCCCAGAGCCACAGGCCATTTCCTGTACAAGGAGAACTATAACGGCAGCGGCCACTAGGGGGCGACAAAGCTCCCACGCGCCCATTGCCTCTGCATGGCCCCTTCGCTCAGTTCCCGGGGCCGATCGACCCACAGACAGAAGCAGAAGAGAGCAGCGAAGCCCCAGCCCCACAGGAGCCCCCGGCAGGTGGTTCAGAGTCCAGCGATGTCTGACGGCTTCTGAAGCTGGAGCTGGGAAACTCCTGCCAGTGATAGGCCCCCTGAGCGGCTAAATCAGCGTCACCTGCCCCGATGCCGGGGGCGGCTTGGAGCCAGCACCCACCACGGGATCCACGGGGACACCTGGGAAACAGAACGAGAGCGTCACTGAACAAACTGGGGGGAAACGCTACGGGGATGGAGCCCTACAAATACCAGCGAGAGACTGATTCCACCAGGGATGAAATGCAGCCACCTCTGGGGTAGAACGTGGGGGCTGCTTATACAGGGTCCCCTCACCCAGCGCTGAGACACGGCCCCTCTGGGGTGGGGCACAGGGGCTGCTTATACAGGGAGTCTTCACCCAGTGCTCAGACATGGCCCCTATGGGGTGGGGTGCAGGGGCTGTTTATACAGGGACCCCTTGCCTGGTGCTGAGATGCAGCTGGCTCTGGGGTGGGGCAGGGGCTGGTTACCAGCCCACACAGCGATGCCATGTAACCGTTTGGGACAGGAAGTGAAGGCGAAACCCACGCGGAGCCGGTACCGTTCCAAGGCCGCAGGCTGAGGATGATTCCCAGGGAGAAGAGAACGACGAGTGACAGGGAGATGACAGCTCGGTAAAAGAGGGGCCCTGAGTCCAGACAGAGCTCACGGCCCCCTGGAACCTCTAGACAATAGAAATGAGGGGTTAGGAGATTCCTGGACCAACGCCCCATAGAGGGGAAGGCCCCGTGCCCCCATTCCCCACCTCACCTGTGTCACTCTGGTTTCTCCCCATCACCTGCAGCTTGGTGCCCGCTCCCGTCCCGCTCTCTCCCCGGTAGAACTTGATCTGACACTGATAGAGACCAGAGTCCCGCTGCTCCAGCTCCGACAGGGTCAGCATGGCCTCCCTTTTCTGGAGCAGATCCCGGTGGGACATATTTAGCCGGCCACTGTAGAAGGGATGGGCAGAATCCAGCACAACTCCGGGCGATCTGGTCCAGGTCGCTTTGGCCACGCTGCCCTGTCTCTTCTCGAAGGAGCAGCTGAGTGTCATGGTCTCGCCGGGGGACGCTCGGAGGACAGCGGGGCTCTGGAGGACTGTGAGACCTTCGTGAACCAGGGTGTGACGAACTGGGCCTGTTCTCACTGTGGTGTGTGAATGCTGACAGGGGAGTGTGCTGGGATAGTCTGCATTGGAGGATGGGATCTGCCCGGGGGCGCATTCCTGAGCTTGTAACATGAGAACCCAGGAAGGGGTTGAAGGCCAGGTGACTCCTGAGCCCGGGAAACTGAAAAAAGGCTGTGGGAGGGGTCGCTGAAGGCAGTGTGCTGGAAGCAGGCTGGAGAGATGGCTGGGAGGCAGAGATGGCTCTGACCTCCCAAGGGGGGCTGGGCTGGGATGCCCGGGGACCCCAAGATGGACCTAACTGAGGGGGTCCCTGTTGTCAGTGCCTGCAAGACCTGTCTTGGACTGTATTCCTGTCATCCAAATAAACCTTCTGCTTTACTGGCTGGCTGAGAGTCATGGTGAATCGCAGGGAGCCAGGGGTGCAGGGCCCTGAGTTCCCCAATACTCCGTGACAACTGGTGGCAGCGGCGGGATCTACTGCACCCCGTGGACGGCGCTTCCTGCAGTAAGTGACTGGGGAGCAGTAAAACGAAGGGGGATTGACGGGGACCAGGCCAGCTGAAGAGTGGGAGAGAGACGGTTATTACCCCTGGGAGTGTGTGACCAGCGAGAAGGACTTTTGCAGTAACAGGGTCCCCCGTGGGATCGCAGCGAGTGGTCCCAGGGGCGGAGGAGTCTGCAGCTCGACCCTGGCAGAGAGGTGGTGACCTCGAGAAGGGCTGGCACACTAGGGGTCCCCCTGGGAACTGTGGGGAGCTGTGAGCACACAGGCCGGTGAGTGGCCAGCAGGAAGATGTATGCCAAGCGGCTTAAGAGCGACCTGGTGGAGCTGTGCAAGCAGAGGCGGCTGCGCATTGGGAGGCTCACCAAAGAACAGCTCATCGCCCAGCTGGAGGCGGAAGATCGCGCGAATGAACTGATCCCTGTGTCTCAGGGAAGCAGCCTGGCAAATGCAGCGCAGGCACCAGTGTCTGTCCCGGCTGGGAGTGGTCAGCCGGCTGCTGAGGGCTTCCCGAGACCCCTCCTTCCTATGCCTAGGGGAAGGGTGGGGAGGAGCCCAGCAAATACCGAAGGCGCCGTGATCCCCCCGGCCAGCAGGGGGTCCCCCCGGCGAAGCCCGCCGGCCAGCAGAGGAGCCTCCCGGCGACGTTCGGCATCCGTGGAGCGGAATTGGCTGGAATGGGAGAAAGAGCTAAAACTGAGAGAGCTGGAGGATCGGGAACGACAGAGACAGCATGAAGAGAGACAGCGTCAGCGTGAACGGGAGGAGAAAGAGAGACAGCATCAGCGTGAACGGGAGGAGAAAGAGAGACAGCATCAGCGTGAACGGGAGGAGAAAGAGAGACAGCATCAGCATGAACGGGAGGAGAATGAGAGACAGCGTCAGCATGACCTGGAACTGGCGAGATTGAAGGGCAGCGAACCCCCGGCTGCGGTGAGTGAGGGGGGACCCAGGACTGCACGGAGCTTTGATAAGTGCATCATGGCCCCATACAAGGAGGGGGAGGACATGGATGACTTCCTGGAGGCCTTTGAGACGGCCTGCGAGCTGCACCGGGTTGATCCCGCGGACAGACTCCGGGTCCTTACCCCCTTACTGGACCCCAAAGCCGTGGCATTGTACCGCCAACTGGAAGAGGCAGAGAAAGGGGACTACGAACTATTCAAAAAGGCCCTGCTACGAGAGTTTGGGCTGACGCCTGAGATGTACCGGGAAAGGTTCCGGAGTCAGGATAAAACCCCTGAGATCTCATATCTGCAACTAGCCGCCCGCATGGAAGGATACGCCAGCAAGTGGGCTGATGGGGCCCAGACGAAGGAGGACCTGGTCAAACTGCTGGTACTGGAGCAACTGTATGAGCGGTGCCCATCTGACCTGAGGCTGTGGTTGGTGGACAGAAAGCCAGAGAACCCGCGACAGGCAGGCCGGCTGGCCGATGAGTTCGTAAAGAGCCGGTCAGGAGATAAAAGGGAGGAGTCCCAAAGGAGCAATCCCACCACAACGCAGAGAGAGAGTCACCATGGGACCTCCCCGTGGGAAAATACAGAAAAACCCCATCAGAGGGGAACATCCGGCATCAGGACCATCCGACCCACTCAAGGGGTCCCATGGGACATGGGCTGCTACCACTGTGGCCAAAAGGGCCACATACGGGCCCAGTGCCCCAGGCTCAGGGACAGACTGAGCAGGCCGAACCCACAGAGGGTTGACTGGGTAGAGACCCAGCCCGGCGAGAGGCAGCATTCCCAGGGAAGGGGGGCTGGCAGAGTACCACCTGCTAAGGAGGGAGGAGAGCCCCAGGCTAGCTTCTCTGGGGGGTCAGATGCCCCGGATTCAAAGTTCTCCGTTTACAGGGTTGGCGCGGGGCTGTCCCTGCGGAGCGAGTGCCTTGTTCCCCTGGAGGTGGATGGGAAGAAAGTTTATGGTTACTGGGACACGGGCGCAGAGGTGACACTGGCCCGGCCCGAGGTGGTGGCCCCAGATCGGGTGGTGCCCAACACCTTCCTGACCCTGACCGGGGTGGGCGGGACCCCATTCAAGGTTCCCGTAGCGAGGGTACACCTGAAATGGGGGGCCAAGGAGGGCCCCAAGGACGTGGGAGTGCACCACCATTTGCCCACTGAGGTGTTGATGGGGGGGGACCTAGAGGACTGGCCAAGCAGCCCCCAGACCGCCTTAGTTGTGACCCGCGGTCAGAGCCGGCGAGGGGCACTGCGCCCTGGCCTTGGGGGGGGTGCCTTGCCTGAGGTGCAGGACCCTAACCTGGTGGGGAGGGAACGCCCAGGGACGCGGCTCAGGGAGGCTGCAGCTTCGGACCCAGCGGGTGAGAAAGAGCAGGTGGCCATCCCCGTCCCAGCTGCTGAGTTCCAGGCCGAGTTACAGAGAGATCCCTCCTTGCGGAAGATAAGGGACCTGGCCGACCTCAATGCGGTACAGACCATGGGACGAGGTGGCCGGAAAAGGTTCCTGTGGGAGAAGGGGTTCCTGTACCGAGAATGGGCTCCCCCAGGGAAAATGGAGTCAGGGGGGATCAGGAGGCAGCTGGTGGTACCCCAGAAGTATCGCCGCCAGCTGCTGTGCCGGGCCCATGACATTCCCCTCGCAGGGCACCAGGGAACCTGGCGTACCCAGCAGAGGCTGCTACGGAGCTTTTACTGGCCTGGGGTCTTTGTTACTGTCCGACAGTACTGCGGATCCTGTGACCCCTGTCAGAGGGGGAGGAAGGCCTGGGACAAGGGGAAGACAGCTTTAGGACCCTTGCCCAGCATAGAGGAGCCTTTTCGGAGGGTGGCCAAGGTAAAAAGGGCGGCTCTAAACCAAGAGAGCCCAAAGCACAGACCTCCAGACTGGAGCGCTGGGAGAAGACCACAGCCCAGTTGGAGCCCCAGAGGTATGGGGGTGGGAAAAGGGCACAGGCCGCATAAACCTTCCCACATGCGAACTGCGAGTGCCATCAAGCAACCCCAACCTAAGGGGGGGCGTGAAACTGGAGGGGCCTGGTGTAATTCTCACCAAGGAATGGGAGGGATGCGGGGGCATCCATGGGAACGGGGGTAGGTTCGAACTTCCCCAGGTCACTGGCTAAAGTGACCCTGCTCAGTTCGGTCTCGAAGGGGGGAGAGATGTGACGAACTGGGCCTGTTCTCACTGTGGTGTGTGAATGCTGACAGGGGAGTGTGCTGGGATAGTCTGCATTGGAGGATGGGATCTGCCCGGGGGCGCATTCCTGAGCTTGTAACATGAGAACCCAGGAAGGGGTTGAAGGCCAGGTGACTCCTGAGCCCGGGAAACTGAAAAAAGGCTGTGGGAGGGGTCGCTGAAGGCAGTGTGCTGGAAGCAGGCTGGAGAGATGGCTGGGAGGCAGAGATGGCTCTGACCTCCCAAGGGGGGCTGGGCTGGGATGCCCGGGGACCCCAAGATGGACCTAACTGAGGGGGTCCCTGTTGTCAGTGCCTGCAAGACCTGTCTTGGACTGTATTCCTGTCATCCAAATAAACCTTCTGCTTTACTGGCTGGCTGAGAGTCATGGTGAATCGCAGGGAGCCAGGGGTGCAGGGCCCTGAGTTCCCCAATACTCCGTGACAACTGGAACTCAGGGCCCTGCACCCCTGGCTCCCTGCGATTCACCATGACTCTCAGCCAGCCAGTAAAGCAGAAGGTTTATTTGGATGACAGGAATACAGTCCAAGACAGGTCTTGCAGGCACTGACAACAGGGACCCCCTCAGTTAGGTCCATCTTGGGGTCCCCGGGCATCCCAGCCCAGCCCCCCTTGGGAGGTCAGAGCCATCTCTGCCTCCCAGCCATCTCTCCAGCCTGCTTCCAGCACACTGCCTTCAGCGACCCCTCCCACAGCCTTTTTTCAGTTTCCCGGGCTCAGGAGTCACCTGGCCTTCAACCCCTTCCTGGGTTCTCATGTTACAAGCTCAGGAATGCGCCCCCGGGCAGATCCCATCCTCCAATGCAGACTATCCCAGCACACTCCCCTGTCAGCATTCACACACCACAGTGAGAACAGGCCCAGTTCGTCACACAGGGCAATAAACATTATAACAGCAAAGGAAAACTACGACGAGTGGTATCGAGACACGCCCCAGCCGCCCGAAACCTTAGCAGCACGGAGATAAGAAGCTAAGGGGAAAGAATTGTGCGTTCCTGTCCACCTTGCTACTGCTCACAACACTGTCGATAACACACTGCACAGGACTTTCACTTCCCCTTCCAACAGATACCCAACATCAGCACTGCTATGTGCACGGCAGATGCTCACAGAGACGTTAGACGTAAAATCACTCAGGACAGGTAAGTCCAAGACAGACTCTGCAGAGTTGCAAATGGATCTCACTAGACCAGGCAGCGAAACTGCAAATGAAACTCAAAGGTGATCAATGCAAAGTCAGGCCCACTGGGAAACATATAAAATGATGGGGTCTAACTTAGCTGTTACATCTCAAAGAGATCATGGATAGTTCTTTGAAAACATCCGCTCAATGTGCAGCGGCAGACAAAAATCGAACAGGATGGTAGGAACCATTAGGAAAGGAAAAGATAATAAAATGGAAAATATGATAATGCCACTAAATAAATCCAGGGTACGCCCACACCTTGAATAGTACGTGCCGTTCTGGTCACCCCATCTCAAAAAAAGATACATTAGAATTGGAAAAGATACGGAAAAAGGCAACAAAAATGATTAGGGGCATGGAACAGCTTCCATATGAGGAGAGACTAAAACACCGGGACTGATCAGCTTAAAAAAGAGATGAGTAAAGGGGGGAATATGATAGAGCTCTATAAAGAATGGTGTGGAGAAAATGACAAGGGAAGTATTAATTACCACTTCACATAACACAAGAACCAGGGGTCACCCGATGAAATTAACAGGCAGCAGGTTTAAAACAAGCAAAAAGACGTACTTCTTCACACAACACACAGTCAACCTGTGAAACTCACTGCCAGGGGATGTTGTGAAGGCCAAAAGTATCACTGAGCTCAAAAAGGAATTAGATAAGTTCCTGGAGGATAGATCCATCCATGGCGAGATGGTCGGGGATGGAACCCCATGCTCTGGGTGTCTCTAAACCTCTGACTGGCAGAAGCAGGGACTGGACGACAGGGATGGATCACTTGATGATTGCCCTGTTCTGTTCATTCCCTCTGAAGCATCTGGCACCGGCCACTGTCAGAGACGGGATACTGGGCTAGATGGACTAGGCCGTGAGTTCAACATCTTGTAAAGGACCTTCGAGGCGGATGACAAGGACACACAGGCTGAGGAGAAAATGCAGCCATAGAGACTTATTAAAATAAGTGAAAAAGCTTCCAAAGCGTCACAAGGGAATAACACAGCTCTGGGGGGACCTGTCTCATCAGCCCTTACCAAAGCTTCCTAGATTAGCACCCTCACAGGGGCACCTGGTGATAAGAGACAACGGACCAGCCTGTCCCTGGCCTGCCAAATGGGTCCGACGATGCTCGAGACTGAGGGTGAACAATAGAACTGAAGGGTCAGATGCTGAGTAGCGAAGTTGACAATAGACAGTGGAGAAACTCAAAAGCTGAAGAAGACGAAGCTGCCTGCACATGGCGGGTTGCCCTCCTATAGGATCTCAACAATATCTTGAATATTCATGCTAGTACCCAACCTTCTGTGCCCAAATCTAACTTCCTCACCCACATCATACTGGGGTGCACTTATTCTATAGGCTAGTGTAGTCACACATGTTAATGCCAATTGGCTCATTCTCAAACCTGTTATTTCTTTCCCAATCTGGTTTCCGGTCGTTACTTCCACATTCCTGCCGTGTCCTGTGTGGAGTCCCAAGTTTCTTAGATAAACATGTCTAGTTCCCCAAACTCTAAAAGGGTATCGGTTAGGCCATATATCTGAGCCTAAGCTCACCAGCCCCCTTAACCGTACAGATGCTCACTTGCTGAAGCTAAACATACAGGATACAGGCCTGTAGGACCCGTTACAGCCAAACATAATAACATAATCCAATGCAAACGTACAAGGCAAATATACCAAAACAAACCAATAAATAAAGGCAGAACATAATAAAGCAAGCCAGCAGGTTAGCCCTCTGGGCTACAAGGTGGACAGACAGAGCTGGATCTAGGCTTGGGGCAGATGGACAGAAGGACAGACAGAGATGGATCTAGGCGTGGGGAGATGGACAGAAGGACAGACAGAGATGGATCTAGGCGTGGGGCAGATGGACAGAAGGACAGACAGAGATGGATCTAGGCTTGGGGCAGATGGACAGAAAGACAGAGATGGATCTAGAGATGGGGTAGGTGGCTGGATGAACACGTTAAATTAGTACCTGCTGCCCAGGTGGGGATGAAGAGGAGGATGCAGAGGACGGGGCTCAGGGCTGGCAGCTGCTCCATGGTCCCCGCTCTCTGGGCGGCTCCGTGGGTCCAGCTCAGCTCAGCTCAGCATCCTCCGCAAGCGTCAGCCCCAGGGGGCGGTGGAAAGTTTTGTGGTCAGCGACTCTGAGATGGCTGCAGCGAGAGGCCGGGGATGAGGGCCGGATGGGTATGTGTGTGTGTGTGTGTTTTAGCATGTGCTATTCACAGTGTGAGGGACAGGCTGGTGTGTGTGTGTGTGTGAATCCAACTGCTCCCTAGAATCAGCCGCATTCATCTGTGTCTCCTAGCCCCTGTACTGCGTGTGACTGAGGAGGATTCCCCTTACTTAGACTGGGGCAGTTGGGGTGTTTAGAGCTGGGGTATCTGGTCTGATGCCCCGCCCGGCTGCCCTGGTGCAGGGGGCAGCACAGCAGCAGCTGGCTTCTCCTGGAGCATCCTGGCTTGGTGGTGGTCCCCAGGAGCAGCTCCCCGGCCAGGGCTGCGTCCTACACTGGGCCACAAATCCCTGCTCTGCTCTCAAACCAGGGGGGCCGACGGGCGTGAATTCCCCCCTGGGTCGGCGATCCGGCCCTGTCAACTTTCCATGTCTTTTTCATCGGCTCTGTCACGAGACATTTCTAACCAGACATTGTCCTTAGCGCCACGACCTTGAATGGTTGGTCAATAGCTACACCACACTGCTGGCTAGCGATATTCGGAGGAGCTGTCATGTTGCAGGTAGTTGTGATGGGGATTTGGGGTAATTTGGAGTCATTATCTGTCCGAAACGACCCCGCCAAATTGTACGTGTGGCTGCGGGTGGGTAAAATCTTCCCCGTCAGCAGCTGCATTTCAGTCACCCGCCCGGAGCCGCCCCCCATCTCCCTTTACCTCCGGGAAGTCATATTTTCTTGGATGAGTTATCTCCGCTGGCTGAGACATGCCAATGTGCCATCGCTCCCACCCACTGCTGCACCAATCTCCCCCAGCTTGGGTGGCCAATTTTGGTTGGACGTATTCCTGCAAGTTCCATCCCATGACATAACCCTTAATTAAAGATTAACCCTGAATTGCTGGAGATTCCAGGACAATGGTGGAAGATTGGCAACCCTAGGCCTCAGAGGACAGCCTGGTTGTGGACAGGGGTGGGCGCAGAAGGGATGGCGCCTAGCGACTCAGAGTGAAGGTGTCCAGTGGTAGGTGGGCTCCCAGGAAGGGGTCTGAGAATGGAGGGGCAGATGGGGTGCTTGTGTTGAGGGGCTGTAGTTCCTTGCTTTTGTGGGGTGTTGTTTTGTCCACTGACCCTGGTTGTTTAACGACCTGCTTTGGGTGTTAAATTTGACAAGAGGTGCTTGTGAATTTCTGCCGATGGGGAAAGCTACCGGATCTATCCGTATGTGATGTTATGAGTGTAATATAATATCCCATTGAAAGATGACAGGGCCAGAAAGAGTTAATTAACTCACAGACTGACTTGACCCATGGCTGAACTTTAGAGACTGGTTAGGAAGTTCTGTAAATGAATAATGCTTTGAAATGCAGCCGGCATTGTTAGAGATAGAAGGGTAGATGTTTTCTCAGGTCTTGTGATGTAAGCGAACAAGTCTTGTCTATTGCTAGAGCTTTAATTCAAAGATCAAAAGAGGAATATTAACATTTATGATGACACTGGAGTGAAATAGTATTATTGTCTCTATGTCTCTTTGAAGGTTGTGGTAACCTGGATCTGAACTGTGTAATGGATAAATTACCCTGTGCTAATTGCCAGGATGGTTGGGAGACAGAAGATTAAGCTTATTCTCTCAGGCCAAGAGGCTCTGGAAAATGTCTAAAAACCCTGGGGCACCATCCTGTTTTATCGCAGATCTGCTTTGGGTTTCAAGAAGGGGAAACCCTGAGCCATAAGAATTGAGATCCCTAGTCACTGACTGGAGTCACCCTGAATATGGACATTGGACTATAGCCTCGGGACTATTTCTAAAAGGACTTTTGGCAACTACAAGCTCATCTCTGCTGTGTCTGAACCTCAAGAATTGAATTCAAGTCTGTCTGTATATTGATCTTTTAACCAACACTCTCTCCCTTTTTTCTTTTTTAATAAATTTTAGTTTAGTTAATAAGAATTGACTGTAGCGTGTATTTTGCATAAGATCTAAGTTGTAATTGGAGCTGGGTGTGTGGCTGATCCTTTGGGGTTGGAAGAACCTTTTCTTTTATATATTGAGATCAGATTTTCAGTAACCATCATCGTATCTAACGTGTGTGTCTGGACGGAGGCCTGAGGCTGGGCACTTTAAGGGAACTGCGTTGTTTGGACGTCTGAGTAACCAGGGAGGTTCTATAGAAGCTGTTTTGGGCTGGTTGGTAAATCTAAGTATTGGAAGATCCACCAGCATTTGGGGTTTGGCTGCCCCGGTCTGTTTGCAGTTCACCCTGACTGAGCTGGCTCCCACGGGCAGCACTGTCACAGTGGCGTCGTTGTACAAGGATCCCCAGAACCGGTGAGTTAAGCTTTGGGTCAGAACCCCGCGCTATCCACATTTGAATGTTGATATTGAGAGTTTGGTTGGTTAAAGAGCAGGTGCAATGGGTGAGCAAAGAGCATATGAGGCCTTGACAAAAAAAGCCCTGGAAGATTTGAGTTCAGAAAGGGAGATAAGCTTTAGAAAGAAAGCTACAAATCAAGAACTGAGAAGTCTGTTAATGGCCAGTGATCAGAAGGCAGGAGCACAGCCCTTACCTGAAGCTGCAGAAGCAAAAAGCAGCAAATAAACTGGAACTTGAGCATGAACAGAAACTAGCAGATCTTCGATTGCTGGAAAAGCAGAAGATCGCGGAGTTAGAAAGAGAAGCTGCTGAGAGAGAGAAAGAAGCTGATAAAAGAACAAAGGAGGCTGGTGAGACAGAAGAAAGGGCTTGTAGTGGATGCACGGAGCTGTTGGCTGCAGAGGAGAAGGCTCACCAACCTCAGCTCCAAGTAATGGAAGAGCGGAGAAAGTCATCCCCACCTGGTGCTCCACTTCCCCACCACCACGAGAAAAACTGGGAGAGGATGTGTCCTATTTACAACAATACTGAGGATATAGGGGAGTTTTTGTCTTCCTTTGAACGCCTCTGCAATCTGTACCTGATCCCCGAGGGTCAGCGAATTCCCGTCCTGCTGACCAGACTGACTGGAAAAGCCAGGGAGGTATTTAATGAATCGGGGAACAGGAAGCCTTGGAATACGAGTGGTTTAAAGATTCTGTGTTAAGGTGGTTCAAGGTTACTCCTGATTCTTACAGAGCTAAATTTAGGAAATGTAGCATGTCTAATGCTAGTACTTTTGTGGAATGTGCCCATAAGCTGATGGGTTTTGTTAAAACGTGGGTTATGGGAGTAAAGACACATGGGAGTTTTGAAAAACTGCTGAATTGAATAACTTTGGAACAGTTTTTAGACATTGTTCCCGACCATGTTAAAGCTGCTGTGTGTGAGAGAGACCCTGAGTAAGTCCTAAGGGCGGCAGAAATTGTGGATGCCCATACCTGAAACAGGGCTCGGGATGGTGGAAATCCCATGGGGGAACTAATCACCATTCGCCCCCGTTCAAGAGGAGGGAAGGATTTAAAAGTAAACCTGGCTCTGACTCTTATAAAGGAGCTCATGGGGGCCCAGAGCAGAAAAACTCCTACTCCAAGGGGAAACAAGTGGTCTGTCATTTGTGTGGTCCACCTGGGCACATCAAACCAGAGTGTCCAACTGTAAAAAATAAAACCCCAAACCCAGTAAATGCTAATCCTGTTGTTATAAACTCACGGCAAGCCGCACACAGCCCAGTGCTGGTGCCCTGTGTGCAAATGCTGTTTCTGTGGTCTCTGAAGAATTTAACCTTAAAACTCATATTAAAGCTAAATATGGGGAAAATAAGACAGAGTTTATTAGCAGTGCAGAAGTGAATGGAGTGAGGGGTATGGCATGGAGAGACACCGCACCCAGAGCAGCAACAGGCTGAGTGCTGCCGGCATCCCAGACTGGCAACGGACTGAGCCACTCAGCCCCCCCGCCGGTCCCGCTCAGCCCCCCCGCCGGTCCCGCTCAGCCCGCCACCGGCCCACTCAGCCTGCTGCTGGCTGAGTGGATGGAATCCCAGACCGGCAGTGGGTTGAGTAGGACCAGTAGCTGGACCCCAGACCAGCAGTGGGCTGAGCGGGGCTGGTGGCTGGACCCCAGACCGGCAGTGGGCTGAGCGGGGCTGGTGGCTGGAACCCCAGACAAGGATCCCAGGCAAGGATCACACTAAATTGATAAGATCTGCATTTTAATTTGATTTTAAATGAAGCTTCTTAAATATTTTAAAAACCTTATTTACTTTAAATACAAACAATAGTCTATTTATATAATATAGACATAGAGAGAGACCTTCTACAAACGTTAAAATGTATTACTGGCATGGGAAACCTTTTAAATGACAGTGAACTTGGCACACCACTTCTGAAAGGTTGCCGACCCCTGGTACAGAGTGACCATCTGTTGTACTAAGATTCTCTTGCTTTTTTCCCCAGTGAGTCAGGATAGCTTTTGCCAGCCCAGAGGTTGGGCAGCCAATGTCTTACGTTTTCACAATGTTTTGTCCAACTTTCATAAAGTAAATACATGGTTAATACGAGTTAAAAAGGCCAGGGACACTTCCTTGTGAAGAGTCTGTGTAGCAGATCATGCTAGAGCTGTGAAAATGTCAGGTTTTGATGGAACGTTAGAGGCAGTGATTTAGCCTGTATTTCTGGCAGTGCCCAAAATGTGCTGCTATTGCTAATGTCTTTCCAAACAAAAATGAGGCACAATAGGACTTCGGTAACATTTCTGTGCTGCCTTCATCTAGAGGAGATGATTCTGTGCTGACTTCATTTTGGTCACTTTGTGCTTTACCTAGGAGTAAAACTAGGGTTATATTTCCCCACTGCTCGGAAACCCAGCGTATTAAACTGGATAATGCCATTGATCTATTTACAGTAGAAGGTTGATAGAGAGTTGTAACTAACATTAAGACTGATGCCCACTATACATTTAAAACTAAAAAGTGGCTTTGTAAAAATGACCTGGGTTTCCAACTCTATTGTGTCTCAGTCAGGGCGGAGCGCCTTGGGAGGTGTCTTCACACTAGCTCAAGGTCACAGCGCAAGAACCTAGAGAGCCTCCTGAAGCACGGTGATAGTTTTGATTTAAATGGACTTGAACTGGACGAAGAATTGAGGACACTGTCACCAATGTTGCCACATGCAAAATCGGTGATGGACATTGTACAGTTTATTCATACCAGCAAACTTGTTGACATATATCCTAATGTGTACATTGCCACTCGTATTCTACCGACAATTCCTGTAACAGTCGCATCAGGAGAACGGAGTTTCTCAGAACTAAAGCTCATTAAAAACTCTCTCTGTTCTACAATGAGTCAGGAATGCTTGACTGGTCTTGCTATTCCCGCAATCGAACAAGACATCACTTTGTCTTTGTCATACAATGACATTATTACTGCTTTTGCAGCCAAAAAAAGCCAGAACGATTGCTTTTAATTAAAAACAAATCCTTGTTTCAATACCTCTTCATCTAAATTTCCAATAAAATGTTGACAAATTAAAAGAATTATATTATTTGCATCATTCTGTCAAATCAGAATTTTTTCTATAGCGCTACTTCTTTAGTGCTAGTCCATCAGCATCACAGCGTGCTTAATTAAGTGAAACTGGGTTTAATAACATGCATGTGGCAAGTTTTCCAATACTGTAAGCTTATGTTTGTGTTGTTAAGAGCAAGTCAGGCACAGGGGCACCAGTTTAATAATCCCGCCTAGGGCACCATAAATCCTAAGGACGGCCCTGGAAGCAGGTGCTTGGGGCGGCCAATACAAAGGGGCGGCACTCCATCCGCTACTGGGGCGGCCCACCTGGGTCTTCGGCGGCAGGTCCCTCAGTCCCTCTCTTCCTCTTTGAGCTGCCGCCGAAGTGCCGCCGAAGAGGAAGAGAGGGAGCGAAGGACCCGCAGCCAAACTGCCGACGAAGAATGGAGCGGCTCGATTGAGCTGCCGCTGATGGTTTGGGGTTTTTTTTTTGCCACTTGGAGCAGCAGAAAACCTGGAGCCGGCCCTGATCTCCTCCAGCCTGTGTACTGCTGCTCCCAGCACAGCCCCTAGCGCTGCCCTGGGGCAATGGGACCAACCCTAACTGCCAGGGGACAGCGCCCCCCGCTCAGGG
This sequence comes from Chrysemys picta bellii, assembly GCF_011386835.1. NCBI lineage: Eukaryota > Metazoa > Chordata > Testudines > Emydidae > Chrysemys > Chrysemys picta. Next base: position 2,158,801 of record NC_088802.1, on the reverse strand, counting down.
CGATTCACCCACAGACAAACCAGGCTCGCACCTAGACCTTGAATTCATGGCCCCAAAATTACAGGCCAGTGTCCTCCTCTTCACCCCACCCAGGGGCTCCGCCTGCCCACAGCTGCCCCCTCTGACCTGTGGGGCTGGGCCTGGCACCCCCCCCAGGGGCTGCACCGGAGTGACGGGGGGATATGGGGGGAAGGGGGAAGAGACAGAACAGAAGGGAGGGCAGAGCCCCCCCAACTGCCCCCTCATCCCTGTGTCCCAATGGCCCTTCCCCCTCCATCCCAATGGCCAATCCCCCTCCCTATAGCCCCTTCCTCTCCCAATGGCCCCTCCCCCTCCCTGCCCTTGCCTCTCCCATTAGCCCCCTTCCATCCCCATAGTCCCTCCCCCTCCCTTCCCCTCCATCCCTAAGGCCCCTCCCCACCCCTGCCTGCCCGTCCCTCTCCCATTAGTCCCTCCCCTATTGCATAGCTCCTCCCTGCCCCTCCCCGCTAATGGCCCCTCCCCGTCCCTCATTAGCCCCTCCCATCTCCCCAATAGCCCCTCCCCCTCCCTGCCCGCTTTCCTATTAGCCACACTCCTGCTCCCTGCCCCTCCCTCCCGCTCCTTAGCCCCGCCCACTCCGTGGCCCCGCCTCCTTATCCTCCTCCCTGGCCCATGCCGCTCCAAGGCTCCTCTCTTTCCCTCCCTCGGGCGGGACAGCCAATCAGAAGGCGACTTCGTGTTTAAGCGTCACTAGTTGCCGGGCAGAGTCTGCCGGCACGAGGGAGAGACTCGCGGAGATAAAAAAAGGGCGGGAAACGGGCGGGGAAGCGCCGCGAGGCGCCAGCGGCTGCTGAGAACGCGAGCGGGGAAGGGCCAACTGTCACCTGCGAGGGGGCGGGACCAACTGTCACCTGGAGTCCTGGCTCCCAGCCTCCCCCTGCTCTAACCACTAGACCCCACACCCTCCCAGAGCCAGGGAGAGAACCCAGGAGTCCTGGCTCCCAGCCCCCCTGCTCTAACCTACCAGCCCCCCACTCCCCTCCCAGAGCCGGGGAGAGAACCCAGGAGTCCTGGCTCCCAGCCTCCCCCTGCTCCAACCCACCAGCCCCCACTCACCTCCCAGAGCCGGGGAGAGAACCCAGGAGTCCTGGCTCCCAGCCCCCCCTGCTCTAACCCCTAGACCCCACTCACCTCCCAGAGCCAGGGAGAGAACCCAGGAGTCCTGGCTCCCAGCCTCCCCCTGCTCTAACCCCTAGACCCCACACCCTCCCAGAGCCGGGGAGAGAACCCAGGAGTCCTGGCTCCCAGCCCCCCTGCTCTAACCTACCAGCCCCCCACTCCCCTCCCAGAGCCGGGGAGAGAACCCAGGAGTCCTGGCTCCCAGCCTCCCCCTGCTCCAACCCACCAGCCCCCACTCACCTCCCAGAGCCGGGGAGAGAACCCAGGAGTCCTGGCTCCCAGCCCCCCCTGCTCTAACCCCTAGACCCCACACCCTCCCAGAGCCGGGGAGAGAACCCAGGAGTCCTGGCTCCCAGCCTCCCCCTGCTCTAACCCCCCAGCCCCCACTCCCCTCCCAGAGCTGGGGAGAGAACCCAGGAGTCCTGGCTCCCAGCCTCCCCCTGCTCTAACCCCTAGACCCCACACCCTCCCAGAGCCGGGGAGAGAACCCAGGAGTCCTGGCTCCCAGCCTCCCCCTGCTCTAACCCCTAGACCCCACACCCTCCCAGAGCCGGGGAGAGAACCCAGGAGTCCTGGCTCCCAGCCTGCCCCTGCTCTAACCCCTAGACCCCACACCTTCCCAAAGCCAGGGAGAGAACCCAGGAGTCCTGGCTCCCAGCCTCCCCCTGCTCTAACCCCTAGACCCCACACCTTCCCAAAGCCGGGGAGAGAACCCAGGAGTCCTGGCTCCCAGCCTCCCCCTGCTCTAACCCCTAGACCCCACACCCTCCCAGAGCCGGGGAGAGAACCCAGGAGTCCTGGCTCCCAGCCTCCCCCTGCTCTAACCCGTAGACCCCACACCCTCCCAGAGCCGGGGAGAGAACCCAGGAGTCCTGGCTCCCAGCCTCCCCCTGCTCTAACTCCTAGACCCCACACCCTCCCAGAGCCGGAGAGGGAACCCAGGAGTCCTGGCTCCCAGCCTCCCCTGCTCTAACCCCTAGACCCCACACCCTCCCAGAGCCGGGGAGAGAACCCAGGAGTCCTGGCTCCCAGCCCCTCACCCCCCCCCCCCGCTCAAACCTTCTCAGCCCCGCTCTTCCCCTAGCTGTGGGACAGAGAACCCAGGAGTCCAGGTTCCTGTGCCATTGCTCAGTTCGGGTCTGGGCAGAGCCTGGCATAACAAGGGCGCTGATCTGTGCTGCACCTGGCACCACAGGGGCCCCGATATTTTGCAGGGGATCTGTGTAGCGCCCGGGGGCCCCTCCCTTTGCTACGGCTGCAGTTTCTGTGGCTCGGGGCTCTGTCTGCACTTGAGCTCCTGGCGAGAAACAGGAAATTCAGCACCGTTCACGGCCACAGCTTTTGCAAAGGCAGCAGCAGATGGGGTGGGGGGTGATTTACAATCATGACAGACGTGTCGGAGTCGGGGCCGTGTGCGACGCACAAACAACTGACCACGGTTTCCGTCCCACGAGCCGGAGGCGATCTCCAGGCACTCAGCTTGCAGAGCCAAAAAATACTTCTAGCCCTCACGAGAGCAAAGAAATTTCTCCAAACCAGGGCGGGTGGGACCCATGCCTGAGTCTGCAGAGAGCCTAAGCTGGTCACTCTGAGAGGGGGGAGCTTCCCCGACTGTGATCCAGGCAGTGATGGGGGTGGGCTGGCTCTGGGGGGCTATAACCTGCTAGAGTTAGGGAGAGAACCCAGGAGTCCGAGGTACCACTCTCCTCTGCTCTAACCACTAGATCCCACTCCCCTCCCTGTGTACGTGCAGCACGAAGCACATGGGTGTCACCCTCCAGCAAGGTGTTATTGGCAGCAAAAAGGGCCAATTCAGTTTAGATTTTCTTGGCTTCCTTCTGAAAATGTAACTCTCACCAGCTCGAGCTACGACCCTAAGACCTGGGAAAGTCTCAATACCCTAGTGTGGGCACCCTCATTGTGCCCCCCTCCAAGCACCGTGCCCAGGGCTGGCAGGGGACTCAAAGGTGGGCCACGTAGAGAAGGAACTGGGCAACACAGCCACTAACACACGCCAAAGGCACTGGATTCTCCGGCTCTGATACATGGCTGATCCATGGAAGAGTGGAGAAGGGTTGGGGCATCCCTTGGGCTCCTTCCACTGCACCCCACATCTCTGCCTGTGCCCTATAGTCTTTACCCACCGCTGCCTGGTCTCCAAATCTCCCCATGATGCCACCTTAAGTCTAGGAACCCCTTCTGGTTTAAGCAGATCTGAGATAACAAGGATTGGGACCCAAGGATCTTTTATACAATTTCAAGCCTTCTTTGACAAGTTGGAGTCCATAGGTAATTTTTATTTAGTTCCTTCTTTTTCTCTCTCTTCCCCTTCTTCCTGCATTCATCATTTTAAAAAAATAACATTTTCATGGGGGACAAAATTCCAATTTTCAGGGGAGAAAAAATTTTCATGAAAAAAAAATTGTTTTTAGTGGGGGTGGAATGTCCCAGTTTTCAGGGATAAAATGACACATTTTCATTGGGAAAAAATGATGTTCTAAAACAAAAAATCAAATTTTCAGGAAAAAAAAATTTATGGGGAAAAATATTGATTTTTTGAAAAGCAAATTTAAAAAAATGATTGTAAGATTTTGGAACATGACAAGGGAACTGAAGAGAAGAGGGAAATGATGGAGAAAAGCAAAAGGTTTTACCCAAACACATTTTTATAAAAAAGTCTGAAAACAGACAATTTTTCTCACAAAGAAATTATTTAATTTTTAGAACAAAAAAAAAAACTTTCTTTGAGCAACTCCAGCCTGCTGGAGCTGTCACGTTGGTCACTCAGACCGATTCCACCGCCCACACGATGCTGAGGTGGGCTAGCGTTTCTCCTCGTGCTCAGTTAGGAAGAGGGACCAGACACTGCGTTAATTACCCCCACCTGGTCATGCTCCATAGGGAGGCATTGCAATCACTCCAGAGAGGACAGGGAAATAACGCACTGGGACATGATATAGTTATACTTCAGGAGGCCCCGGAGAAGGCATTTCCTGAGGGTAAGACCATGCCCTAGTAGATTATTCCCTGCCGTAGAGAGGGCTAGTTGGGTTTTGTTCAGATTCACATAGACCTTCACACCGATAGTTTTCTTCTGCTGTCCCTCAAACCCTGTGAGGGTCTCCTCCTGTGGGGAATTCCCTCGTGGCTGCGTGGCTCTGAGTGTGAGGGACTAATGTAGTGCTGGGTGCGGAGGGACTCAGCGTCGCTGGGCGTGGTTGGACGTGTGTTCCCTGCGTCCTGGGGTCTGGGTTTTAATCTCTGCGTAGTGCAGGCTCTCGCTCTCCACGGCCTCCCGGCTGCCCTGGCCCTGTGTTGGACAGACACATAGTGAGGACGCCGTCACCCCAGATCCGGTCTCTTAATTCTGGCCATTTTAGGCAGCTCCCAGGGAGCAAATCCCACAGTGTTACCCCAGATTGGAGGGGTTGGGAGCCAGGACTCCTGGGTTCTATCCCAGCTCTGGGACGGGAGCGGGGGCTGGTGGATTAGAGCAGGGGGGCTGGAAGCCAGGACTCCTGGGTTCTCTCCCCTCACTGTATTGTACCAGTCCTTATTGGCATCTGGAGACCAGACCCAAGTACTGGCTGGAACCGAGCCCAGCCTGCATTGTCTCACCTTCGGCTGCCGTCGGCGGGGCTGCGAGTGGGGCGGCGCTGCGGAAGAAGGGAGAAGAAAGGAACGTTAAAACAGAGGAGTGTGAGAGAGAGTCTGGGGTGAAGAGGGAAGCTGCAGAGATTTAGGGATGGGGGAAGAAGGAGGGAGAAGGAAGGATGGGGGGGATAGATATATGGACAGACAGCCCAGCATGGACCACAGCGGACAGACGGCCACTCGGGTGTGTTCAGTAACAGAGGCCCTGGCCCATGGGTCCCAGGAGGTCAGCGGGGGGAAGGCTCCGGTTCGGTACCTTGGCGTCTCTTCAGGAGGAGGGTGGCCGCCAGGCCAATGATGAGAAGGAGCCCCAGGGCGATGGCAACCTGGTACAGGAGCTCCCAGGCACAGCACCCCGCGAGGGCTGATACTTTATCTGGGCGATGGAGAGGAGTGTTAGGGGATTCTTAGCCCCTTGAGCCAGCCAGTCCCCTGCCCTGGGGCTGGAGAGGGGGAAGGCCCCGTGCCCCCATTCCCCACCTCACCTGTGTCACTCTGGTTTCTCCCCGTCACCCGCAGCTTGGTGCCTGCTCCCGTCCCACTCTCTCCCTGGTAGAACTCGATCTGACACTGATAGAGACCAGAGTCCCGCTGCTCCAGCTCCGACAGGGTCAGCGTGGCCTCCCCTTTCTGGAGCAGATCCAGGTGGGACACATTGAGTCGTCCACTGTAGAAGGGATGGGCAGAATCCAGCACGACTCCAGGCGCTCTTGTCCAGGTCGCTTTGACCCTGCTGCCCTGTCTGTTCTCGAAGGAGCAGTTGAGTGTCATGGTCTCGCCAGGGGATGCTCGGAGGACAGCGGGGCTCTGAAGGACTGTGAGACCTTCGTGAACCAGGGCAATAAACATTATAGCAGCGAAGGAAAACTACGACGAGTGGTATCGAGACACGCCCCAGCCGCCCGAACCTTAGCAGCACAGAGATAAGAAGCTAAGGGGAAAGAATTGTGTGTTCCTGTCCACCTTGCTACTGCTCACAACACTGTCGATAACACACTGCACAGGACTTTCACTTCCCCCTCCAACAGATACCCCACATCAGCACTGCTATGTGCACGGCAGATGCTCACAGAGACGTTAGACGTAAAATCACTCAGGACAGTTACGTCCAAAGCAGACTGCGAGGAATTACAAAGCAATCTCACTAACCTGGGTGACTGGGCAACAAAATGGCCGATGAAACTCACTGTTGGTAAATGCAAAGTCATGAACATTGGAAAACAGAATCCCAACTAGACACACAAAATGGTGGGGTCTAAATTAGCTGCTACCACTCAAGAGAGACCTTGGAGTTGTTGTGGATAGTTCTCTGCAAACATCCACTCAATGTGCAGCGACAGTGAAAAAAGTCACCAGACTGTTAGCGTCCATTAGGAAAGGGAGAGATAATAAGACACAAAATATCCTATTGCCTCTATATAAATCCAGGGTACGCCCACACCTTGAATGCTGCGTGCAGTTTTGGTCCCCTCAAATCAAAAACAGATACATTAGAATTGCAAAAGGTACAGAGAAGGGCAACAAATACGATTAGGGGTATGGAACGGCTTCCCCCTTACAAGGACCAGGAAACCCCCTTACAAATTAAAGTGGCAGTTTGTCATTTTAACCGTTTTAAATACACCACAGACACGTGCCTCCACTTTATACAATTTGTGCTTCAAACTAGAGGGGGTCAGAATTTTTCCTGATGGAACATATTTCTCTTGGGAAAAGCCGACTCATTGAAGGGATGACAATTATTTTAAAAATGCGGGAGAGAAAGCGTTTTGATAGGGTCAAAAGGGAATGATTTGATTTTGCATTTCCAGACTTATTTAATTTTATATTATTAAGAAGCGTCAGTATTGAAATGAAATATTTGTTTTATGGAAACAGAATACTTTTCACTGACCTGATATGACACATCCACCTCTATCTATGCATCCATACATCCTCCACCCCTAGATCTATATAGATAGATGGATGGATGGATGGATGGATGGATGGATGGATAGATGGATGGATATTATTTTTGGGATGGGATGGATGGGTACATAGATAAAAAGATAGATGAGATGGATGTAGGGGTAGGGATGAATGGGTAGACAGAGATGGATCTAGGGATAGGGTATAAAGACAGATAGGGCTGAATATAGTGGAGAGGGGTAGGAGAACAGGACAGACAGAGATGGATCTAGGCGTGGGGCAGATGGACAGAAGGACAGACAGAGATGGATCTAGGGGTGGGGCAGATGGACAGAAGGACAGACAGAGATGGATCTAGGGGTGGGGCAGATGGACAGAAGGACAGACAGAGCTGGATCTAGGGGTGGGGCAGATGGACAGAAAAACAGACAGAGATGGATCTAGGGGTGGGGCAGATGGACAGAAGGACAGAGAGAGATGGATCTAGGGGTGGGGCAGATGGACAGAAGGACAGACAGAGATGGATCTAGGGGTGGGGCAGATGGACAGAAGGACAGAGAGAGCTGGATCTAGGCTTGGGGCAGATGGACAGATGGACAGAGAGAGATGGATCTAAGGGTGGGGCAGATGGACAGAAGGACAGAGATGGATCTAGGCATGGGGCAGATGGACAGAAGGACAGAGAGAGCTGGATCTAGGGGTGGGGCAGATGGACAGAAGGACAGACAGAGATGGATCTAGGGGTGGGGCAGATGGACAGAAGGACAGACAGAGATGGATCTAGGTTTGGGGCAGATGGACAGATGGACAGACAGAGATGGTTTTAGGGGTGGGATAGATGGATGGAAGGACAGATAGAGATGGATCTAGGCATGGGGCAGATGGACAGAAGGACAGACAGAGATGGATCTAGGGGTGGGGCAGATGGACAGAAGGACAGACAGAGATGGATCTAGGTTTGGGGCAGATGGACAGATGGACAGACAGAGATGGTTTTAGGGGTGGGATAGATGGATGGAAGGACAGATAGAGATGGATCTAGGCATGGGGCAGATGGACAGAAGGACAGACAGAGATGGATCTAGGCATGGGGCAGATGGACAGAAGGACAGACAGAGATGGATCTAGGTGTGGGGCAGATGGACAGATGGACAGACAGAGATGGTTTTAGGGGTGGGATAGATGGATGGAAGGATAGATAGAGATGGATCTAGGCATGGGGCAGATGGACAGAAAGACAGACATAGATGGATCTAGGCATGGGGCAGATGGACAGAAGGACAGACAGAGGTGGATCTAGGGATGGGGCAGGTGGACAGATTAAATTAGCCAGGATTTGCCGACATACCTGCTCCCCAGGTCGGGATGAAGATGAGGATGCAGAGGACGGTGCTCAGGGCTGGCAGCTGCTCCATGGTCCCTGCTCTCTGACCAGCTCCGCAGCCCAGCTCAGCTCAGCCTCAGCATCCTCCGGAAATGTCACCTCTGGGGGGGCCGGTGGAAAGTTTTGTGGCCTGCGCGTCTGAGATGGCTGCAGCAAGAGGCCGGGGATAAGGGCCGGATGGGGGTGTGTGTTTGTGCATTCCTCTGGCCCCTGCTGGGAGGAGAGTGGGGTCTAGTGGTTAGAGCAAGGGGGGCTGGGAGCCAGGACTCCTGGGTTCAGTCCTCAGTCCATTGTCTCATCTTGGGTCATGCTCCTTACCCGCTCTGTGATATTTTTTCATGAGGTATAACATTAGTTTACATAAAGGAATTTTTGCTTAATATATTTTATTTTCACATACTGAGGTATATTCATTTTTTGCAACACAGATCTCCTGCCATCGGCCTATTCCTTCTAAAAAACCAAACATGCTCCAGACAGTTTTTATCTGCTTTATTCAGAAATGTTTTCTTTAGAATTTTGTTTTCTCTTACGGCTGACTCCGTTACAGCATTTAATTTTCATTTGTAAATGGAAAAATATTGTCCCACAAGGAATGAATCTTGAGAAATACTTTTCTTTAATGTTATAGTCAGACCCAAGACATACAGGACAGATCCATAGCTGGTGTGAACAGGTGTTTCTGAGTTTATTCCAGTGGAGCTATGGCTGATGGACCCCAGCTGGGATCACACCAGCATCCCTGCAGGGTGCACATTCCCCTCCCCAGACCCACCCACACCCAGGAGCCCGACGCCCAGAGCCACAGGCCATTTCCTGTACCAAGGAGAACTATAACGGCAGCGGCCACTAGGGGGCGACAAAGTTCCCACACTCCCTTTGCTGCTGCATGGCCCCTTCGCTCGGTTCCCGGGGCCGATCGACCCACAGACAGAAGCAGAAGAGAGCGGAGAAGCCCCAGCCCCACAGGACCCCCGGCAGGTGGTTCAGAGTCCAGCGATGTCTGACGGCTTCTGAACCTGGAGCTGGGAAACTCCTGCCAGTGATAGGCCCCCTGAGCGGCTAAATCAGCGTCACCTGCCCTGGTGCTGGGGGTGGCTTGGAGCCAGCACCCACCACGGGGACGCCTGGGAAACAGAACGAGAGCGTCACTGAACAAACTGGGGGGAAATGCTACGGGGATGGAGCCCTACAAATACCAGCGAGAGACTGATTCCACCAGGGATGAAATGCAGCCACCTCTGGGATAGAACGTGGGGGCTGCTTATACAGGGTCCCCTCACCCAGCGCTGAGACACGGCCCCTCTGGGGTGGGGCACAGGGGCTGTTTATACAGGGACTCCTCACCCAGTGCTCAGACATGGCCCCTGTGGGGTGGGATGGAGGGGCTGTTTATACAGGGACCCCTTGCCTGGTGCTGAGATGCAGCTGGCTCTGGGGTGGGGCAGGGGCTGGTTACATGGGGATCCCTCACACGGTGCTGAGATGCAGCTGGCTCTGGGATAGGGCAGTGGCTGGTTACCAGCCCACACAGCGATGCCATGTAACCGTTTGGGACAGGAAGTGAAGGTGGAACCCGCGCGGACCCGGTACCGTTCCAAGGCCGCAGGCTGAGGATGATTCCCAGGGAGAAGAGAACGACGAGCGACAGGGAGATGACGGCTCGGTAAAAGAGGGGCCCCGAGTCCCGACAGAGCTCACGCCCCCCTGGAGCTCCTAGACAATAGAAATGAGGGGTTAGGCGATTCCTGGACCAACACCCCATAGAGGGGACAGGCTCCGTGACCCATTCCCACCTCCTGAGCCAGCCAGTCCCCTGCCCTGGGGCCAGAGAGGGGGAAGATCCCGTGTCCCCATTCCCCACCTCACCTGTGTCACTCTGGTTTCTCCCCGTCACCTGCAGCTCGGTGCCTGCTCCCGTCCCGCTCTCTCCCTGGTAGAACTCGATCTGACACTGATAGAGACCAGAGTCCCGCTGCTCCAGCTCCGACAGGGTCAGCGTGGCCTCCCCTTTCTGGAGCAGATCCAGGTGGGACACATTGAGTCGTCCACTATAGAAGGGATGGGCAGAATCCAGCACGACTCCAGGCGCTCTTGTCCAGGTCGCTTTGACCCTGCTGCCCTGTCTGTTCTCGAAGGAGCAGTTGAGTGTCATGGTCTCGCCGGGGGACGCTCGGAGGACAGCGGGGCTCTGGAGGACTGTGAGACCTTCGTGAACCAGGGCAATAAACATTATAACAGCAAAGGAAAACTACGACGAGTGGTATCGAGACACGCCGCAGCCGCCCGAAACCTTAGCAGCACGGAGATAAGAAGCTAAGGGGAAAGAATTGTGTGTTCCTGTCCACCTTGCTATTGCTCACAACACTGTCGATAACACACTGCACAGGACTTTCACTTCCCCTTCCAACAGATACCCCACATCAGCACTGCTATGTGCACGGCAGATGCTCACAGAGACGTTAGAGGTAAAATCACTCAGGACAGTTACGTCCAAAGCAGACTGCGAGGAATTACAAAGCGATCTCACTAACCTGGGTGACTGGGCAACAAAATGGCTGATGAAACTCACTGGTGGTAAATGCAAAGTCATGAACATTGGAAAACAGAATCCCAACTAGACACACAAAATGGTGGGGTCTAAATTAGCTGCTACCACTCAAGAGAGACCTTGGAGTTGTTGTGGATAGTTCTCTGCAAACATCCACTCAATGTGCAGCGGCAGTGAAAAAAGTCACCAGACTGTTAGCATCCATTAGGAAAGGGAAAGATAGTAAGACAGAAAATATCCTATTACCTCTATATAAATCCAGGGTACAGCCACACCTTGAATACTGCGTGCAGTTTTGGTCGCCTCAAATCAAAAAAGGATTCATTAGATTTCCAAAAGTTACAGAGAAGGGCAACAAATACCATTAGGGGTATGAAACGGCTTCCCCCTTACAGGGACCAGGAAACCGCCTTACAAATTAAAGTGGCAGCTTGTCATTTTAACCGTTTTAAATACACCACAAACACATGCCTCCACTTTATACAATTTGTGCTTCAAACTAGAGGGGGTCACAATTTTTCTTGACAGAATGTTTTTCTCTTGGGAAAAGCCGTCTCATAGAAAGGATGACAATTGGTTTAAAAGTTGGGGAGAGAAAGCGTTTTGATAGGGTCAAAAGGGAATGATTTGATTTTGCATTTCCAGACTTATTTGATTTGATATTATTAAGAGGAGTCAATATTGGAATGAAATATTTGTTTTATGGAAACAGAATACTTTTCACTGACCTGATATGACACATCCACATCTATCTATGCATTCATGCACGCATCCTCCACCCCTAGATCTATATGGATGGATGGATGGATGGATAGATGGATATTATTTTGGGGGTGGGATGCATAAATACATAGATAAAAAGATAGAAGACATGGATGTAGGGGAAGCGATGAGTGGGTAGACAGAGATAGAGCTAGGGATAGGGTATATGGACAGATAGGGCTGAATATAGTGGAGTGGAGTAGAAGGACATATGGACAGACAGAGATGTATCTATGCATGGGGAAGATGGACAGAAGGACAGACAGAGATGGATCAAGAGCTGGGGCAGATGGACGGAAGGACAGACAGAGATGGATCTATGCCTGGGGAAGATGGACAGAAGGACAGACAGAGATGGATCTAGGGGTGGGGCAGATGGACAGAAGGACAGACAGAGATGGATCTAGGGATGGAGCAGATGGACAGAAGGACAGACAGAGATGGATCTATGCATGGGGCAGATGGACAGACGGACAGACAGAGATGGATCAAGAGGTAGGACAGATGGACAGAAGGACAGACAGAGATGGATCTATGCATGGGGCAGATGGACAGAAGGACAGACAAAGATGGATCTAGGGGTGGGGTAGATGGACAGAAGGACAGACAGAGATGGATCTATGCATGGGGCATATGGACAGACGGACAGACAGAGATGGATCTAGGGGTGGGGCAGATGGACAGAAGGACAGACAGAGATGGATCTATGCATGGGGCAGATGGACAGACGGACAGACAGAGATGGATCTAGGGATGGAGCAGATGGACAGAAGGACAGACAGAGATGGATCTATGCATGGGGAAGATGGACAGACGGACAGACAGAGATGGATCTAGGCATGGGGCAGGTGGACAGATTAAATTAGCCAGGATTTGCCGACATACCTGCTCCCCAGGTGGGGATGAGGAGGATGCAGAGGATGGGGCTCAGGGCTGGCAGCTGCTCCATGGTCCCTGCTCTCTGACCAGCTCCGCAGCCCAGCTCAGCTCAGCCTCAGCATCCTCCGGAAATGTCACCTCTGGGGGGGCCGGTGGAAAGTTTTGTGGCCTGCGCGTCTGAGATGGCTGCAGCAAGAGGCCGGGGATAAGGGCCGGATGGGGGTGTGTGTTTGTGCATTCCTCTGGCCCCTGCTGGGAGGAGAGTGGGGTCTAGTGGTTAGAGCAAGGGGGGCTGGGAGCCAGGACTCCTGGGTTCAGTCCTCAGTTCATTGTCTCATCTTGGGTCATGCTCCTTACCCGCTCTGTAATATTTTTTCATGAGGTATAACATTAGTTTACATGAAGGAATTTTTGCTTAATATATTTTATTTTCACATACTGAGATATATTCATTTTTTGCAACATGGATCTCCTGCCATCGGCCTATTCCTTCTAAAAAACCAAACATGCTCCAAACCAATTTTATCTCCTTTATAGAGAATGTTTTTCTTTAGAATTTTGTTTTCTATTACGGCTGACTCCGTTACAACATTTAATTTTTATTTGTAAATGGAAAAATATTGTCCCACAAGGAATGAATCTTGAGAAATACTTTTCTTTAATGTTATAGTCAGACCCAAGACATACAGGACAGATGCACAGCTGGTGTGAATAGGTGTTTCTGAGTTTATTCCAGTGGAGCTATGGCTGATGGACCCCAGCTGGGATCACACCAGCAGCCCTGCAGGGTGCACATTCCCCTCCCCAGACCCACCCACACCCAGGAGCCCGACGCCCAGAGCCACAGGCCATTTCCTGTACAAGGAGAACTATAACGGCAGCGACCACTAGGAGGTGACAAAGCTCCCACTGCTGCTGAACGGCCCCTTCACTCAGTTCCCTGGGCCAATCGACCAATAGGCAGAAGCAGAGGAGAGCGGAGAAGCCCCGATCCGGCAGGACCCCCGGCAGGCGATTCAGAGTCCAGCGACGTCTGATGGCTTCTGACCCAAGAGCTGGGAAAATCCTGCCAGTGATAGGCCCCCTGAGCGACTAAATCAGAGATACCAGCCCCGGTGCCGGGGGCAGCTTGGAGCCAGCACCCACCACGGGATCCACGGAGACACCTGGGAAACAGAACAAGAGCGTCACTGAACAAACTGAGGGAAATGCTACAGGGATGGAGCCCTATAAATACCAGAGAGAGACTGATTCTATCAGGGATGAAACCCAGCCACCTCTGGGATAGAACGTGGGGGCTCTTTATACAGTGACCCCTCACCCATCACTGAGACACAGCCCCTCTGCAGTGGGGCACAGGGGCTGTTTATACAGGGACCCCTTGCCCGGTGCTGAGAAGCAGCTGGCTCTGGGTGGGGCAGAGGCTCGTTATCAGCCCACACAGCAAAGCCATGTAACCGTTTGGGACAGGAAGTGAAGGTGGAACCCGCGCGGACCCGGTACCATTACAAGGCCACAGGCTGAGGATGATTCCTAGGGAGAAGAGAACGACGAGCGACAGGGAGATGACGGCTCGGTAAAAGAGGGGCCCCCAGTCCCGACAGAGCTCACGTCCCCCTGGAGTCCCAGACAATAGAAATGAGGGGTTAGGAGATTCCTGAACCAATGAGCCATAGAGGGGGACATGCCCCGTGACCCATTCCCACCTCCTGAGCCAGCCAGTCCCCTGCCCTGGGGCCGGAGAGGGGGAAGGCCCCATGCCCCCATTCCCCACCTCACCTGTGTCACTCTGGTTTCTCCCCGTCACCCGCAGCTCGGTGCCCACTCCCGTCCCGCTCTCTCCCCGGTGGATGCTGATGTGACACTGATAGAGACCAGAGTCCCGCTGCTCCAGCTCCGACAGGGACAGCGTGGCCTCCCCTTTCCGAAGCAGATCCAGGTGGGACACATTGAGCCGCCTGCTGTAGAAGGGATGGGCAGAATCCAGCACTACTCCGGGCCCTCTGGTCTAAGTTGCTTTGGCCACGCTGCCCTGTCTGTTCTCGAAGGAGCAGTTGAGTGTCGCAGTCTCGCCAGGGGACGCTCGGAGGACAGCGGGGCTCTGGAGGACTGTGAGACCTTCGTGAACCAGGGCAATAAACATTGTAGCAGCAAAGGAAAACTACGACGAGTGGTATCGAGACACGCCGCAGCCGCCCGAAACCTTAGCAGCACGGAGATAAGAAGCTAAGGGGAAAGAATTGTGTGTTCCTGTCCACCTTGCTACTGCTCACAACACTGTCGATAACACACTGCACAGGACTTTCACTTCCACCTCCAGCACATACCCAACATCAACACTGCTATGTGCACGGCAGATGCTCACAGAGACGTTAGACGTAAAATCACTCAGGACAGTTACGTCCAAGACAGACTGTGCAGAGTTGCAAGCGGATCTCACTAGACTGGGTGACAAAATGGCAGATGAAACTCAAAGGTGATCAATGCAAAGTCAGGCCCACTGGGAAACATAATCCCAACTACACATATAAAATGATGGGGTCTAACTTAGCTGTTACATCTCACAGAGATCATGGATAGTTCTTTGAAAACATCCGCTCAATGTGCAGCAGCAGACAAAAATCGAACAGGATGGTAGGAACCATTAGGAAAGGAAAAGATAATAAGATGGAAAATATGATAATGCCACTAAATAAATCCAGGGTACGCCCACACCTTGAATAGTACGTGCCGTTCTGATAAAAAAAAGATACATTAGAACTGGAAAACATACGGAAAAAGGCAACAAAATTGATTAGTTTCAGAGTAGCAGCCGTGTTAGTCTGTATCCGCAAAAAGAAGAACAGGAGTACTTGTGGCACCTTAGAGACTAACAAATTTATTAGAGCATAAGCTTTCGTGGGCTACAGCCCATATGAGGAGAGATTAAAAACACTGGGACTGATCAGCTTAGAAAAGAGACGAGTAAGGGGGGGAATATGATAGAGCTCTATAAAGAATGGTGTGGAGAAAATGACAAGGGAAGTATTAACTACCACTTCACATAACACAAGAACCAGGGGTCACCCAACGAAATTAACAGGCAGCAGGTTTAAAATAAGCAAAAAGAAGTACTTCTTCACACAACACACAGTCAACCTGTGAAACTCACTGCCAGGGGATGTTGTGAAGGCCATAAGTATAACTGAGCTCAGAAAGGAATTAGATAAGTTCCTGGAGGATAGATCCATCAATGGCCAAGATGGTCAGGGATGGAACCCCATGCTCTGGGTGTCTCTAAACCTCTGACTGGCAGAAGCAGGGACTGGACGACAGGGGATGGATCACTTGATGATTGCCCTGTTCTGTTCATTCTCTCTGAAGCATCTGGCACTGGCCACTGTCAGAGACGGGATACTGGGCTAGATGGACTAGGCCGTGAGTTCAATATCTTGTAAGAACCTTCGAGGCAGATGATAAGGACATGCAGGCTGAGGAGAAAATGCAGCCTGCAATCAACTCAGGATTGAATAAGGACTGGGAATGGCTGAGCCATTACAAACATTGAATCTATCTCCCCTTGTAAGTATTCTCACACTTCTTATCAACCTGTCTGTACTGGGCTAGGTTGATTATCGCTTCAAAAGTTCTTTTTCCCTCTTACTTAATTGGCCTCTCAGCGTTGGTAAGACAACTCCCACCTGTTCATGCTCTCTGTATGTGTGTATATATATCTCCTCAATATTTATTCCACTCTATATGCATCCGAAGAAGTGGGCTGTAGTCCACGAAAGCTTATGCTCTAATAAATTTGTTAGTCTCTAAGGTGCCACAAGGACTCCTGTTCTTTTTAGGGTAAGGGCAGAATTCCTGTGAGGGCTGAATTGTTACGTAGAAAAGTTCCTAGGGAAAGGAATCCTCCTGGTAATCTGTGCAAGCAGTTTGCTGTAGCTCAAGGGTGTGAAAGTGATTCAATCAAGAAAGTTTCAGTTTCTAACAGCCAGAAATTTTCTGCTGTGAATGGATCCACTGACTTTCCTTCTGAAAGATCCAGTGTGGGTTGCTCTGAGAAGGTCTCAGATGGAGTAAAAGCTGTTAAGGAATTCAAACAGCCCTATGACCAAGTGGCTGTGTTTGGCCAGCTTGTTGGGAAGACAATGGTGTTGGAACAGGAATATCTCCGTGTAGATTCTGTGAGTGAACAGTCTGGGTCTCAGGTTCAGAGGGAAGACTGGGTAGCTCAGTGGGCAGAGCAGAACAGCTGTGTAGTTAGTCTCTCGAGAATGCAGGGGATGGCAGGTACGCTGTCCTCTCTAGACACTTTGGATATGACTTGTAGTTTCTCAGTGGACCTAACATCTGATTCCATGTGGAAGCCGAGGTTGGTAATGAAAGGACAACAGAACCTTGCATCTAACATGCTAGTAAAAATGGATGGTATCTCTTTAAGACAGTCCAGCCTTAAAATTGGTAGCAGCTGAGAATCTAAAAGCTAGTGTCTGTGTTGATGCAAATTACCTGGCTGGCAGGGAGAAGAAAGACTTGCTAATAGCTGTTAGCACAGAGAGCACAGCCCCTCAGCCAGTGAATTCTGTTAAACAAGAGAAATCAGGGATTGATCCTTCAGGACAAGGAGGAAAGAGAGAACTTAATTTTGCAAAGGGAAGTCACAGGGTAACCCTAAAACAACAAAACCCCAATGGTATTGGGCCAAAGGTGTGACATGACAACAATAATTATAAATGGACACTTGCTATACATTTGTTGTTATTGCTAATGGTGGTTTTTGTAACTAATGTGTCGCTATTACCAAAAACTGTAAAAATGTACCATGGGCCTAATCTTGTGGAAAATCCCTTAGACATGTTACAAGCAATACGTAAGAACACACTTTATGTTAGAAGGGCTTGTAATGCTAATGTCGCACTGTTAATGCCTGTAAACAGTATTGGAACTTTTCACAGGGGAAAAGACATTCCAGATCTGATGTGCTGTATAAGAAGGGAAACTGAGGCAACTACCACATTGCTTTCATGGCCAAATGCCAAGATTCCTACACTGCGGACAACATTAACATCTACATTGACTTAATGGTAATTGGGTTCCAAACATTTGCCCGAGCTTGTATGGATAAAGTAGCTGTTTTCTTTAGCTCTTGGCAAGGTCACATGAGACATACAGGAACCGTGCTGCCAGAGCAGATCCAATCCACTATTGTTCTAACCAAGTTTTACCTTGAGTTTATAAAGAGATTCAATCATGTTATTGAACATGACTTGGATAAACCATTTCTGATATACACTGATACAGCTTCTAATCCAATACAAGCTGTAATGAGACAGAACGCAGGATAGGGAGCTCTTGGGATGCAGTCAGCGATGTTTGTGTCATCCCTTCCTGCACCAATTTTGCATTGGGGGTGTGACGTTATGAGTGTAATATAATATCTCATTGGAAGGTGACAGGGCCAGAAAGAGTTAATTAACTCACAGACTGACCTAACCCATGGCTGAACTTTAGAGACTGCTTAAGAAGATCTGTAAATGAATAGAGCTTTGAAATGCAGCCGGCACTGTTAGAGAGAGAAGGGGAGATGTTTGCTCAGGGCTTGTGATGTCAGCAAACAAGTCTAGTCTATTGCGATAGCTTTAATTCAAAGATCAAAAGAGGAATATTAACATTTAGGAAGACACTTGAGGGAAATAGTATTATTGTCTCAATGACTCTTTGAAGGTTGTGATAAACTGGATCTGAACTGTTTAATGGATAAATTACCCTGTGCTAATTGCCAGGATGTTTGGGAGACAGAAGATTAAGCTTATTCTCTCAGGCCAAGAGGCTCTGGAAAATGTCTAAAAACCCTGGGGCACCATTCTGTTTTATCGCAGATTTGCTTTGGGTTTCAAGAAGGGGAAACCCTGAGCCATAAGAATGGAGATCCCCAGTCATTGACTGGAGTCACCCTGAACATGGACATTGGACACCTGTGGACTATTTCTAAAAGGACTTTTCACAACTACAAACTCATCTGTGCTATGTATCTGAACCTCAAGAATTGAATTCAAGTCTGTACGTACATTGATCTTTTAACCAGCTGTCTCTCCCTTTTTCCTTTTAATAAATTTTAGCTTAGTTAATAAGAATTGGCTATAAGCATCTATTTTGGGTAAGATCTAGGTTATCATTGGACCTGGGTATGTGGCTGATCCTTTGGGATTGGAAGAACCTTTTCTTTTATATGATAAGATTTTCAGTAATCATCATCATATCTGACGTGTGTGTCTGGACGGAGGCCGGAGGCTGGGCACTTTAAGGGAACTGCGTTGTTTGGACGTCTGAGTAACCAGGGAGGTTCTATAGAAGCTGTTTTGGGCTGGTTGGTAAATCTAAGTATTGGAAGATCCACCAGCGTCTGGGGTTTGTCTGCCCCATTTTGTTTGCAGTTCACCCTGATTGTGTGACCTCAGCTGGCTCCCATGGGCACCATCATCACACTGCAAATGTGGGGAGAGAGTGAGGAGAGGTAGAGCTGGGGGGAGGGCTGGGAGTCAGGACTCCTGGGTTCTATAGTAGGTTATAGTAGTGGGGGTGGGGAGGTCCATTTGCTACTGGTACTTTCTGCAGAGTCTGTGGTGGGCTGAAACGTGCCGAGTTGCTCGAGGCTCTGTCTTCACTTTCACCCCTGCACGTCGTGGTGAGAAACAGGAAATTCAGCATCTTGCACGGCCACAGCTTTTGCAAAGGTGGCAGCAGGTGGGGCTGGGGGGAGGGGGGACCGGGGGCGAGTTACAATCAGCTACAGAAGTGTCGGAGTCGGGGGCACGTGCGACACATAAATAACTGACCACGGTTTCCGTCCTGTGAGCCGGAGTCAATCTCCAGGCGCTCAGCTTGCAGAGCCAAAAATGCTTCTAGCTCTCACAGGTGCAAAGAAATCTCTCTAACCAGGGGCTGGTGGGACCCATGCCTGAGTCTGCAGAGAGCCTGAGCCGATCGCTCTGAGAGCAGGGAGCTCCCCCCAGTGAGATCCAGGCAGTGATGGGAGTGGGCTGGCTCGGGGGGGGGGGGCTCTAACCTGCTAGAATTTTACTTTCCACCCAAAATTCCAATTTCTCCCCTTTTTCAGGAGAAAAACAAGCATTAAAATATAGATAGAAAATTTGTTTTCTGAACTTCTGAACTGGGAGTGCTTTAAATTCCACCCAACATCCCTTTCTCATGTAGTTTGAGACGGGGTGAACAGCCTTAATTTCTAGCCTTCCATCAACTCCTCTTCTCTGTTTCAATCTCTCCTCTTACACCGAGTCTGGACCTACAGTGTTTTCAAAACAAACACATTTGCACTGGGAAAAAAGTCAGATGCCTGAAGGAACTGACCCCTTTCCTCCTGCTAGAACGTTCCTCTTAGCAAGGTGTGTCATATATTCACAAGACATAGATATATTTACGAGTGTAGATATGTTTTTCAATAACACTGATATTTATGTAAGGAAAAGAATATATGTTCCATAAATTCAGCTAGCACTGGGGTGGAGCATATCGTGTCAGCTATTATATATAGATGTAAACACACACACATATATGCAAATACACACACACACTTTTTGTCCACAGGAAAACACATCATTTTCCATAATGATTTTTTTCTGAAAATATTTTGTGCTAAAGAGAAACATTTCCCCTCAAAGTATTTTCCTTTTTGAAATCATATCATTTTTGTCAACGAGAATAGTTCACAAAGATATTTTTTCTGTTGAAAGCCATTTCTGCAAGGAAATAACATTTCCCAGGAAAGAGTTTTCATTAAAAATGCTTTATTTAAAACATATTAAAATAACTTTTTATCACAAGCTCTTGTGCTCCAGAAATGTTTAACTGGATAGAACTGTTTTTAAATAAGCTAAGGGAAAACCTCTGGGCCAGATCCCAGCCGGTGTCAAGCGGCCGCACCTCCACTGAGCTCAGTGGGGCCAGATACTGAGCTTCTGGAAATCCGTTCCATGGAAGTCAGAAGCGCTACGGCCGACTGATCCCAGCAGGGATCTGGCCCCATTGACTTGGAGGGAGCTACGGCCAATTGACTCCCTTGCTGCTTGTTTCTCCTGCGTTCGCTCTCGCCCCTGCAGTGTTCTCCTTGGGTTTGTACGTCTTCTCCCTCTGCTGCTGGACGGGACCAGGACACTCTCCTGCTGCTCTGTCAGCTCTCCATTCGGCTGTCGGACGCATGGACCGCTCAGGGAAGCTTCTCTCTGTCCACTCGCTCTCCACCTACCCCTTGGCTGTCTGCTGACACACTGACTTTTATACCGACCTGTCAGGACTTTCTTGCGCATGACAACGGCCCACATTCCAAACGGTCCGTTCTAATTTTAGTCTGGAGCCGTGTTTACCTCAGAGTTATGATCTGCTGACTTTTCCCCTACTTTGGTTTTCCAGCCAATTCTATTTTTAGTGCTATGGGATCTGCAGACTCGAATGAGGGCCTGACTCTTGCTAATTTAAAATGGAAGCCAGGGATACACAATAGAGTCTGGGGAATTTCTCTGGTATCAGCATCATCCACTTAGGTGTTTGACCTGCAAGTTATTGCACGTTGTTTCTCACGTTTAGCAAAAAGGGAAGCAGGTTAGAGGGTAGCATAAGTAAGTCTCAAAATTCAGGGTCAAGAGTTCATCAGTTTCTGGTGCGTTTCTCAAGTGAGTTTGGTCTCCATATTTTTCAAAGGGGAAGTGTATTTGTTCCATGACTAGAGAGGAACTGACTGATTTGCGAACACTTCAGCTGTGTCTGTAACAACCTGATGCTCCAGGAGAGGAGAAGTGGAGGGGAGGCCAGGAGGGCACAGCTGTAGCTCAGAGTTTGAACGGTCTGACTCAGATGTATGGGAAGCCAGGGACTGGGATTGGCTCCGCACTTCCTGGACCTGGGCTGAGAGATGGGCAGGAAGTTCCTCGGTCACTAGCAAACTGAATTTGAGCCTGCAGGGGAAGCTAACGTAAATTGTGGTGAATCAAAATTCTAGTGAAACCCTCCAGTGCCACTGGGTTATGGCCCCACTGGGGACTCATTTCCTGGGGCTGCCGGCTCCATCCCGGAGCCATTCACCTTTCTTATTCCTCAGGCAGACGAGCAATCCCAGGACCATGAAGACCAACCCCAGCACGGAGCCCCCGACGCCAGCCAGCATCGTGCCCCTGGCAGAGTCAGTCTGTGCTTCTGTGAAAACAAGAGCACGGGTGGTTCGGGCTCAGCCCAGCTTCTCCTTCCCTTTGTCACGTCCTCGCTCTCTGCCCCCGGGGTGGGGATGGGGATCTGACCCAGGCCCATCCCCTGAGGGGACTCCACAGAGCTAGGGGTGCCCCTGCGGGCTCAGGCCTTGCCCCACACTCAGAGGCTCTTACCCCAGTGCACAGTGAGGGGGCCCCACAGGCTGATGTGCTCCACCTGGCAGGTGTAGACGTCCCTGCGCTGGGGGGTCATCGCCAGCATCACCAGGATCTGGAAGCTCCAGTCTCCGTTGTGGAGCAGCTCCGTGGACACCACCCCGGCTGTCTGCTCCTGCCTGTTCATGAACCACTTGATTAAAACCCCGTCTTGGGACCAGGGTCTGCTCCCACCCCTGTGACCCCACCTGTCACTATGTCCCACCCCCACCCTCTGTCTGATCACAAATCAGGACCATAGAAAAGAGGAAACCAGGCAGGTCAGAGCCCTGGCTTCCAGCCCCCCTGCTCAAATCCACTTCCCCTCCCCAGCCAGGACTGTTATTATCGCTGTGTTACCGCAGGGCCGAGGAGCCCGGTCATGCCCAAGACCCCCTTGTGCTCGGTGCTGCCCACCCTGACCCTGTTCCCTCAACATCGGCTGCAGTCCCCGCTGCTCCCCGCACCCCGACCCCACTGCCCTCAGCCTTGCCCTACCCCAGAGCTCTTCCTTCAGCCTCCCCCGCACTTTCCCCCTGCTCCCCCGTCGCAGTCCTGTCCCCCTCAGTTCCACCACCCTTCTTCTCCCAGTCCGTCCCCACACACCCACTGACACCCTCGACCTCCCTCTGCCCCAATCCCACTGCCTAGCTGGACTCACCCCCGTCCCACTTGGGACATGCAGGAAAAGCCCCCAGAGATGACCCCACCCCCCGGGGATGTGCACCTACCCCAGGGGATCAGCAGGCTCCGGCCCCCCAGGCTGTTGTGCTGCACCCGGCAGGCGTAGCTGTGCCCGGCACCCGGCCCCACGGCCAGGGAGCTGCGCAGCTGGTAGGTCAGGTCCGCGTTGGGCAGGATCCCACTGGAGTTCAGCCGCCCGCCCGGCCCCACCTCCTCCCCGTCCTGCAGCCAGGCCACGCGGACGGGATGGGGGTAGAAACCGGTGACCCGGCAAACCAGCAGTACCGGCGCGGGGGTCCCGGCTGGGGGAGGCGCTCGGGCAAACACCACGGCGACCGGCCGCTCTGAGACAGGAGGAGAGAGACGGGGCGGGGGAGAGGGGACGATTCAGTCTGAGCCTCAGGGACTCACTAGCCAAGCCCAGCTCCATTCCCCGGGGTCAGGCGTTGGCCCCGCTGTCCTGGCCAGATCCTGCAGTTACCAGTGGTGAGGGAATCCCCCTTCACTTCCTGTCCTAAACTGCTGTGCAGTGCGGCCATGAAATCGCTCCACCCCAGATATGACTGCATTTGTACACCAGGCAAGAGATCCCTCTATCAATAGCCTCCTTCCCCATCCCAGAGGGAGCTACATATGAGAGAATGGGGAGTAGTGCTGCTTCTCCAGTGACTCTTTCCCGTAGCAGACAAAGCTCTTTGTCTTATTGACACAAGTTGTTTTCAGGAGACCTGGGTAACAAAGGGGTCTGGAAGAGGAAGGTCGGGGGGACGAGGACAGACCGTCTGGAGGTCACCGGGGCTGGGGCGGAAATCGAGAGATGTTAGGTGCAATGAGGCTGTTCGGTCACCAGATGGCAGTGGGATCGAGGGGCAGCCCCGGACGAAGTGCAGGACAGGTTCCAGTTACTGTTTAAAGCTGATTTGTGCTCTAAGAACCACATGCAAAATCAGATTGGCTCGAAAACTGCTGCGAGACATCCGGGCCTGAGGCAGATTTGTGGTGCAAACTTGGGATCACTTCACCAGGGGGCTCAGGGCGTGACACGCGGAGTAACAGGGGAGAGCGGGAGAGGCTGCAACCTCTCTGAGCCCCGGGACCATCTGTCCAAGCCCTGTCACCGAGCGGTTCCTGCGGCGGTGAGCTGTGATCCCTCGGCCGGCTGTCCCTCTGTCGTGAAATGCACCTGCCCAGGCAGATTGCCGTGAAACTAACTCTGCCCCAGCAAGGTGCAGGAGAGACTTTGTGGTGCAAATTTGGGGGCAGGTGGTTAAGGGGTTTCTGAGAGAAAGTCTCCCCCGAGGACCTGCTTTTAGTGCTCCAGCATCAGACACCCAGCGCAGACCCTGGGCTGAGCCGCTGAGGAGGCGTGCTGGGTTCTGTCCCATCCCCTGGGGCAGCGCTGGCTGGGAGGGTGATTGTTGGGTTATGTCCGTTTTATATGTTTTGTATAATTTCAGGATCCCATGTTGATTTTCAAAATGGAGTTTGTGCCCATGTGATCCAGCTGATCACAGTGTTCCCGCCTTTTATTTCTCCTCAGAAGGGGTAAACAACTTCTGGATGGAACTGGTTTTTACCACCTTTTCCACAGGGTTTCCCAGAAGGGGTTTTCTGCTCCTTCTCTGGGGTTTCCTGCTCAGGTGCTGTCCATCTGAGTGACAGCGAGGGTCTGACTTGCACTCACCTCCCCATCCTAGTGGTAGAAGGGGGCTCGGGTTTTCCTTCCACAGCTCTGCTTCTACTTTGCCATCACCGGCAAGGAGAAGAGAAGGCCAGACAGCCACATCCCACTTACCATCCTCCACCTTCAGCTGCTGTCCTGTTTATGGGGTTGATTTGGGGGGAATCACCGTATTGCATAATTTGACTGTTTACTCCCTCCTTTTCTTTGCCCCATTCATTGTGCACCAATCCCTCAATACACTTCATTTGTTTTTCACCTTATCACGACTGACTCCTCGTTAGTCAAGGTGGGAGGGACCCTTCATGGGAAGATCAAACCTACCAGATGACAGATGCTGGATAGGGAAGGTCGAATCTAAAGAAACAGGTAGCATAGGAATCTCTCACCTTATCCCACTGTGACGTTGCACTCTATATGATTTTATAGATATATGCTAATGAGTGAATATAATGTAACTGGAATATGCTTCATGCAAAAGGTCTCTTGTAAGGTATCATTTAAAAGCTTATAATCTACTGAGTGAGATCATCCTATTCGTATAAATGTATCACTTGTGTATCTGAAACTAGAAATAGGAAATATAACTCTGAAGGCCTATTGTCATTATGCAAAGTGGGGCCATTAATGGGGGTTTGGAATTTTGATGGCTCCCATTAACCAGGACAATTGACTGTGGATGGCTCTGTCTGCAGGCCGCCTTCCTGGGAGTCAGGCTGGGAGGAATGAAGGCTTGAAGTCTTACGGTGACATGTGATCATGTCACCTGAACTGGAATCCATCTTTAAGCTGGTGTCTTTCCATTGAGAAGGAGGGGTGGGAACCCAGAGAGGGACAAAGGATTCCCGCCTTATGCAAAAGAGATATAAATGGGTGGAACAGAACAAAGAGAGGAGCCATCATGAGGAATCCCCTAGCTACCACCTGAGCTGGAACAAGAGCTGGACCAGGGGAAAGGATTGTGCCCAGGCCTGGAAGGGGTCCAGTCTGAGGAAAACACTTACTGAAGTATCTCTGAGGGTGAGATTATCTGTATTCAGTTTGATTAGACATAGATTTGCGCGTTTTATTTTATTTTGCTTGGTGACTTACTTTGTTCTGTCTGATACTACTTGAAACCACTTAAGTCCTACTTTCTGTATTTAATAAAATCACTTTTTACTTATTAATTAACCCAGAGTATGTGTTAATACCTGGGTGGGCAAACAACTGTGCATATCTCTCTATCAGCGTTATAGAGCGCGGACAATTTATGAGTTTACCCTGTATACGCTTTATACAGGGTAAAATGGATTTATTTGGGTTTAGACCCCATTGGGAGTTGAGCATCTGAGTGTTAAAGACAAGAACACTTCTGTTAGCTGCTTTCAGTTAAGTCTGCAGCTTTGGGGCAAGTAATTCAGACCCTGGGTCTGTGTCGGAGCAGACGGGCGTGTCTGGCTCAGCGAGACGGGGTGCTGGGGTCCTGAGCTGGCAGGGAAAGCAGGGGCAGAAGTAGTCTTGGCACATCAGGTGGCAGCTCCCAGGGGGGGGTTCTATGATTCAACCCGTCACACCCACATATATTTCTTTGCCTTTCTGTCCTTTCCTCCAACAGTGGGGGAGGCATTATCTTAGCTCTGCATTTCCCATTCTTGTGTTGGGTGTTTCATGCTTCCTAGAGGGGTCGGTTTTCAACGTTCAGGTAGGACAGGTCAGGTGGCACCATGAGCAGCCTTCCCCCTCCTCTGACAAAGACCTTTGGTCAGGCACGTGGACGTGAAAGACCATGAGCCTATGGTCAGGGGCTGCGACATGGGGGCTTTCCCCTCTAGGGTGCACAGGCTACAATCTGGCCCCAGAGCAGGGGGACTGGCTCATTGGGGTGGATGGGGGCAGAATGAGGGTGCCCACACAAGGGCACTAAGACTTTCCCAGGTCTTAGTATTGCAGCTCGAGCCGGTGAGAGTTACATTTTCAGAAGGAAGCCATGTGCTTCGTCCTGCACATACACGGGGAGGGGAGTGGGATCTAGTGGTTAGAGCAGAGGAGGGTGGTAGCTCAGACTCCTGGGTCCTCTCCCTAACTTTAGCAGGTTATAGCCCCCCAGAGCCAGCCCACCCCCATCACTGCCTGGATCACAGTCGGGGAAGCTCCCCCCTCTCAGAGCGGCCAGCTCAGGCTCTCTGCAGACTCAGGCGTGGGTCCCACCCGCCCTGGTTTGGAGAAATTTCTTTGCTCTCGTGAGGGCTAGAAGTATTTTTTGGCTCTGCAAGCTGAGTGCCTGGAGATCGCCTCCGGCTCGCGGGACGGAAACCGTGGTCAGTTGTTTGTGCGTCGCACACGGCCCCGACTCCGACACTTCTATCATGATTGTAAATCACCCCCCACCCCATCTGCTGCTGCCTTTGCAAAAGCTGTGGCCGTGAACGGTGCTGAATTTCCTGTTTCTCGCCAGGAGCTCAAGTGCAGACAGAGCCCCGAGCCACAGAAACTGCAGCCGTAGCAAATGGAGGGGCCCCCGGGCGCTACACAGATCCCCTGCAAAATATCGGGGCCCCTGTGGTTCCAGGTGCAGCCCAGATCAGCGCCCTTGTTATGCCAGGCTCTGCCCAGACCCGAACTGAGCAATGGCACAGGGACCTGGACTCCTGGGTTCTCTGTCCCACAGCTAGGGGAAGAGTGGGACTGAGAAGGTTTGAGCGGGGAGAGGTGGTAAGGGGCTGGGAGCCAGGACTCCTGGGTTCTCTCCCCGGCTCTGGGAAGCGAGTGGGGTCTAGTGCTTAGAGCAGGGGGTGCTTGGAGCCCGGACTCCAAGTGACAGTTGGCCCCGCCCCCTTCAGGTGACATTTGGCTCCTGCCCCTCAGGTGACAGTTGGTCCCGCCCCCTCCCCCATCAGGTGACAGTTGGTCCCGCCCCCTCCCCCATCAGGGGACAGTTGGTCCCGCCCCCTCCCCCGTCAGGGGACAGTTGGCCTTTCCAATGGTTACCATGCGTCCGGATTCCCCCGGACATGTCCGGCTTTTTGAGCTAAAAATAGCGTCGGGGGGAATCTGTAAATGTCCGGACTTCCCCCCCTTGCAGAGCGCGTGGCTAACAGGGCAGCCGGCCGCATGGGGCTCTGACAGCCAGAGAGACCCCCCCTCCTCTCCCCTGCAACCGAGCTCACTCCCTCCCGCCCGCCCTCCCTGCATTGGCAGATCCCTCCGGCAGTCTGGAGCTCCCCCCCCCCCCCCGCCGCCCGGCGTGCCGGGACGAGCGGCTCCGGCCGTTCCTGAGCACGCTACAGAGACGTTAGGCGAAGGCCAACAACAAGGGGGGCAGGGGGCAGGAGAAGGGGCAGGGAGGTTCTGGAGGGGGCAGTCAAGAGACGGGGGGGTCGGGAGTTCGGGGGGGGCTTTCTGGGGGGGTGGATAAGGGTTGGGGCAGTCAGGGGACAGGTAGGGGGTAGGGTCCTGGGGGGCAGTTAGGGGCAGGGGTCCCAGGAGGGGGCAGTCAGGGGACAAGGTGTGGGGGGAGGGTTGGGGGTTCGGAGGGGGGCAGGAAGTGGGAGGGGCAGGGGTGGGGGCGGGGCTAGGCCAGGATGGGGGCGGGGCTAGGGCAGGACGGGGGCGGGGCCAGGACGGGGCGGGGCTAGGGCGGGGCTTCTCCCGTCCTCTTTTTTGCTTGCTGAAATATGGTAACCCTGCCTTTCCCCACTCGCGCTCTCAGCGGCCGTTGGCGCCTCACGACACTTCCCCACCCGTTTCCCGCCCTTTTTTATCTCCGCGAGTCCTCTCCAGGGCCGCCCCGACTGAGTCTGCCCGGCAACTAGTGACGCTCAGAAAGGACTGCTCCTTCTGATTGGCTGTCCCGCCCAGGCCATTGATGGAAAGGGCGGAGCCTGGGAGCGACAGGGGCCGGGGAGGAGAATAAGGAGGCGGGGCCACGGAGTGGGCGGGGCTAAGGAGCGGGAGGGAGGGGCAGGGAGCAGGAGTGTGGCTAATAAGAAAGCGGGCAGGGGGAGGGAGGGGCTATTGGAAGGACGGGGCCACTGGGAGAGGGAGGAGCTATTGGAATGGAGGGGGAGGGGCTGTTAGGAGGGAAGGAGCTATAGGGAGGGGGAGGGGCTATTGGGAGAGGGAGGGGCAAGGAGCGGAAGGGGCTATAGGGAGGGGGAGGGGCCATTGGAACAGGGATGAGGGGGCAGTTGGAGGGGCTCTGCCCTCCCTTCTGTTCTGTCTCTTCCCCATTCCCCCCCATCTCCCGCCATCACTCCGGTGCAGCCCCTGGGGGGGAGCCAGGCCCAGCCCCATGGGACAGGACCCCGCTGCGGGGTGGGGGTTGGGCAGGTTTGCTTTCCACCCCCCCCCAAGTCACCCCCCTCCCCCGTGCCAGGCCAGGTTTGGGGTGCAGTGCCAGGTCGGAGGGGGCAGCTGGGGGGAGGCAGAGCCCCTGGGCAGGGTGAGGAGGGGGACGCTGGCCTGTAATTTTGGGGCCACCCCCCACCAATTCAGGGCCTAGGTCCCTGCCTGGTTTGTCTGTGGGTGAATCTGGCCTGAGCAGGGGGCGCTGTCCCCGGGCAGTCAGGGCTCCCCATTGCCCCAGGGCGGCGCTAGGGGCTGTGCTTAGGGTTACCATACGTCCGGTTTTTCCCGGACATGTCCGGCTTTTTGGTAATCAAACCCCCGTCCAGGGGGAATTGCCAAAAAGCCAAACATGTCCGGGAAAAATACTGGCCGGGCACGTCCTCCCCTGACCCTTCGGCTCTGTGTAAGAGCTGAGCTGCCCGAGTGCTCCGGCTTCGGGCAGCCCCCTTGCCTCCGGACCCCAGCCGCCGGCCGGGCACTTCCCCTCCCGGGCTCCAGCTGCTCTGCTCCGGCGGTGCAGGGTCCGGAGGCAAGGGGGCTGCCCGAAGCCGGAGCACTCGGTCAGCTCGGCTCTTAAACAGAGCCGAAGAGTCAGGGGAGGAGCAGAGCAGCCGGAGCCCGGGAGGGGAAGTGCCCGGCTGGGGGCACAGGGTCCGGAGGCAAGGGGGCTGCCCGAAGCCCGAGCGCTACCGACTTCACGGTTTGCCGGGCAGCCTCCAGACCCTGCGCCCCCGGCTGGGCACTTCCCCTCCCAGGCTCCAGCTGTGCTGGGGAAGCGCCGGCCAGGGGGCGCAGGGTCAGGGGGCTGCCCGGTAAACCGTGAGGCCGGTAGCGCTCGGGCAGCCCTTTCCGCGTGGCTGGGAGGGAAGAGGGGGAGTTAGGGCGGGGACTTTGGGGAAGGGGCGGAGTTGGGGCGGGGCCGGGGGTGGGAAAGGGGCAGGGCCAAGGCCCCGTGGAGTGTCCTCTTGTTTTATTTTTTAAATATGGTAACCCTAGCTGTGCTGCAGGGGGTGGGGCAGGGGGCAGCAGGGGGCTCTGCCCGGGCAGTCAGGGCTCCCCATTGCCCCAGGGCGGCGCTAGGGGCTGTGCTGCAGGGAGTGGGGTGGGGCGGGGGGCAGCAGGGGGCTCTGCCCGGGCAGTCAGGGCTCCCCATGGCCCCAGGGCGGCGCTAGGGGCTGTGCTGCAGGGGGTGGGGCGGGGGGCAGCAGGGGGCGCTGTCCCCGGGAAGTCAGGGCTCCCCATTGCCCCAGGGCGGCGCTAGGGGCTGTACTGCAGGGGGCGGGGCGGGGGCAGCAGGGGGCTCTCCCCTGGCAGTCAGGGCTCCCCATGGCCCCAGGGCGGCGCTAGGGGCTGTGCTGCAGGGGGCGGGGCGGGGGCAGCAGGGGGCTCTCCCCTGGCAGTCAGGGCTCCCTATGGCCCCAGGGCGGTGCTAGGGGCTGGGCTGCAGGGGGCGGCGGGGGCAGCAGGGGGCTCTCCCCGGGCAGTCAGGGCTCCCCATGGCCCCAGGGCGGCGCTAGGGGCTGGGCTGCAGGGAGTGGGGCAGGGTGGGGGGCAGCAGGGGGCTCTCCCCGGGCAGTCAGGGCTCCCCATTGCCCCAGGGCGGCGCTAGGGGCTGTGCTGCAGGGGGTGGGGTGGGGGGCAGCAGGGGGCTCTCCCCGGGCAGTCAGGGCTCCCCATGGCCCCAGGGCGGCGCTAGGGGCTGTGCTGCAGGGGGCGGGGCGGGGGCAGCAGGGGGCTCTCCCCGGGCAGTCAGGGCTCCCCATGGCGCCAGGGCGGCGCTAGGGGCTGTCCTGGGAGCAGTGGTACCCAGGCTGAAGGAGATGGAGGGGCCGTGTCACACACACTGGGAGTCGGGACAGGCCCTGGTTCTGCTCTTGCTGCCGGGGATCCCCTCCCGCACGGCCTCCGCTCCCCGACTCACTCTGCCCTCATTGGCTCAGGGCTGGCAGCTGCGGGGACAGAGCTGAGCAGACACAGACAAAGGGAGAAGTTGGCAGAGAGGTTTGCGCCCTGGGAGGAACCAAGAGCACATGTGTGCAGCCCTGGGCCCCTCGTCCCGCTGCTCTGACGTCTCCCTGAGCCCGTTTCCCCTGCCGGGATGCTGCTCCCTCTGCTGCTCCTGCCCTGGGCATGGGGGGCTCTGGACGGTAAGTGGGGACCCCCCTCCCTTTTTGCTACTGGGGGGTGTGATGTAATGCCAGGATGGGGCAGCACCACGCTGGGCTAGTGACCCTCGCTGGGGGTGTAGGAGGAGGGGGGAGACGGGTTAGGGGTCAGCAGGGAGTGTTAAGGAGACTGAGACTCATTAATCTCTCTCCCCAACTGCTTTATCCTCCACTTGTTTCCTCTCCCCTCCCCACAGCCTCCCCTCCTGTCCCCACAGAGTCTCTCACTCTCCGGCTGCTCCAAACCATCATCTTCCACAACGCCAGCTCCACGGACATGCAGGGGACGGCCCTGCTGGGCGACCTGGAGACTCACTCCCTGGACTGCAGGACCTGCAAGGTCCGCTTCCTGCAGCCCTGGGCCCAGCAGGGCCTGACCCCAAAGCAGTGGCAGGACCTGGAGAAGTTGATCTATAACAATCTGTCCAACTTCATCCGTATGGTGAACGATCTGGTTAAGCAAGAAGGAGAGGGCTGTGAGTATGGCGCAGTCTGAGGGGGGTCCCTTCCCGCACCCACCAGGGAGCTGAGAACTGACACGCTCCCCACAGCAACTGAGTGTGTCCTGATAGGGTGGATCAGGGGCAAGACAGCCAGTCCCTGGCCCTTAGGCTGAATGGAGCCAGCTTCCCCTAGAGGGGAAAGGCCCCACATCCCATTCTCCATCCACTGAGCCAGTCCCCCACTCTGGGGCCGGATTGTAGCCTGTGCGCCCTAGAGGGGAAAGGCCCCATGTCCCAGCCCCTGACCCTAGGCTCATGGTCTTTCATGTGCCCTACCCAAGGCCTTTGTCGAAGGAGGGGGAAGTGGAAACGAGGGGGGAGGCTGCCCAAGGTGCCACCTGTCCTGCCTGAACCTGAAAACTGAGACATGGGCAGGAAACGCAGAGCTGAGCTAATGCCTCCCCCACCCTCCCAGCCAGCGCTGCCCCAGGGCATGGGACAGAACCCAGCACGGCTCTGCCCAGCGGCTCAGCCCAGGGTCTGCGCTGGGTGTCTCCCTCTTTCTGCCGTCTCCCCCCATTCCGGTGACCCCCTGCCCTTCCTGTTCCAGACCCCTTTGTTACCCAGTTCACCGAGGGCTGCGAGCTCCACCCCAATGGCACTCCCAGGGGATTCTGTGATGCTGGGATGAACGGCGAGGACTTTGTCAGCTTTGACACGGAGAGCGGCAAATGGGTCGCTCGCCAGGGGGATAAACTGACTCTCAAAGCCCAGGAGATTCTTAACTACAACCGGGTTGTGGCCATCACGCTTCAGTTTCTCCTGAGAATGACGTGTGTCAATCTGATCAAGAGCTTTGTCCAGTATGGGAAAGAGTCTCTGGAGAGGCAAGGTGAGGCTGGACACCCCTCCCCGCTTGTGGAGATGCAGCCACCTCTGGGGTGGGGCACAAGGGCTGTTTATCCAGGGCCCCCTTGCCTGGTGTACAAATGCAGCTATATCTGGGGTGCAGCACAGTAGCCATATCATAGCCGCACTGCACAGCAGTTTAGGACAGGAAGTGAAGGGGGTTCCGTCACCACTGGTAACGGCAGGGGGCAGAATTGGGGTCTGGCCAGGACAGCGGGGCCAACGCCTGACCCCGGGGAATGGAGCTGGGCTTGGCTAGTGAGTCCCTGAGGCTCAGACTGAATCGTCCCCTCTCCCCCGCCCCGTCTCTCTCCTCCTGTCTCAGAGCGGCCGGTCGCCGTGGTGTTTGCCCGAGCGCCTCCCTCAGCCGGGACCCCCGCGCCGGTACTGCTGGTTTGCCGGGTCACCGGTTTCTACCCCCGGCCCGTCCGCGTGGCCTGGCTGCAGGACGGGGAGGAGGTGGGGCCGGGCTGGTGGCTGAACTCCAGCGGGATCCTGCCCAACGCGGACCTGACCTACCAGCTGCGCAGCTCCCTGGCCGTGGAGCCGGGTGCCGGGCACAGCTACGCCTGCCGGGTGCAGCACAGCAGCCTGGGGGGCCGGAGCCTGCTGGTCCCCTGGGGTAGGTGCACGTCCCCGGAGGGGGGGTGGGGGGGGTCGTGGTCTCTGAGGGCTTTTCCGGCACATCCTCAGTGAGACAGGGGTGGGTCCAGGCAGCGGGATTGGGGCGGAGGGAGGTCGAGGGTTTCGGCGGGTGTGGGGATGGACCGGGGGAAGCAGGGTGGAGGAACTGAGGGGGACCCGACTGGCATGGGGGGAGCAGGGTAGGGGCTGAGGGGAGCCTGAATGGGACAGGGTAGAGAGAGCTGTGTGGAGTGGGGCAGGGGAGACAATGGGGCTGTGCTGGAGAGGATCGGGGGGTTGGGGAGAGGGAGAGGGTCTGGAGGGGATGAGACAGAGGGGAGCAGGACTGGAATGGGGGGAAGTTGAGGGGGTGGGACAGCAGGGGGAGCGAGGGGAATGGGATGGTGGGGGAGGCTGAAAGAAGAGATTTTGGGTAGGGCAAAAGCTGAGGGCAGTGGGTCGGGGTGGGGTGATCGGGGGAGACTGCGGGGGATGTTGAAGGAACAGGATCAGGGTGAAGGGCTGCAGGCAGTGGGTCGGGGGCGGGGAGAGCAGAAGGGGGCTGCGGGGAAGGCTGATGGAACAGGGCCCACACTCCTGTCCCCGTTCCCAGCACGGCACCCCCTGTTTTACAGAGCAGAGCAGGCCCTGGGGCCCCGGCCTGGTCGTGGGCATCACCCTGGGGGTTGTGGCCGTAGCCGCCATGGCCGTGGTGCTGTGGCGGAGCAGACGCAGGTGAGTCCTCCCCTCTCTGGGGTGGGGGTGGGTCCGTTACACCCCCTAACCCATCCCCTCTGCTCTCTCCTTCCAGGGGCTACCAGGATGTTGGACCAGGGGAGTCCAGGCCCTGAGGGAGCGGCACCGGCCCCAGACCCAGCATGGGGATCGGCCCCTCTCCTGGGGACATGGACCTTGGGGCTGGATCTGTGCTCGGCTCCAGAGCTCAGGGCCCCAAGGGCAGGACTGGATCGGGGCCCTGGGAGATCGGGGCCCGGGGTGGGATTCTCCTCCCTCTGGACGTTGGGGGCACGTTGGACACTTGGGGCACTGTGGGATCGCGGGGGTCCAGGATCCACAGGGAGCCGGCGCTGGCCTGTGCCGTTCAATAAACCCTTCAGGGAGGGGCTGTCCAGTGGACCCCACCGGGGGCTGTAGGAGCCAGGGTCTGGGTGCAGGGGTCAGACACAGCTACGTACACAAAGGGGGTGGGCGTGGGTGGGGGAACCAGGAGGGTCCTGGCAGGGTGTCCAGGCTGAGCTGGGGTGCCTGGGTAGCAAGCGGGTTCCCCGTGGGACATAGGCCCAGCTACCCACACGGAGCCCGGACAACACTCTGGCCCGCGGGGCGCCAGGGAGGCCGCTCCAAGTTTCTGGCTGGGCGGGGCTGACAGCTCCTCGGGGCAGGGACCTTTCAGATCTAGGTGTGAGGGACCCCGTGATGGGGTTTTACCGCTCAGGGATTGAAATCAAGTGGTTCGAGAACAGGCAGGAGCAGACGGCCGGGGTGGTGTCCACGGAGCTGCTCCACAACAGAGACTGGACCTTCCAGATCCTGGTGATGCTGGCGATGACCCCCCGGCGCTGGGACGTCTACACCTGCCAGGTGGAGCACATCAGCCTGCGGGGCCCCCTCACCGTGCACTGGTAAGAGCCTCTGAGTGTGGGGCAACCCCTCAGCCCACAGGGCACCCCTAGCTCTGTGGAGTCCCCTCAGGGGATGGGCCTGGGTCAGATCCCCATCTCCACCCCGGGGGCAGAGAGCGAGGACGTGACAAAGGGAAGGAGAAGCTGGGCTGAGCCCAAACCACCCGTGCTCTTGTTTTCACAGAAGCACAGACTGACTCTCCCAGGGCAAGATGGTGGCTGGGGTCGGGGGCTCCGTGCTGGGGTTGGTCTTCATGGGCCTGGGATTGCTCGTCTGCCTGAGGAATAAGAAAGGTGAATGGCTTCGGGATGGGGCCGGCAGCCCAGGAAATGAGTCCCCAGTGGGGCCATAACCCAGTGGCACTGGAGGGTTTCACTAGAATTTTGATTCACCACAATTTACATTAGCTTCCCCTGCAGGCTCAAATTCAGATTTCTAGTGACCGAGGAACTTCCTGCCCATCTCTCAGCCCAGGTCCAGGAAGTGCGGAGCCAATCCCAGCCCCTGGCTTCCCATACATCTGAGTCAGACCGTTCAAACTCTGAGCTACAGCTGTGGCCTCCTGGCCTCCCCTCCACTTCCCCTCTCCTGGAACGTCAGGTTGTTACAGACACAGCTGAAGTGTTCGCAAATCAGTCAGTTCCTCTCTAGTCATGGAACAAATACACTTCCCCTTTGAAAAATATGGAGACCAAACTCACTTGAGAAACGCACCAGAAACTGATGAACTCTTGACCCTGAATTTTGAGACTTATTTATGCTACCCTCTAACCTGCTTCCCTTTTTGCTAAACGTGAGAAACAACGTGCAATAACTTGCAGGTCAAACCCTGAGTGGATGATGCTGATACCAGAGAAATTCCCCAGACTCTATTGTGTATCCCTGGCTTCCATTTTAATTAAGCAAGAGTCAGGCCCTCATTCGAGTCTGCAGATCCCATAGCACTAAAAAATCAAATTGGCGGGAAAACCAAAGTAGGGGTAAGGTCAGCAGGTCATAACTCTGAGGTAAACACGGCTGCAGGCTAAAATTAGAACGGACCGTTTGGAATGTGGGCCGTGGTCATGCGCAAGAAAGTCCTGACAGGTCGGTATAAAAGTCAGTGTGTCAGCAGACAGCCAAGGGGTAGGTGGAGAGCACGTGGACAGTGAGGAGAAGGAGAGAAAAGCAGAGAGAAGCTTCCCTGAGCGGTCCATGCGTCCGACAGCCGAATGGAGAGCTGACGGAGCAGCAGGAGAGTGTCCTGGTCCCGTCCAGCAGCAGAGGGAGAAGACGCAGAAACCCAAGGAGAACACTGCAGGGGCGAGAGCGAACGCAGGAGAAACAAGCAGCAAGGGAGTCAATTGGCCGTAGCTCCCTCCAAGTCAATGGGGCCAGATCCCTGCTGGGATCAGTCGGCCGTAGCGCTTCTGACTTCCATGGAACGGATTTCCAGAAACTCAGTACCTGGCCCAACTGAGCTCAGTGGAGGTGCGGCCGCTTGACACCGGCTGGGATCTGGCCCGGAGGTTTTCCCTTAGCTTATTTAAAAACAGTTCTATCCAGTCAAACATTTCTGGAGCACAAGAGCTTGTGATAAAATCTTATTTTAATATGTTTTAAATAAAGCATTTTTAATGAAAACTCTCTCCTGGGAAATGTTCTTTCCGTGCAGAAATGGCTTTCAACAGAAAAAATATCTTTGTGAACTATTCTTGTTGACAAAAATGATATGATTTTAAAAAGGAAAATACTTTGGGAACAATGTTTCTCTTTAGCAAAAATATTTTCAGAAAAAAATCATGGTAAATGATGTGTTTTCTTGTGGACAAAAAGTGTGTGTGTGTATTTGCGTATATGTGTGTGTGTGTTTACATCTATATATAATAGCTGACATGCTATGCTCCACCCCAGTGCTAGCTGCATTTATGGAAAATAATTATTTTTCTTGAGAAAAATAATGTTATATATATAAAAATACCTGTCAAGCTTCACCCCATTGGTAGTTCAATTTATGGAACATATTTTCTTTTCTTTGCACTCGGAAATATATATATGTCTTGTGAATGTTTTTCTCCTGAAAAAGGTGAGAAATTGGAAATTTGGGTGGAAAGTAAAATTGTAGCAGGTTAGACCCTCACCCCCTCACCCCGAGCCAGGCCACTCCCATCACTGCCTGGATCACACATGAGGCAGCTCCCCCCTCTCAGAGCGACCAGCTCAGGCTCTCTGCAGACTCAGGCGTGGGTCCCACCCGCCCCTGGCTGGAAAGATTTCTTTGCACCCATGAGGGCTAAAAGCATTTTTGGCACTGCAAACTGAGCGCCTGGAGATCGCCTCCGGCTCACAGGACGGAAACCGTGGTCAGTTATTTGTGCGTCGTATGTGCCCCGGACTCCGACACTTCTGTAGCTGATTGTAACTCACCCCCTCCCCAGCCCCAACTGCTGCCACCTTTGCAAAAGCTGCGGCCGTGCAAGATGCTGAATTTCCTGTTTCTCACCACGGGGCGCAGCAGTGAACGTGAAGACAGAGCCTCGAGCAACTTGGCATGTTTCAGCCCACCACAGAAACTGCAGAAAGTACAAGTAACAAATGGATGCCCTCCTCATGGGTCCCCCCCAAGAAAGATGGGCTGTGCACAGACCTGAACTGAAGGATGGCAAAGGGTCTGGACTCCTGGGTTCTCTCCCAGCTCTGGGAGGGGAGTGGGGACTAGTGGGTTAGAGTCAGGGGGGCTGGGAGTCTTTTTCTGCTAGACCACACTTAACCAGACCTAAGATAGAACCCAGGAGTCCTGACACCCAGCCCTCCCCCCAGCTCCACCTCTCCTCACTCTCTCCCCACAGCTGCAGATAGATTCACAAGCACCCCTTGTCAAATTTAACACCCAAAGCAGGTCGTGAAACGACCAGGGTCAGTGGACAAAACAACACCCCAAGAAAGCCCCTCAACACAATCGCCCCGTCTGCCCCTCCACTCTCAGACCCCTTCCTGGGAGCCCACCTACCACTGGACACCTTCACTCTGAGTCGCTAGGCGCCATCCCTTCTGCGCCCACCCCTATCCACAACCAGGCTGTCATCTGAGGCCTAGGGTTGCCAATCTTCCACCATTGTCCTGGAGTCTCCAGCAATTCAGGGTTAATCTTTAATTAAGGGTTATGTCATGGGATGGAATCTCCAGGAATACGTCCAACCAAAATTGGCCACCCGAGCTGGGGGTGATTGGCGCGGCAGTGGGTGGGAGCGATGGCACGTTGGCATGTCTCAGCCAGCGGAGATAAGTCATCCAAGAAAATATGACTTCCCGGAGGTAAAGGGAGATGGGGGGCGGCTCCGGGGGCGGTGACTGAAATGCAGCTGCTGACGGGGAAGATTTTACCCACCCGCAGCCACACGTACAATTTGGCGGGGTCGTTTTGGACGGAAAATGACTCCAAATTACCCCAAATCCCCATCACAACTACCTGCAACCTGACAGCTCCTCCGAATATCGCTAGCCAGCAGTGTGGTGTAGCTGTTGGCCAACCATTCAAGGTTGTGGCGCTAAGGACAATGTCTGGTTAGAAATGTCTCGTGACAGAGCCGATGAAAAAGACATGGAAAGTTGACAGGGCCGGATCGCCGACCCAGGGTGGGAATTCACGCCCGTCAGCCCCCCTGGTTTGAGAGCAGAGCAGGGATTTGTGGCCCAGGGTAGGACGCAGCCCTGGCCGGGGAGCTGCTCCTGGGGACCACCACCAAGCCAGGATGCTCCAGGAGATGCCAGCTGCTGCTGTGCTGCCCCCTGCGCCAGGCAGCCGGGCGGGGCATCAGACCAGATGCCCCAGCTCTAAACACCCCAACTGCCCCAGTCTAAGTAAGGGGAATCCTCCTCAGTCACACGCAGTACAGGGGATAGGAGACACAGATGAATGCGGCTGATTCTAGGGAGCAGTTGGATTCACGCACACACACACACACACGCACACACCAGCCAGTCCCTAACACAGTGAATAGCACATGCTCAAACACACACACACACACACACACACATACCCATCCGGCCCTCATCCCCGGCCTCTCGCTGCAGCCATCTCAGAAGTGCTGACCACAAAACTTTCCACCGCCCCCTGGGGCTGACACTTGCGGAGGATGCTGAAGCTGAGCTGAGGTGGCCGCACGGAGCCGCCCAGAGAGCGGGGACCATGGAGCAGCTGCCAGCCCTGAGCCCCGTCCTCTGCATCCTCTTCTTCATCCCCACCTGGACAGCAGGTACTAATTTAATGTGTTCATCCAGCCACCTACCCCATCTCTAGATCCATCTCTGTCCTTCTGTCCATCTGCCCCACCCCTAGATCCATCTCTGTCTGTCCTTCTGTCCATCTGCCCCATCCCTAGATCCATCTCTGTCTGTCCTTCTGTCCATCTGCCCCATCCCTAGATCCATCTCTGTCTGTCCTTCTGTCCATCTGCCCCAAGCCTAGATCCATCTCTTTCTGTCCTTCTGTCCATCTGCCCCAAGCCTAGATCCATCTCTGTCAGTCCACCTGTAGGCCAGAGGGCTAACCTGCTGGCTTGCTTTATTATGTTCTGCCTTTATTTATTGGTTTGCTTTGGTATATTTGCCTTGTATGTTTGCACTGGATTATGTTATTATGTTTGGCTGTAACGGGTCCTACAGGCCTGTATCCTGTATGTTTAGCTTCAGCAAGTGAGCATCTGTACGGTTAAGGGGGCTGGTGAACTTAGGCTCAGATATATGGCCTAACCGATACCCTTTTAGATTTTGGGGAACTAGACATGTTTATCTAAGAAACTTGGGACTCCACACGGGACACCACAGGAATGTGGAAGTAACGACCGGAAACCAGATTGGGAAAGAAATAACAGGTTTGAGAATGAGGCAATTGGCATTAACATGTGTGACTACACTAGGCTATAGAATAAGTGCACCCCAGTATGATGTGGGTGAGGAAGTTAGATTTGGGCACAGAAGGTTGGGTACTAGCATGAATATTCAAGATATTGCTGAGATCCTATAGGAGGGCAACCCGCCATGTGCAGGCAGCTTCGTCTTCTTCAGCTTTTGAGTTTCTCCACTGTCTATTGTCAACTTCGCTCCTCAGCATCTGACCCTTCAGCTCTAATATTCACCCTCAGTCTCGAGCATCGTCGGACCCATTTGGCAGGCCAGGGACAGGCTGGTCCGTTGTCTCTTACCACCAGGTGCCCCTGTGAGGGTGCTAATCTAGGAAGCTTTGGTAAAGGCTGATGAGACAGGTCCCCCCAGAGCTGTGTTATTCCCTTGTGGAGCTTTGGTAGCGTTTTCACTTATTTTAATAAGTCTCTATGGCTGCAATTTCTCCTCAGCCTGCGTGTCCTTGTCATCCACCTCGAAGGTCCTTACAAGATATTGAACTCACGGCATTTAATTCTGGGTGGCCTCATTCTGGGACAAGAACCTCGTTATCTTCTGGTCAGATCAATTGGCGAGTCTACAATAATATACCATCCTCTAAAATCAGGCAACAATCTACCCCATCCCTAGATGCTTCTCTATATGTCCATCTACCCCATCCTTTGATCCACCCCCATCTGTTCTTCCATCTATCTACCCCATTCCTAGATCCATTTCTATCTGTCCCTCCAGCCATCTTCCACCCCTAGATTCATCTCTATCTGTCCATCCAACCATTCATCCCTCCCCCTAGATCCTTCTTATCTATATTTCTATCTATGTACCCATCCACCGCACCCCTAAATTAATATCTATCCATCCATACTCCATCCCTGGGCATCTGTATCTAGCTAGCTACCATCCACTCAAAGTCCTGTCTATCTATAGACAGAGAGCTAGGGATGGATAGATAGCAATGGATCTAGGGGTGGAGGATCGGTGCATGTATGGATGGATAGATCGGGGATATGTCATTTCAGGTTAACGAGATGTATTCTGTTTCCGTAAAACTGAAGCATTTCATTTCAATTTTGACTCTTTTTTAAATAATATAACAACAAATAAATTTGGAAATTGAAAAATCAAACCATTCCCTTTCAACCCTATCAAAACGCTTTTTCGTGCCGTCCACCCCATTGCTAAACAAGTTGTCGTCATCTCAATGAAACGGCATTTTCCAAGGGACAAACGTTCCATCGGGAAACATTTCCACCCTGTAGCTTGGAGCACAAATTGTATAAAGTCGAGGCATGTGTTTGCGGTGTACTTAAAAGTGTTCAACTGACAAGCTGCCACTTTAATTTGTAAGCGGGTCTCCTGGGCCTGCCTGCAGCCGAGGGGTCTCCATGTGATCAGAGTCAGTCTGCAGAGACCCAGCCTAAACTAATGTGGGGTGAGTTGTTCCTCTCTGCCTTAGGGAGCAGCCTCTTTTCTTTAGTAGTGTGACTTGCAGTCCTCCTGCAAGAACATAAGAACGGCCATACTGGGTCAGACCAATGGTCCATCTAGCCCAGTATCCTGTCTTCCGACAGTGGCCGGTGCCAGATGCTTCAGAGAGAATGAACAGAACAGGGCAATCATCAAGTGATCCATCCCCTGTCGTCCAGTCCCTGCTTCTGCCAGTCAGAGATTTAGAGACACCCAGAGCATGGGGTTCCATCCCTGACCATCTTGGCCATTGATGGATCTATCCTCCAGGAACTTATCTAATTCCTTTTTGGCCTTCACAACATCCCCTGGCAGTGAGTTTCACAGGTTGACTGTGTGTTGTGTGAAGAAGTACTTCTTTTTGATTGTTTTAAACCTGCTGCCTGTTAATTTCATCGGGTGACCCCTGGTTCTTGTGTTATGTGAAGTGGTAGTTAATACTTCCCTAGTCATTTTCTCCACACCATTCTTTATAGAGCTCTATCATATTCCCCCATTTACTCATCTCTTTTCTAAGCTGATCAGTCCCAGTGTTTTAGTCTCTCCTCATATGGAAGCTGTTCCATGCCCCTAATCATTTTTGTTGCCTTTTTCCCTACCTTTTCCAATTCTAATGTATCTTTTTTTGAGATGGGGTGACCAGAACGGCACGTACTATTCAAGGTGTGGGCGTACCCTGGATTTATTTAGTGGCATTATCATATTTTCCATTTTATTATCTGTTCCTTTCCTAATGGTTCCTACCATCCTGTTTGATTTTTGTCTGCCGCTGCACATTGAGCGGATGTTTTCAAAGAACTATCCATGATCTCTTTGAGATGTAACAGCTAAGTTAGACCCCATCATTTTATATGTGTAGTTGGGATTATGTTTCCCAGTGGGCCTGACTTTGCATTTAGTACCTTTGAGTTTCATCTGCCATTTTGTCACCCAGTCTAGTGAGATCCCTTTGCAACTCTGCACAGTCTGCCTTGGACGTAACTGTCCTGAGTGATTTTACGGCTAACGTCTCTGTGAGCATCTGCCGTGCACATAGCAGTGCTGATGTGGGGTATCTGTTGGAGGGGGAAGTGAAAGTCCTGTGCAATGTGTTATCGACAGTGTTGTGAGCAGTAGCAAGGTGGACAGGAACACACAATTTTTTCCAGCTAAGCTTCTTATCTCCGTGCTGCTAAGGTTTCGGGCGGCTGGGGCGTGTCTCGATACCATTCGTCGTAGTTTTCCTTTGTTGCTATAATGTTTATTGCCCTGGTTCACGAAGGTCTCACAGTCCTTCAGAGCCCCGCTGTCCTCCGAGCGTCCCCTGGCGAGACCGTGACACTCAACTGCTCCTTCGAGAACAGACAGGGCAGCATGGCCAGAGCGACCTGGACAAGAGCGCCTGGAGTCGTGCTGGATTCTGCCCATCCCTTCTACAACGGGCGGCTCAATGTGTCCCACCTGGATCTGCTCCAGAAAGGGGAGGCCATGCTGACCCTGTCGGAGCTGGAGCAGCGGGACTCTGGTCTCTACCAGTGTCAGATCAGCATCCACCAGGGAGAGAGCGGGACAGGAGCAGGCACCGAGCTGCAGGTGATGGGGAGAAACCAGAGTGACACAGGTGAGGTGGGGAATGGGGGCACGGGGCCTTCCCCCTCTCTGGCCGCAGGGCAGGGGACTGGCTGGCTCAAGGGGCTGAGAAT
Organism: Chrysemys picta bellii; assembly: GCF_011386835.1. NCBI lineage: Eukaryota > Metazoa > Chordata > Testudines > Emydidae > Chrysemys > Chrysemys picta. Next base: position 2,116,592 of record NC_088802.1, on the reverse strand, counting down.
CCCCTAACAGTCCTCTCCATCGTCCAGGTGAAGAACCTGCTCCCGCAGGGAGCTGCTCCTGGGAGCTCCTGTACCAGGTCGCCATCGCCCTGGGGCTCCTTCTATTCCTTGGCCTGGCGGCCACCCTCCTCCTGAAGAGACGCCAAGGTACCGAACCGGAGCCTTCCCCCCGCTAACCTCCTGGCCCCATGGGCCAGGGCCCTTGCTACTGAACACACCCGAGCGGCCGTCTGTCCGCTGTGGTCCATGCTGGGCTGTCTGTCCATATATCCACGCCCCCACCCCGTCCTTTCTTCGCCCTCCTTCTCCCCCCCGTCCCTAGATCTTGGCAGCTTCCCTCTTCACCCCAGACTCTCTCTCTCACTCCTCTGTTTTAACGTTCCTTTCTTCTCCCTTCTTGTGCAGCGCCGCCCCACTCGCAGCCTCGCCGACAGCAGCTGAAGGTGAGACAATGCAGGTTGGGCCTTGTTCCAGACAGTGCTTGGGTCTGGTCTCCGAATGCCAATAAAGACTGGTACAATACAGTGAGGGGAGAGAACCCAGGAGTCCTGGCTGCCAGACCCTACTAGACCCCACTCCCCTCCCAGAGCTGGGAAGAGAACCCAGGAGTCCTGGCTCCCAGCCCCCAGCTCTACCCCACTAGACCCCACTCCCCTCCCAGAGCTCGGAAAGAACCCCGGAGTCCTGGCTCCCAATCCCTCCAATCTGGGGTAACACTGTGGGATTTGCTCCCTGGGAGCGGCCTAGATTGGCCAGAATTAAAAGACCAGATCTGGGGTGACGGCGTCCTCACTGTCTGTCTGTCCAACACAGGGCCAGGGCAGCCGGGAGGCCGTGGAGAGCGAGAGCCTGCACTACGCAGAGATTACAGTCCAGACCCCAGGAGGCAGGGAACACACGTCCAACCACGCCCAGCGACGCTGAGTCCCTCCGCACCCAGCACTACCTGAGTCCCTCACACTCAGCGCCACGCAGCCACGAGGAAATTCCCCACAGGAGGAGACGCTCACAGGGTTTGAGGGACAGCAGAAGAAATCTATCGGCATGAAGGTCCATGTGAACCCCAACAAAACCCAGCTCGCCCTCTCTACGGCAAGGAATAATCTACTAGGGCATGGTCTTATCCTCAGGAAATGCCTTCTCCGGGGACGCCTGAAGTATAACTATATCATGTCTCAATCCGTTATTTCCCTGTCCTCTCTGGAGTGATTGCAACGCCTCCCTATGGAGCATGACCAGGTGGGGGTAATTAACGCAGTGTCTGGTCCCTCTTTCTAACTGAGCTCCAAGAGAAACGCTAGCCCACCTCAGCATCGTGTGGGCGGTGGAATCGGTCTGAGTGACCAACGTGACAGCTCCAGCAGGCTGGAGTTGCTCAAAGAAAGTTTTTTGTTTGTTTGTTTGTTTTTTAATTAAATCATTTCTTTGTGTGAAAAATTGTCTGTTTTCAGACTTTTTTGAAAAAATGTGTTGGGTAAAAACTTTTCCTTTTCTCCATCACTTCTCTCTTCTCTTCAGTCCCCTAGTGATGTTCCAAAATCTTACCACCATTTTTTAAAATTTGCTTTTCAGAAAATCAACCTTTTTCCCCCATGAAAAAAATGTTATTTTCCTAAAAAATTGATATTTTGTTTTAGAACATTATTTTTTTCCCCAATGAAAATGTGTCATTTTATCCCTGAAAATTGGGACACTTCCCCACCCCGCAAAAAAAACCAACAATATTTTTTTCATTAAAATTTAATTTTTTTTCTGAAAATCTTTTTTCCCCTGAAAATTGGAATTTTGTCCACCATGCAAATGTTGTTTTTTTTTAAATTATGAGTGCGGGAAGAAGGGGAAAAGAGAGAAAAAGAAGGAACTAAATAAAAATCACTGGGGAAAATCGACCAACAATGTAGAGACGTAATTGAAACACGAGTTGGAAATTGGTCTCTGATTGTTTCCCTTTGGATATTTATCATTTTTGTGGGATTTTTGTCACTCCCTCTCTCTCCCCCCCCCCCACTTTTCTCCCCTCCCCACCTATCACCTCCCCATCATCTCTGACCTGGGGAAGTCCTTCGTTTATGTTAGACGGTTTCAGAGTAGCAGCCGTGTTAGTCTGTATCCCCAAAAAGAACAGGAGTACTTGTGGCACCTTAGAGACTATGTTAGAAGGGTTGATGCAACTTCCGGTTTGCTTCCGCCTTCACTGAGATCCACCTCTGCTGTCCCCCATCCCTTTGATGCGTTAATCCCAGTTTCACCCACCCCCTTTTAAATCCTGCGGGACCCACCACACCCCGGAGCCCTCCACCTCGTGTTTCCCATGCCGGCCTTCGAGAGCGTTGCCCCCAACTGCGGGCAAGTCATCTATGGCTATAGTCCTGACGCCATATCTGGTCCACTTCCGCCCTGCCTTGGGCCCACTTCCTGTACTTGCTTCCGTCCCCTCCCACCTGCTCTCCTTGGAGCGATTTAACCCCTGAAGAACCAAACACACCCTGGAACTTTCCCGTGCAGCTTCCGGTTTCCTGTAGGACATTGCACCAAAACTGAGGGCAAATGCCCCATTGTGGCCACTTACATAAGAACATAAAAGCGTCCATACTGGGTCAGACCAAAGGTCCGTCTAGCCCAGTGTCCTGTCTTCCAACAGTGGCCAATGCCAGGTGTCCCAGAGGGAATAAACAGAACAGGGAATCATCAAGTGATCCATCCCCTGACGCCCATTCCCAGCTTCTGGCAAACAGAGACTAAGGACACCGTCCCTGCCCAGCCTGGCTAACAGCCATTGATGGACCAATCTGCCATGAATCTATCTAGCTCCCTTTGAACCCCGTTATAGTCTTGGCCTTCACAACACCCTCTGCCAAGGAGTTCCACAGGTTGACAGTGCATTACATGAAAAAATACTTTCTTGTGTTTGTTTTAAACCCGCTACCTCTTAATTTCATTTGGTGGCCCCATGTTCTCGTATTATGAGAAGGAGTAAATTTACTGTCTCAATACCACTCATGATTTTATAGACCTCTATCATATCCCCCCTTAGTTGCCTCTTTTCCAAGCTGAAAAGTCCCAGTCTTATTAATCTCTCCTCATATGGCAGCTGTTCCATACCACTCATCATTTTTGTTGCCTTTTTCTGAACCTTTTCCAATTCCAATCTATCTTTTTTGAGATGGGGCGACCACATCTGCATGCAGTATTCAAGGTGTGGGCATCCCATGGATTTATATAGAGCCAATATTCCACTTCACTTCCGCCCCTTGATGGCCTCCCCTTCCGGTTTCCATTCCCCGCCCTCCCCCATTTGTTGCCAGGTGAACGACTCATCGATTCATCGATTCCGGGACCCTCCCTCCCCAAGGCGAGTCGGCGCCCATGGTGGACGAACCGCCCCTCGCCACATCGGTGACGCAGGTGAGTCCGCAGATGCAGGTGAGTCCTCTCCTGCTCTGCGGTGGGGGTGGGGCCATTAAAACCCCATAACCCATCCCCTCTGCTCTCTCATTCCAGGGGCATTGCTGACTCCAGAGCCTGAGGGGGCAGCACCGGCCCAGGCATGGGGTTCGGCCCCTCTCCTGGGGACATGGACCTCGGGGCTGGATCTGTGCCCAGCTCTAGGACTTTCCTCCATGACGGGGTTTTACCTCTCGGGGATTGAAATCAAGTGGTTCGAGAACAGGCAAGAGCAGATGGCTGGGGTGGTGTCCACGGAGCTGCTCCACAAGGAAGACTGGATCTTCCAGATCCTGCTGATGCTGGCCATGACCCCCTCCCCCCGGCGCAGGGACGTCTACACCTGCCAGGTGGAGCACATCAGCCTGTGGGGCCCCCTCACCATGCACTGGGGTAAGAGCCTCTGAGTGTGGGGCAATCCCTGAGCCACACAGGGCACCCCTAGCTCTGTGGAGCCCCCTCGGGGGATGGGCCTGGGTCAGATCCCCACCCTGGGGGCAGAGAGTGGGGACGTGACAAAGGGAAGGAGAAGCTGGGCTGAGCCTGAACCACCCGTGCTCTTGTTTTCACAGAAGCACAGACTGACTCTCCCAGGGCAAGATGGTGGCTGGGGTCAGGGGCTCCATGCTGGGGTTGGTTTTCATGGGCCTGGGATTGCTCGTCTGCCTGAGGAATAAGAAAGGTGAATGGCTCAGGGATGGGGCCGGCAGCCCCAGGAAATGAGTCCTCAGTGGGGCCATGACCCAGGGGCACTGGAGGGTTTCACTTGAATGTTGATTCATCACAATTTACGTTAGCTTCCCCTTCAGGCTCGAATCCAGTTTTCTAGTGACCGAGGAACTTCCTGCCCATCTCTCAGCCCACGTCCAGGAAGTGCGGAGCCAATCCCAGTCCCTGGCTTCCCATACATCTGAGTCAGACCGTTCAAATTCTGAGCTACAGCTGTGGCCTCCTGGCCTCCCCTCCACTTCCCCTCTCCTGGAACATCAGGTTGTTATAGACACAGATGAAGTGTTCGCAAATCAGTCAGTTCCTCTCTAGTCATGGAACAAATACACTTCCCCTTTGAAAAATATGGAGACCAAACTCACTTGAGAAACGCACCAGAAACTGATAAACTCTTGACTCTGAATTTTGAGACTTATTTATTGTACCCTCTAACCTGCTTCCCTTTTTGCTAAACGTGAGAAACAACGTGCAATAACTTGCAGGTCAAAATCCTGAGTGGATGATGCTGATACCAGAGAAATTCCCCAGACTCCATTTTGTATCCCTAGCTTCCATTTTAAGTTAGCAAGAGTCACTCCTCTATTTGAAGCTGCAGGTCACATAGCTCTAAAAATCGAATTTGCAGGAAAACCAAAGTAGGGGAAAGCTCAGCAGATCATAACTCTGAGGTAAACAATGGTGGCAGACTGAAAATAGAACGGACCGTTTGGAATGTGGGCAGTTGTCATGCTCAGGAAAGTCTTGATGGGTCAATATAAAAGTCAGTGTGTCAGCAGACAGCCAAGGGGTAAGTGGAGAGCAAATGGACGGTGAAGAGAAGGGGAAAAAACAGAGAAGCTTCCCTGAGTGGCCCATCTGTCCAACAACCGAATGGAGAGCTGACGGAGCAGCAGGAGAGTGTCGTGTCCTGTCCCGTCCAGCAGCAGAGGGAGAAGACACAGAAACCCAAGGAGAACGCAGCAGCAGAAGGAGGCAGAGAGCGAGCGCAGGAGAAGCAGTCAGCAAACGGGGTCAATCGGTTGTAGATCCATTGGAAGCAATGGGACCAGAGCCCCAGCTTGTATCAATCAGCCATAGGTCCATCTGAGTCAATGGGGCCAGACCCCTAGCTGGTGTCTATCGTCTGTAGCTCTTCTGATGTCAATGGAACTGATTTACAGACTCTCATTACCAACCCCACTGAGGTCAGTGCAAGCCTAGCCGTTTGACACCAGCTGAGATCTGGCCCCAACTTTTTCCTTGGCTTATTTAGAAACAGTTGTGACGTTATGAGTGTAAAATAATATTTCATTGAAAGGTGACAGGGCCAGAAAGAGTTAATTAACTCAGACTGATCTGACCCATGGGTGAACTGTCGAACCGGTTAGGAAGATATGTAAATGAATAGAGCTTTGAAATGTAAGTCTGCATTGTTAGAGGTAAAAGGGTAGATGTTTGCTCAGGGCTTGTGATGTAAGCAAACAAGTCTTGTCTATTGCTATAGTTTTAAATTCAAAGATCAAAAAAGGAATATTAACGTTTGTGATGATACTTGACTGAAATAGTATTATTGTCTCTATGTCTCTTTGAAGGTTAAGGTGACCTGTATCTGAACTGTTTAATGGATAAATGACCCTGTGCTAATTGCCAGGATGTTTGAGAGAAGGAGAATTAAGCCTATTGTTTTCTCAGGCCGAAAGGCTGCTGGAAATATATAAGAACCCTGGGACATGATCCTACTTCATCTCAGATCTGCTTTGGATTTCAAGAGGGGGAAACCTTAAGCCACAAAGATTGAGATCCCCAGTCAGTGACTGGAGTCACCCTGAATATGGACATTGGACTATAGCCTCGGGACTATTTCTAAAAGGACTTTTGGCAACTACAAGCTCATCTCTGCTGTGTCTGAACCTCAAGAATTGAATTCAAGTCTGTCTGTATATTGATTTTTAACCAACACTCTCTCGCTTTTCTTTTGTAATAAATTTTAGCTTAGTTAATAAGAATTGGCTATAATGTGTATTTTGGGTAAGATCTAAGTTATAATTGAACCTGGGTGTGTGGCTGATCCTTTGGGATTGGAAGAACCTTTTCTTTTATATATTGAGATAAGATTTTCAGTAATCATCATCATATCTGACATGTGTCTGGACGGAGGCCTGAGGCTGGGCACTTTAAGGGAACTGCGTTGTTTGGACGTCTGAGTAACCAGTGAAGTACTGTAGAAGCTGTTTTGTGCTAGCTTGGCAAATCTAAGTATTGGAAGATCCACCAGCGTTCGGGGTTTGTCTGCCCCGGTGTGTTTGCAGTTCACCCTGATTGAGTGACCTAGGCTGGCTCCCACGGGCAGCACTGTCACAACGGTTCTGTCAAATCAAACATTTCTGGGGAACAATAACTTGTGATAAAATGTTATTTCAATGTGTTTTAAATGAAGCATTTTTAATGAAAGCTGTCTGCTGGGAAATGTTCTTCCAGTGCAGAAAGAGCTTTGAACAGAAAAAATATCTTTGTGAACTCGTCTTGTTGACAAAAACGATATCATTTTAAAAAGGAAAATACTTTGGGGAAGATGTTTCTCTTTACTAACAATATTTTCAGAAAAAATCATCATGGAAAATGTTTTTCCTTGTGGACAAAAAGTTGTGTTTGTGTGTATGTTTATATCTATATGTAATAGCTCACTGATATGCTCCACCCCAGTCGTAGTTACATTTATGGAACATATTTTCTTTTCCTTACAAATATTTCAATGTTATTTAAATAAACATTTTGCACTAGGAAATATATCTGTCTTGTGAATGTACGACACACCTTGCTAAGAGGAAATTTCTAGTGGAAACTATGGGGAGAGTTTTTTAAGGCTTCTGACTTTTTTCCCAGTGCAGATGTGTTTGTTTCAAAAACATGGTAGAGTGAGACTCCTGTAGGAGGAGAGATTGCCGTAGAGAAGGTGATAGGAGGCTGGAAAATAATGCTGTTCACGGGCAAGGATCTTGGATGGAATTTCAAGTGCTCCCAGTTCAGATGTTAAAAAGATAGACTTTCCATCTAGTTTTTAACACTTGTTTTTCTTCTGAACCAGGACATATGGGTGAGAAATTGGAAATTTGGGTGGAATGTAAAGTTCTAAAACAGGTTCTGTTTGGAAATGAAACATTTTAAGCAGTTGGATCAAAACAAGCCATTCCAGCTGTGACACTTGGCCAGAAAGGGTTAAGCATCCTGCAAAATAAATGACTCAAATTCAACCCTTAAAGACATATGTGAAGATAATGTTTGTGGTTTTGTGTATTTACATATATACCGGCAGTGGTGAACAATGTAATCAACAGTTCTTGTCCATGATGTATTCTGATAATTCGGAGATCAAAAGAACATCCTAGCATTTAAATGAATTGTAAACATGGGATATCTCGGTATTCATCTCTCTTTGAAGTGGTGGAGGAACATGCCCTATGTTAATTCGTATAGAATCATAGAAGATTAGGGTTGGAAGAGACCTCAGGAGGTCATCTAGTCCAACCCCCTGCTCAAAGCAGGACCAATCCCCAACTAAATCATCCCAGCCAGGGCTTTGTCAAGCCTGACCTTAAAAACCTCTAAGGAAGGAGATTCCACCACCTCCCTAGGTAACCCACTCCAGTGCTTCACCACCCTCCTAGTGAAATAGTTTTTCCTAATATCCAACCTAAACCTCCCCCACTGCAACTTGAGACCATTACTCCTCGTTCTGTCATCTGCCACCACTGAGAACAGCCGAGCTCCATCCTCTTTGGAACCCCCCCTCAGGTAATTGAAGGCTGCTATCAAATCCCTCCTCACTCTTCTCTTCTGCAGACTAAAATAGCTAAGTACCAGTGATGAACCTGTTTCAAAGTTGCCCTAATTACCTATGGTTCCCCGGGATTCCAACTTGTCAAAGAAGGCTTGAAATTGTACAAAAGATCCTTCGGTCCCAATCCTTGTTATCTCAGCTCTGCTTAAAGTTCAGCCCCACTCTCAGAGCGACCAGCTCGGGGTCTCTGCAGACTCAGGCGTAGGTCCCACCCGCCCTGGTTTGGAGAAATTTCTTTGCACTCCTGAAGGCTAGAAGTATTTTTTGGCTCTGCAAGCTGAGCGCCTGAAGATCAACTCCGGCTCGCGGACGGAAACCGTGGTCAGATTTGTGTGTTGCACACGGCCCCGACTCCGACACTTCTGTCGCTGATTGTAAATCACACCCCACCCACGTGCTGCTGCCTTTGCAAAAGCTGTGGCCGTGAACGGTGCTGAATTTCCTGTTTCTCACCAGGAGCTCAAGTGCAGACAGAGCCCCGAGCCACAGAAACTGCAGCCGTAGCAAATGGAGGGCCCCCCGGGGCGCTACACAGCTCCCCTGCAAAATATCGGGGCCCCTGTGGTGCCAGGTGCAGCCCAGATCAGCGCCCTTGTTATGCCAGGCTGTGCCCAGACCCGAACTGAGCAATGGCACAGGGACCTGGACTCCTGGGTTCTCTGTCCCACAGCTGGGGGAAGAGCGGGGCTGAGAATGTTTGAGTGGGGGGGGGGGTGAGGGGCTGGGAGCCAGGACTCCTGGGTTCTCTCCCCGGCTCTGGGAGGGGAGTGGGGTCTAGGGGTTAGAGCGGGGGGTGGGGGGGGCTGGGAGCCCGGACTCCTGGGTTCTCTCCCTGCTTCTGGGAGGGGAGTGGGGCCAGGTGGTTAGAACGGGGGGCTGGGAGCCAGGACTCCAGGTGACAGTTGGCTCCTAACCCTCAGGTGACAGTTGGCCCTTCCCCGCTCGCGCTCTCAGCGGCCGTTGGCGCCTCGCGGCGCTTCCCCGCCCATTTCCCGCCCTTTTTTATAGCCGCGAATCCTCCCTCGTGCCGCCCCAGCTGACTCTGCCCGGCAACTAGTGACGCTCAGAAAGGACGGCTCCTTCTGATTGGCTGTCCCGCCCGAGCCAGGGAGGGAAAGGGAGGAGCCTGGGAGCGACAGGGGCCAGGGAGGAGGATAAGGAGGCGGGGCCACGGAGTGGGCGGGGCTAAGGAGCGGGAGGGAGGGGCAGGGAGCAGGAGTGTGGCTAATAGGAAAGCGGGCAGGGGGAGGGAGGGGCTATTGGAAGGGAGTGGCCACTGGGAGAGGGAGGAGCTATGGGGATGGAGAGGGAGGGGCTATTGGGAGAGGAAGGGGCAAGGAGGGGGAGGGGCCATTAGGATGGAGAGGGGCTATTGGGAGAGGAAGGGGCTATGGGACAGAACCCCGCTGCGGGGTGGGGGTTGGGCGGGTTTGCTTTCCGCCCCCCCCAAGTCTCCCCCCCCCCCACGCCAGGCCAGGTTTGGGGTGCGGTGCCAGGTCGGAGGGGGCAGCTGGGGGGAGGCAGAGCCCCTGGGCAGGGTGAGGAGGGGGACGCTGGTCTGTAATTTTGGGGCCACCCCCCACCAATGCGGGGCCTAGGTCCCTGCCTGGTTTGTCTGTGGGTGAATCTGGCCTGAGCGGGGGGTGCTGTCCCCGGGCAGTCAGGGCTCCCCATTGCCCCAGGGCGGCGCTAGGGGCTGTACTGCAGGGAGCGGGGTGGGGGCAGCAGGAGGCTTTCACTGGGCAGTCAGGGCTCCCCATTGCCCCAGGGCGGCGCTAGGGGTTGTACTGCAGGGAGCGGGGTGGGGGGCAGCAGGGGGCTCTCCCCGGGCAGTCAGGGCTCCCCATGGCCCCAGGGCGGCGCTAGGGGCTGTGCTGCAGGGGGCGGGGGGGGGCAGCAGGGGGCTCTCCCCGGGCAGTCAGGGCTCCCCATGGCCCCAGGGCGGCGCTAGGGGCTGTGCTGCAGGGGGTGGATGGGGGGCAGCAGGGGTCTCTCCCCGGGCAGTCAGGGCTCCCCATGGCCCCAGGGCGGCGCTAGGGGCTGTGCTGCAGGGGGCGGGGTGGGGGCAGCAGGGGGCTCTGCCCGGGCAGTCAGGGCTCCCCATGGCCCCAGGGCGGCGCTAGGGGCTGTACTGCAGGGAGTGGGGCGGGGGCAGCAGGAGGCTCTGCCCGGGCAGTCAGGGCTCCCCATGGCCCCAGGGCGGTGCTAGGGGCTGTACTGCAGGGGGCGGGGTGGGGGGCAGCAGGGGGCTCTGCCCGGGCAGTCAGGGCTCCCCATGGCCCCAGGGCGGCGCTAGGGGCTGTACTGCAGGGAGCGGGGTGGGGGGCAGCAGGGGGCTCTCCCCGGGCAGTCAGGGCTCCCCATTGCCCCAGGGCGGCGCTAGGGGCTGTGCTGCAGGGAGCGGGGTGGGGGCAGCAGGAGGCTTTCACTGGGCAGTCAGGGCTCCCCATTGCCCCAGGGCGGCGCAGGGGCTCTGCTAGGAGCAGCGGTACCCAAGCTGGAGAAGATGGAGGGGAGGCATCTCACACACACTGACCCTACGCGTCGGGACAGGCCCTGGTTCTGCTCTTGCTACCGGGGATCCCCCTCCCGCGCTGCCACCAGTCCCAGACTCACTCTGCCCTCATTGGCTCAGGGCTGGCAGCTGCAGGCACAGAGCTGAGCAGAGACAGACAAAAGGAGAAGTTGGCAGAGGGATGCGGGCTGCGGCGGAACTGAAAGCACATTGGCATCCTGGGCCCCCCCTCGTCCCGCTGTCCTGTCGTCTTCCTGAGCCCGTATTCCCTTGCTGGGATGCTGCTCCCTCTGCTGCTCCTGCCCTGGGCATGGGGGGCTCTGGACGGTAAGAGGGGACCCCCCTCCCTCTTTGCTACTGGGAGGGTGGGGGGGTGTAATGCCAGGATGGGGCAGCACCATGCTGGGCTAGTGACCCTTGCTGGGGGTGTAGGAGGAGGGGGGAGACGGGTTAGGGGTCAGCAGGGAGTGTTAAGGAGACTGAGACTCATTTATCTCTCTCCCCACCTGCTTTATCCTCCATATGTTTTCTCTCCCCTCCTCTCCTGTCCCCCCAGAGTCTCTCACCCTCCGGCTGCTCCAAACCATCACCTTCCACAACGCCAGCTCCACGGACATGGAGTGGACGGCCCTGCTGGGTGACCTGGAGACCCACTCCCTGGACTGCAGCACCTGCAAGATCCGCTTCCTGCAGCCCTGGGCCCAGCAGGGCCTGACCCTGAAGCAGTGGCAGGACCTGCAGGAGTTCATCTATAACAATCTGTCCAAATTCATCCGTATGGTGAACGATCTGGTTGAGGATGAAGGAGAGGGCTGTGAGTATGGCGCAGTCTGAGGGGGTCCCTTCCCGCACCCACCGGGGAGCTGAGAACTGACACGCTCACAGCAGCAACTGAGTGTGTCCTGACAGGGTGGATCGGGGGCAACACAACCAGTCCCTGGCCCTTAGGCTGAATGGAGCCAGCGTCCCCTAGAGGGGAAAGGCCTCGCATCCCATTCTCCACCCCATTGAGCCAGTCCCCCGCTCTGGGGCCGGATTGTAGCCTGTGCGCCCTAGAGGGGAAAGGCCCCATGTCCCAGCCCCTGACCCTAGGCTCATTGTCTTTCACGACCATGTGCCCTACCCAAGGCCTTTGTCGAAGGAGGGGGAAGTGGAAACGAGGGGGGAGGCTGCCCAAGGTGCCACCTGTCCTGCCTGAACCTGAAAACTGAGACATGGGCAGGAAACGCAGAGCTGAGCTAATGCCTCCCCCACCCTCCCAGCCAGGAACCGCTCGGTGACAGGGCTTGGATGGGTTCTCCCGGGGCTCCGAGGTTGCAGCCTCTCCCGCTGAGCGAGTGTGTGACTCGGTGTGTCACGCCCTGAGTCGCTGCTTAGGAAAGAATCCCTGGCAGAGGTGTGAACTGTCTGTGCGCAGAGGTGCCACCGCCCGGTGTCCAGCTCCACACACAGAACCAAGGCCCGGGGACTTTTGTAACCTTGGGAAGCCAAACGTGTCCTTGCTACCGGTGCAGAGCTGAGCTCAGGGGAGCCCAGGGGTGTAAGTGTATTGAGCCTCAGGGCCACAGTTTTCTCTAGAGCATCACAAATAACGTTCTAAATAATTAAGCATTTATTTGGGACGGGGTCTCTATCTCCGGATCCCCCTGATGAAGTGACCCCAAGTTTGCATTCAGGCCTGGATGTCTCACGGCGATTGTCGAGCCAATCCGACTGTGCATGTGGGCGTTAGAACACTGAACAATCGGCTTTAAACAGAACCTGCAACGTACCCTGACCTCGAGCCAGGGTCTCCCCACGATCCCACCACCAGCTTGTGGCCAAACGTCCTCATTGCACCTGACACTGTGCCTTTATTTCCCCCCACACACACACTGTCCCGGTGACCTCTGGACGGCCTATCCTCATCCCCCTGCCCTTCCTGTTCCAGACCCCTTTGTTACCCAGTTCTCCATTGGCTGCGAGCTCCTCCCCAACGGCACCTCGAGGCGATTCTGTGATGCTGGGATGAACGGCGAGGACTTCATCAGCTTCGACACGGACAGCGGCAAATGGGTCGCTCGCCGGGGGGATAAACTGACTCTCAAAGCCCAGGAGATTCTTAACTGCAACAAAGTTGTGGCCATCAAGCTTCAGTTTGTCCTGAGAATGACGTGTGTCAGTCAGCTCGAGAGATTTGTCCAGTATGGGAAAGAGTCTCTGGAGAGGCAAGGTGAGGCTGGACACCACAGCAGTTTAGGACAGGAAGTGAAGGGGGATCCCGTCACCACTGGTAACGGCAGGGGGCAGAATTGGGGTCTGGCCAGGACAGCGGGGCCAACGCCTGACCCCGGGGAATGGAGCTGGGCTTGGCTAGTGAGTCCCTGAGGCTCAGACTGAATCGTCCCCTCTCCCCCGCCCCGTCTCTCTCCTCCTGTCTCAGAGCGGCCGGTCGCCGTGGTGTTTGCCCGAGCGCCTCCCCCAGCCGGGACCCCCGCGCCGGTACTGCTGGTTTGCTGGGTCACCGGTTTCTACCCCCGGCCCGTCCGCGTGGCCTGGCTGCAGGACGGGGAGGAGGTGGGGCCGGGCTGGTGGCTGAACTCCAGCGGGATCCTGCCCAACACGGACCTGACCTACCAGCTGCGCAGCTCCCTGGCCGTGGGGCCGGGCGCCGGGCACAGCTACGCCTGCCGGGTGCAGCACAGCAGCCTGGGGGGCCGGAGCCTGCTGATCCCCTGGGGTAGGTGCACGTCCCTGGGGTGTCTGGGTGCGGTCGTGATCTCTGGAGTGGGACGGGGGTGGGTCCAGGACGTGGGATTTGGACGGAGGGAGGTCGAGGGTTTCGGCGGGTGTGGGGATGGACCGGGGGAAGCAGGGTGGAGGAACTGAGGGGGACAAGACTGGGACGGGGGGAGCAGAGTGGGGGCTGAGAGGGATGGGACAGCACTGGGACGGGGGAAGCAGAGTGGGGGCTGAGGGGAGCATGAATGGGACAGAGTAGACAGAGCTGTGTGGAGTGGGGCGGGGGAGGGTCGGGGGGCTGGGGAGATGGGCAGGGGTCTGGAGGGGATGAGACAGAGGGGAGCAGGACTGGAATGGGGGGAAGTTGAGGGGTGGGACAGCAGGGGGAGCGATTGGGGTGGGATGACGGGGAGGCTGAAGGAAGACTTGGGGTAGGGCAAGGCTGAGGGCAGTGGGTTGGGGGGCACCGGGGGGACTGTGGGGGAGGCTGATGGAATAGCATGGGGGGCTGAGGGTGATGGGTTCAGGGTGGGAGGTACGGGGGAACTGCGAGGGAGGCAGAGGGAACAGGGTCCTTACTGCTGTCCACGTTCTGAGCATGGCACCCACCTTCCCCCCTGTTTTACAGAGCAGAGCAGGCCCTGGGGCCCCGGCCTGGTCGTGGGCATCACCCTGGGGGTTGTGGCCATAGCCGCCGTGGCCTTGGTGCTGTGGCGGAGCAGACGCAGGTGAGTCCTCCCCTCTCTGGGGTGGGGGTGGGGGGTGGGGCCGTTACACCCCCTAACCCATCCCCTCTGCTTTCTCCTTCCAGGGGCTGTCAGGACGTTAGACCAGGGCAGTCCAGTCCCTGAGGGGGTGGCACCGGCCCAGGCGTGGGGATCAGCCCCTCTCCTGGGGACACGGACCTTGGGGCTGGATCTGTGCCCGGTTCCGTGAGGGCCGGTCTGGATCAAATCGCTGGGAGATCGGGGCCCAGGGTGGGGAGTGGGATTCTCCTCACTCTGGGACATTCGGGGCACGTTGGACACTTGGGGACGCTGTGGGATCGCTGGGCAGGGCCGCCCAGAGGGAGGGGGCAAGTGGGGCAATTTGCCCCAGGCTCCGCAGGGGCCCCCAAGAGAATGTCTGAGGCATCCATTGTTTATATGCTACCTTAAACGTCCTCAAGTAGACTTCTTATGTGAATTGCAGCTTTCCAAGATTCATTGTTCTTTAGGTGTCTCTTGATTAGGTCCTTAACTTCAACATCCCTTTCTCTAGGAACTGACCAAATGCTCTACTAAGGTTATTTAGAAATCAAGCCAGTACACAGCCAATATTTATAACTTCGAATACAAAAATGAGACATGCATACAGATAGGATTAATAGATTCAGTAGATCATAACCTGAGGATTACCTAAAGAAACTACACCATCTGCTAAAAAAACTCCCTGACAAAGCACAGGAACAAATCTGTACAGACACATGCCTAGAACCCCGACCAGGGGTATTCTATTTGCTACCCAAGATCCATAAACCTGGAAATCCTGGACGCCCCATCATCTCAGGCATTGGCACCCTAACATCAGGCTTGTCTGGTTATGTGGACTCTCTCCTCAGCCCCTACGCTACCAGCACTCCCAGCTATCTTCGAGACACCACTGACTTCCTGAGGAAACTACAATCCATCGGTGATCTTCCAGAAAACACCATCCTGGCCACTATGGACGTAGAAGCCCTCTACACCAATAGTCCACACAAAGATGGACTACAAGCTATCAGGAACAGTATCCCCAATAATGTCACAGCTAACCTGGTGGCTGAACTTTGTGACTTTGTCCTCACCCACAACTATTTCACATTTGGGGACAATATATACCTTCAAGTCAGCGGCACTGCTATGGGTACCCGAATGGCCCCACAGTATGCCAACATTTTTATGGCTGACTTAGAACAACGCTTCCTTAGCTCTCGTCCCCTAACGCCCCTACTCTACTTGCGCTACATTGATGACATCTTCATCATCTGGACCCATGGAAAAGAAGCCCTTGAGGAATTCCACCATGATTTCAATAATTTCCATCCCACCATCAACCTCAGCCTAGATTAATCCACACAAGCGGATCACGCTACCTAACAAAATGAAAGATACCAAGGGAATTAATTTGTTTGCAGGTATCATCACATAGTCAATGATCACAGGGGTTAGAGAAATGAAACGTACATATCTTTCAGGAGTTGAGAAGAGAAAGCAGAAGAAAGTTTGACAGACACAGGAAGAAAAGGGAAAAATAACTTTTCACAAATGTCTCCAGGCACAATCCAAGAAAAGAAAAGGCGGTGTGTGAGGAATCCAAAATATTACCAGATTGAGAAAACAATGTTATGGTTGTTGCGGAGGAAAAGAAGGAAATCCAGCCTCTTTGGCTAAACACTGGAGAACACAGCGGTAACACTAAAAAGACAACTCCCACCTGTTTATGCTCTCTGTATGTGTGTATATCTATCTCCTCAATATATGTTCCACTCTATATGCATCCGAAGAAGAGGGCAGTAGCCCACGAAAGCTTATGCTCTAATAAATGTGTTAGTCTCTAAGGTGCCACAAGTACTCCTGTTCTTCTTTTTGCGGATACAGACTAACACGGCTGCTCCTCTGAAACCAGTGGTAACACGGCTATAACTGACAAACTGGTACAGTCAACTAGTCCTGCTGCTGTAGATGGGAATGACGAAAAAGAGTTGTGAGTAATGACCCAGCCTCTTGGAAGTACCTAGGTATAAAGAAAAGAGATCGTATTGTATTGAAGGGTCCACCGCATACAGGGCCGTCCTTAGCCATAGGCAGAACAGGCAACCGCCTAGGGCACCACGCTTCCGGACCCACAGACAAAGCCCGGGGGGAACCAGTCCCATTTATACTTGCTGGACACAAGGCTCTGACCATTCCAATCCTGGCTGGCTGCCGAGGAAGTGAGTTACTTTCACTTTCATTCCTCAGCAGGCAGCCAGCCAGCCTCCCCCTCCCCCCAACCCCTCACCCAACCCAGCCCTGCCGGAGGGGAGGGGAGAGAGAGAGCAGGGTGCTCCTTGGGGGGGGAGAAAAGGGGAGTGCTCCGTGGGGTGTGGGGGGGAGAAGAATGGACATTATGGGGGACAACCAGGGGCGGCTCCAGGCACCAGCGCAGCAAGCGCCTGCCTGGGGTGCTGTCTGCCGGTCGCCCTGCGGGAGGTCCCCCGGTCCCGAGAGGCACCCCTGCTCTTACACACCCCAAATACTCTGTCCAGCACCTCCCAAATACCATCTCCCAGTACCCACACCCCCCTCCAGCACCCCAAAATACCCCCTCCCCCCGCAGCAGTGTCCTCTATTACGGAACTTGAAATACAGGTGGGGTCACCCTAGATACAGTTGAATTTGAAAGGCAGGTGTTTCTGTTCTACCTCATGGAGTGACCGCAATGGGGCCAGGCTCTGGAAGTCTCAATGAGCTACAATCCCAGCTGGGTCCCCAGAGGTAGTTCCAGAAGGGCGGGGTGATTCCCTGCACAGCCCGGGCAGAGGCAGTGTTGCCCTTTTCTCTCCCCTCATTCCGAAGGCTTGGCCCGGACCCATGACACAAGGTTATGTGAGCTGGGTACATGCTGGGAAAAGCCCTGAGTGGGGGGACTCAGGCTGGTGCAGAGAGGGGAGCAGAGCCCGGAGGCCTCCAGCCTGGCTCTCTCTCTCCTTCCCCTCTCCACCTACTACCTTGTGTACCCCGCTGCGGCTGGGCTGAATCTCGCCCCAGGGGGCCCAGTCTATCTCTCGCTCTCCCGGGGGTCTCTCTCGGAGTCAGGGTCACCGTCCACTGACGGAAGAGGTGCCTGGAGGTTGCGGGGAGTCTCGCTTGCTCAAGTGGAGATGACTCCGTCCAAGGCAGAGCGGCGCCTGCCGACATTCCCCGCTCTGGCGGGGTCTGTCCACCAGCTACCTCGTCCCTGGAGCGCAGGGTCTCGCCTCTGCCCCACACGGAGGGAGCCCTCATTGCTCAGTGTATAACAGGGGGGTCGCTTAGCCTCCTGTACAACACGAGCAAAAGCCTTGTGTCCAGCAAGTATAAATGGGAGTGGTTCCCCCCGGGCTTTGTCTGTGGGTCCGGAAGCCCGGGAGGGCGCCGCCCCTCACTCCCAGGCTGGGGTGGCCGCATGGCCGGAGTGAGACTGCTGTCTAGCCCTGTCCACACGGGGGCAGAGAGGGGGACACGGGGGCACACACCAGAGCTCCTCACCTATGATATAGGAGCACAAGCCCCATGGACTCTCGCCCTCGGTTTTACAATTGTACTTCTTTTTTCTTTTGTGTGTGTGTTTTTTCTTAATAGTTATATTTTTACCTTTTTAATATATTTTACTTGTATTTCCTTTTTGATTTTATTGTTGTTTATATATATATATATTAAGTTTCTTTTAATTTTATTTCCCCTTTTATGGTTTTTATGTATTTTACAATTCTTTTATTTTTCAGTTTTTATTATTTTACTTTTTTTAAGTCTGTTAATATTTGTGTATTTTATTCATTATTACTATTTTAAATTTATTTTGCACTTTTTATAAACATATTCTTTTTTCTATTTTTTATTCTATTTGATGTGAATCGTATACTGTTGGCCAATCATTTGGGCTCCTATCTTCTCTCACTCCAGTGAGGATCTTCAGCCTCTCACCCCATCATGGTAGTCATGCGCCGCCCCAGCCAAGTCTCTTTGTCCCCTGACTCCAGCCAGACCCTCCACCACCACCATTCCAGCCCATGGTGCTGAAGTGCGCACCCCCTGGCTTGAAGTGGTTTCCATCCTCTGTTTACAGATTGGGTCACTGACTCTCAGCACCCCACTATAAAAATTGTTCCAGCCCCTCTGATCCAGCCTGGTCCCTTGTCCCAGGAGACAGCTGACTGGTGTGGGGGCCAAAGGGCTGAGCTGGGTTTTACAGTTCAGTCAACATAAGCAAATAAAGCATGTTTGTAAGCCTCTGTGAAAAAGTGGTAGCCTAAGGGAGTTAGGCACCAACTTCTTTTAGAGCATAAAGTGCTATAGAAAGTTAACAGTTCCGGGGGAGGAGAGCGGGGACGTGACAAAGGAGAAGCTGGGCTGAGCCCGAACCACCCGTGCTCTTGTTTTCACAGAAGCACAGACTGACTCTCCCAGGGCAAGATGGTGGCTGAGGTTGGGGGCTCCGTGCTGGGGTTGGTCTTCGTGGTCCTGGGATTGCTCGTCTGCCTGAGGAATAAGAAAGGTGAATGGCTCCGGGATGGGGCCATAACCCAGTGGCCCTGGAGGGTTTCACTAGAATTTTGATTCACCACAATTTACGTTAGCTTCCCCTGCAGGCTCGAATCCTGTGAGACCTAGAAGCATTTTTGGCAGTGCAAGCTGAGCGCCTGGAGATCGACTCCGGCTCACAGGACGGAAACCGTGGTCACTTATTTATGTATCGTATGTGCCCCCGACTCCGATACTTCTGTAGCTGATTGTAACTCACCCCCTCCCCAGCCCCCTGCCACCTTTGCAAAATCTGCAGCCGTGCAAGATGCTGAATTTCCTGTTTCTCACCACGACGCGCAGGGGTGAAGGTGACGTTCAGCCCACCACAGAAACTGCAGAAAGTACCATAACAAATGGATCACCCCCATGGGCGCCTGTCGTGCCAGGCTGTGCACAGACCTGAACTGAAGGACTGCAAAGGGTCTGGACTCCTGGGTTCTCTCCCAGCTCTGGGAGGGCAGTGGGGACTAGTGGGTTAGAGTCAGGGGGGCTGGGAGTCTTTTTCTGCTAGACCACACTTAACCAGACCTATGATAGAACCCAGGAGTCCTGACACCCAGCCCTCCCCGCCAGTTCCACCTCTCCTCACTCTCTCCCCACAGCTGCAGATAGATTCACAAGCACCCCTTGTCAAATTTAACACCCAAAGCAGGTCGTGAAACGACCAGGGTCAGTGGACAAAACAACACCCCACAAAAGCCCCTCAACACAACCGCCCCATATGCTCCTCCACTCTCAGATCCCTTCCCGGGAGCCCACCTACCACTGGACACCTTCACTCTGAGTCGCTAGGCGCCATCCATTCTCCGCCCACCCCTGTCCACAACCAGGCTGTCATCTGAGGCCTAGGGTTGCCAATCTTCCACCATTGTCCTGGAGGCTCCAGCAATTCAGGGTTAATCTTTAATTAAGGGCTATGTCATGGGATGGAATCTCCAGGAATACGTCCAACCAAAATTGGCCACCTGAACGGGGGTGATTGGCGCGGTGGTGGATGGAAGCGATGGCACGTTGGCATGTCTCAGCCAGCGGAGATAAGTCATCCAAGAAAATATGACTTCCCGGAGGTAAAGGGAGATGGGGGGCGGCTCCGGGGGCGGTGACTGAAATGCAGCTGCTGACGGGGAAGATTTTACCCACCCGCAGCCACACGTACAATTTGGCGGGGTCGTTTTGGACGGAAAATGACTCCAAATTACCCCAAATCCCCATCACAACTACCTGCAACATGACAGCTCCTCCGAATATCGCTAGCCAGCAGTGTGGTGTAGCTGTTGGCCAACCATTCAAGGTCGTGGTGCTAAGGACAATGTCTGGTTAGAAATGTCTCGTGACAGAGACGATGAAAAAGACATGGAAAGTTGACAGGGCCGGATCGCCGACCCAGGGTGGGAATTCACGCCCGTCGGCCCCCCTGGTTTGAGAGCAGAGCAGGGATTTGTGGCCCAGTGTGTAGGACGCAGCCCTGGCCGGGGAGCTGCTCCTGGGAACCACCACCAAGCCAGGATGCTCCAGGAGATGCCAGCTGCTGCTGTGCTGCCCCCTGCACCAGGGCAGCCGGGCGGGGCATCAGACCAGATGCCCCAGCTCTAAACACCCCAACTGCCCCCGTCTAAGTAAGGGGAATCCTCCTCAGTCACACGCAGTACAGGGGCTAGGAGACACAGAGGAATGCGGCTGATTCTAGGGGGCAGTGGGATGCATGCACACACACACACACATACACACACACATACACACACACACACACCAGCCTGTCCCTCACACATTGAACAGCACATGCTCAAACACACACACACACACATCCGGCCCTTGTTCCCCGCCTCTCGCTGCAGCCATCTCAGAGTCGCTGACCACAAAACTTTCCACCGCCCCCTGGGGCTGATGCTTCTGGGGGATTCTGAAGCTGAGCTGAGCTGGACCCACGGAGCCGCCCAGAGAGCGGGGACCATGGAGCAGCTGCCAGCCCTGAGCCCCGTCCTCTGCATCCTCCTCTTCATCCCCACCTGGGCAGCAGGTACTAATTTAACGTGTTCATCCAGCCACCTACCCCATCTCTAGATCCAGCTCTGTCCTTCTGTTCATCTGCCCCACCCCTAGATCCATCTCTGTCTGTCCTTCTGTCCATCTGCCCCACGCCTAGATCCATCTCTGTCTGTCCTTCTGTCCATCTGCCCCACGCCTAGATCCATCTCTGTCTGTCCTTCTGTCCATCTGCCCCACGCCTAGATCCATCTCTGTCTGTCCTTCTGTCCACCTACCCCATCCCTAGATCCATCTCTGTCTGTCCTTCTGTCCACCTACCCCACCCCTAGATTCATCTCTGTCTGTCTACCTTGTAGGCCAGAGGGCTAACCTGCTGGCTTGCTTTATTATTTTCTGCATTTATTTATTGGTTTGCTTTGGTATATTTGCCTTGTACGTTTGCATTGGTTTATGTTATTATGTTTGGCTGTAACGGGTCATACAGGCCTGTATCCTGTATGTTTAGCTTTAGCAAGTGAGCACCTGTATGGTTAAGGGGGCTGGTGAACTTAGGCTCAGATATATGGCCTAACCGATACCCTTTTAGATTTTGGGGAACTAGACATGTTTATCTAAGAAACTTGGGACTCCACGCAGGACACGGCAGGAATGTGGAAGAAACGACCGGAAACCAGATTGGGAAAGAAATAACAGGTTTGAGAATGAGCCAATTGGCATTAACATGTGTGACTACACTAGCCTATAGAATAAGTGCACCCCAGTATTATGTGGGTGAGGAAGTTCGATTTGGGCACAGAAGGTTGGGTACTAGCATGAATATTCAAGATATTGCTGAGATCCTATAGGAGGGCAACCCGCCATGTGCAGGCAGCTTCGTCTTCTTCAGCTTTTGAGTTTCTCCACTGTCTATTGTCAACTTCACTACTCAGCATCTGACCCTTCAGTTCTATTATTCACCCTCAGTCTCGAGCATCGTCGGACCCATTTGGCAGGCCAGGGACAGGCTGGTCCGTTGTCTCTTATCACCAGGTGCCCGTGTGAGGGTGCTAATCTAGGAAGCTTTGGTAAAGGCTGATGAGACAGGTCCCCCCAGAGCTGTGTTATTCCCTTGTGACGCTTTGGAAGCTTTTTCACTTATTTTAATAAGTCTCTATGGCTGCATTTTCTCCTCAGCCTGCGTGTCCTTGTCATCCGCCTCGAAGGTCCTTACAAGATATTGAACTCACGGCATTTAATTCTGGGTGGCCTCATTCTGGGACAAGAACCTCGTTATCTTCTGGTCAGATCAATTGGCGAGTCTACAATAATATACCATCCTCTAAAATCAGGCAACAATCTACCCCATCCCTAGATGCTTCTCTATCTGTCATCCATCCTCCACCTCTAGATCCACCCCCATCTGTTCTTCCATCTATCTATTCCATTCCTATATCCATCTCTATCTGTCCATCCAGCCATTCATCCCCCCCCAGATCCTTCTTATCTATATTTCTATCTATGTACCCATCCACACCACCCCTAAATTAATATCTATCCATCCATACTCCATCCCTGGGCATCTGTATCTAGCTAGCTACCGTCCAGCCAAGATCCTGTCTATCTATAGATAGAGAACTAGGGATGGATAGATAGCAGTGGATGCAGGGGTGGAGGATCAGTGCATGTATGGATGGAAAGATACGGATATGTCATTTCAGGTCAACCAGACATATTCTATTTTTTCATTTCAATTTTGACTCTTTTTTAATAATATAACAGCAAATAAATTTGGAAATTGAAAAATCAAACAATTCCCTTTCAACCCTATCAAAATGCTTTTTCATGCCACCCACCCCATTGCTAAACAAGTTGTCGTCATCTCAATGAAACAGCATTTTGCAAGGGACAAACGTTCCATTGGAAAACATTTCCACCCACTGTAGCTTGGAGCACAAATTGTATAAAGTCGAGGCATGTGTTTATGGTTTACTTAAAACTGCCTGCAGCCGAGGGGTCTCCATGTGATCAGAGTCAGTCTGCAGAGACCCATCCTAAACTAATGTGGGGTGAGTTGTTCCTCTCTGCCTTAGGGAGCAGTCTCTTTTCTCTCTCTCAGTTTTGGGGGGTTTGTGTCTTAGGATTCTGAATTCTAGGAAATGAAGGTGTGTGACTCGCAATCCTCCTGCAAGAACATAAAAATGGCCATACTGGTCCATCTAGCCTAGTCCATCTAGCCCAGTATCCCGTCTCTGACAGTGGCCAGTGCCAGGTGCTTCAGAGGGAATGAACAGAACAGGGCAATCATCAAGTGATCCATCCCTGTCGTCCAGTCCCTGCTTCTGCCAGTCAGAGGTTTAGAGACACCCAGAGCATGGGGTTCCATCCCTGACCATCTTGGCCATTGATGGATCTATCCTCCAGGAACTTATCTAATTCCTTTTTGAGCTCAGTTATACTTTTGGCCTTCACAACATCCCCTGGCAGTGAGTTTCACAGGTTGACTGTGTGTTGTGTGAAGAAGTACTTCTTTTTGCTTGTTTTAAACCTGCTGCCTGTTAATTTAATCGGGTGACCCGTGGTTCTTGTGTTATGTGAAGTGGTAGTTAATACTTCCCTTGTCATTTTCTCCACACCATTCTTTATAGACCTATATCATATTCCGCCCCCCCCCCCCCTGCTACTCGTCTCTTTTTTAAGCTGATCAGTCCCGGTGTTTCAGTCTCTCCTCATATGGAAGCTGTTCCATGCCCCTAATCATTTTTTTCCCTTTTTCCGTACCTTTTCCAATTCTAATGTATCTTTTTTTGAGATGGGGTGACCAGAACGGCACGTACTATTCAAGGTGTGGGCGTACCCTGGATTTATTTAGTGGCATTATCATATTTTCCATTTTATTATCTTTTCCTTTCCTAATGGTTCCTACCATCCTGTTCGATTTTTGTCTGCTGCTGCACATTGAGTGGATGTTTTCAAAGAACTATCCATGATCTCTTTGAGATGTAACAGCTAAGTTAGACCCCATCATTTTATATGTGTAGTTGGGATTATGTTTCCCAGTGGGCCTGACTTTGCATTGATCACCTTTGAGTTTCATCTGCCATTTTGTCACCCAGTCTAGTGAGATCCCTTTGAAACTCTGTGCAGTCTGCCTTGGACGTAACTGTCCTGAGTGATTTTACGTCTAACGTCTCTGTGAGCATCTGCCGTGCACATAGCAGTGCTGATGTGGGGTATCTGTTGGAAGAGGAAGTGAAAGCCCTGTGCAGTGTGTTATCGACAGTGTTGTGAGCAGTAGCAAGGTGGACAGGAACACACAATTCTTTCCCCTTAGCTTCTTATCTCTGCTAAGGTTTCGGGCGGCTGGGTCATGTCTCGATACCACTTGTCGTAGTTTTCCTTCGCTGCTATAATATTTATTGCCCTGGTTCATGAAGGTCTCACAGTCCTTCAGAGCCCCGCTGTCCTCCGAGCGTCCCCTGGCGAGACCGCGACATTCAACTGCTCCTTCGAGAACAGACTGGGCAGCATAGCCAAAGCGACCTGGACCAGAGCGCCTGGAGATAGAGTCGAACTGGATTCTGCCCATCCCTTCTACAGCGGGCGGCTCAATGTGTCCCACCTGGATCTGCTCCGGAAAGGGGAGGCCACGCTGACCCTGTCGGAGCTGGAGCAGCGGGACTCTGGTCTCTATCAGTGTCAGATCAGCATCCACCGGGGAGAGAGTGGGACAGGAGCAGGCACCGAGCTGCAGGTGATGGGGAGAAACCAGAGTGACACAGGTGAGGTGGGGAATGGGGGCACGGTGCCTTCCCCCTCTCTGGCCCCAGAGCAGGGGACTGGCTGGCTCAAGGGGCTGTGAATCCCCTAACACTCCTCTCCATCGCCCAGATAAAGTACCAGCCCCCTCAGGGAGCTGCTCCTGGGAGCTCCTGTACCAGGTCGCCATCGCCCTGGGGCTTCTTCTCATCATTGGTCTGGCGGCCACCCTCCTCCTGAAGAGATGCCAAGGTACCAAACCGGAGCCTTCCCCCCGCTAACCTCCTGCCCCATGGGCCAGGGCCTCTGCTACTGAACACACCCAAGCGGCCGACTGTCCGCTGTGGTCCATGCTGGGCTGTCTGTCCATATATCCATCTCCCCCCACATCCTTCTTCCCCCGTCCCTAGATCTCTGCAGCTTCCCTCTTCACCCCACACTCTCTCTCTCACTCCTCTGTTTTAATATTCCTTCCTTCTCCCTTTTTCCGCAGTGCCGCCCCACTCGCAGCCCCGCCGGCGGCAGCTGAAGG
Source organism: Chrysemys picta bellii (assembly GCF_011386835.1). NCBI lineage: Eukaryota > Metazoa > Chordata > Testudines > Emydidae > Chrysemys > Chrysemys picta. The sequence continues at coordinate 2,091,828 of NC_088802.1, read as the reverse complement.
TGAGAAAATGCAGGCGGGGCCCTGTTCCAGCCAGTGCTTGGGTCTGGTCTCTGGGTGCCAATAAAGACTGGTACAATACAGTGAGGAAAGAGAATCCAGGAGTCCTGGCTCCCAGCCCTCACCAAACCCCACTCTCTTCCCAGAGCTGGGGATAGAACCCAGGAATCCTGGCTCCCAGCCCCCACTTCCCTCCCAGAGCTGGGGAGAGAACCCAGGAGTCCTGGTTCCCAACCCCTCCAATCTGGGGTAACACTGTGGGATTTGCTCCCTGGGAGTTGCCTTAATTGGCCAGAATTAGGAGACCAGATCTGGAGTGACGGCGTCCTCATTGTGTGTCTGTCCAACACAGGGCCAGGGCAGCCGGGAGGCCGTGGAGAGCGAGAGCCTGCACTACGCAGAGATTACAGTCCAGACCCCAGGACGCAGGGAACACACGTCCAACCACGCCCAGCGACACTGAGTCCCTCCGCACCCAGCACTACCTGAGTCCCTCACACTCAGCGCCACGCAGCCACGAGGAAATTCCCTACACTACGAGACCCTCACATGGTTTGAGGGACAGCAGAAGAAAACTATCGGCGTGAAGGTCCATGTGAACCCCAACAAAACCCAACTAGCCCTCTCTACGGCAGGGAATAATCTACTAGGGCATGGTCTTACCCTCAGGAAATGCCTTCTCCGGGGTCTCCTGAAGTGTAACTATATCACGTCCCAGTGCGTTATTTCCCTGTCCTCTCTGGAGTGATTGCAACGCCTCCCCATGGAGCATCACCAGGTGGGGTTAATTAACGCAGCATCTGGTCCCTCTTTCTAACTGAGCTCCAAGAGAAACACTAGCCCACCTCAGCATCGTGTGGGCGGTGGAATTGGTCTATGTGACCAACGTGACAGGGCCAGCAGGCCGGAGTTGCTCAGAGAAAGGTATTTGTTTGTTTAAAAATTAAATAATTTCTTTGTGTGAAAAATTGTCTATTTTCAGACTTTTTTGAAAAAATGTGTTGGGTAAAAACTTTTCCTTTTCTCCATCACTTCCCTCTTCTCTTCAGTCCCCTAGTGATGTTCCAATAACTTACAATTATTTTTTAAAATTTGCTTTTTAGAAAATCATCCTTTTTCCCCATGAAAAAATTGTTATTTTCCTAAAGAATTGATATTTTGTTTTAGAACATCATTTTTTTCCCCAATAAAAATATGTCATTTTATCCCTGAAAATTGGGACACTTCTCTCTCCCCATCCCCACACACACAAATTTCATGAAAAAAAATTTTTTTCTGAAAATGTTTTTTCCCCTGAAAATTGGAATTTTGTCCGCCATTAAAATGTTGTTTTATAAATGCTGAGTGCAGGAAGAAGGGGAAAAGAGAGAAAAAGAAGGAACTAAATAAAAATCAGTGGGGAAAATTGACCAACAATGTAGAGACGTAAGTGAAACACGGGTGGGAAATTGGTCTCTGATTTTTTCCCTTTGGGTATTTATCATTTTTGTGGGAATTTTGTCCCTCCCCCACTTTTCTCCCCTCCTCACCTATCACCTCCCCATCGTACCTGACCTGGGGAAGGGGACTCACTCCCTTTCCGATACCAGCCCCCAAACACACCCCGGAACCTTCCAACGCGGTTCCTGTTTCCCACCCGGACCCCATTAAGAACTATGGGCAAGTCCTTTTTTATATTAGTTGCGTTGATGCCACTTCCGGTTTGCTTCCGCCCTCACTGAGATCCATTTCCGCTGTCCCCCCTCCCTTTGATGCGTTAATCCCAGTTTCACCCGCCCCCTTTTAAACCCGGCGGGACCCACCACACCCCGGAGCCCTCCCCCTCGTGTTTCCCATGCCGGCCTTCGAGAGCGTCGCACCCAACTGCGGGCAAGTCATCTATGGCTATAGTCCTGACGCCATATCTGGTCCACTTCCGCCCTGCCTTGGGCCCACTTCCTGTACAAGCTTCCGTCTCCGTCTCCCCCCCACCACACACACTTTCTCCCCTCGGAGCGATTTAACCCCTGCAGAACCAAACACATCCCGGAACCTTCCCGTGCGGCCTCCTGTTTCCCAACGGGACCCTGTAGGCCATGGCACCAAGCCTCTGGGTAAACGCCCCATTGGGGCAGGCGGCGTGACGCCACTTCCGCTTCACTTCCGGCCGCGCTTGCCTCCCCCCGCCCCCGGTTTCCCATTCCCCGCCCTCCCCCTTTGTTGTCAGGTGAACAACTCATCGGCCCCCCCCCTCGCCACATCGGGCGGAATGAGGTCACTTCCGTCCCGCTTCTGCCCTTCCGTCTGCCCCACTTCCGGTCCGCGCCTTTTCCCTTCCCCCTCAGGTGTCGCGCTCAGCCATCGATTAACAGCCCCGGCCAGCGGCCCCGGGTGGGTAGCGCGGCCCCGGGGGGGAAGAGGAGGGGGGCCCGGGGGCTCTGGTGGTTGGCTGGGGGGATCTGTGGGCAGGGATGGGCAAGGAGGCATGATGGGTCTGTGGGGCAGGGATGAGTAATGAGGACACGGGATCTGGGGGGAAGGGATGGGCTACGGGGACATGGGGGATCTGGGGGGCAGGGATGGGCTATGGGGACGTGGGGGATCTAGGGGCAGGGATGATTAATGAGGACACGGGATCTGGGGGGCAGGGACGGGCTACGGGGACATGGGGGATCTAGGGGTCGGCCGGGGATCTGGGGGGAAGGGACGGGCTACGGGGACGTGGGGGATCTGGGGGGCAGGGACGGGCTACGGGGACGTGGGGGATCTGGGGGGCAGGGACGGGCTACGGGGACGTGGGGGATCTGGGGGGCAGGGACGGGCTACGGGGACGTGGGGGATCTGGGGGGCAGGGACGGGCTACGGGGACGTGGGGGATCTAGGGGCAGGGATGGGCTATGGGGACATGGGGGATCTGGGGGGCAGGGACGGGCTACGGGGACATGGGGGATCTAGGGGTCGGCCGGGGATCTGGGGGGAAGGGATGGGCTACGGGGACATGGGGGATCTAGGGGGCAGGGATGATTAATGAGGACACGGGATCTGGGGGGCAGGGATGGGCTACAGGGACATGGGGGATCTAGGGGTCGGCAGGGGATCTGGGGGCAGGGGTGGGCAAGGGGAACATGGTGGCTCTGGGGGGCAGGGATGAGCAGTGGGGACACGGGGTCAGCAGGGGGATCTGGGGGCAGGCAGTGGGCAGGAAGGATGATGGGGGAGTCTTGGGGCAGCAAGGGGGACATGGGGTGATCAGCGTCTCCGATACCAGTCCAGGTGTCTCTAACCCCATCTCTACTCCAGCCCACAGGCCCATCCCTATGGCCTCGCGGCACCAGCGCCGCCTCTGGCGCTACGTGGAGTCTGGCCGGCACCGCCGGCTGCGCTCGCTCCTCGCCCGCCACCGGGAGGCACTGGACCTGGACCAGCCAGGGGGGCACAAGGGCCGTCCACCCCTGCACTATGCCTGTGCCCACCGAGACCCCATTGCCGCCCAGATCCTGCTGGGCCACGGAGCCAACCCTGCCCTCCAGGACCGGCAAGGAGACACGGCCCTGCACCACGCCGCCCGGCAGGCTGCCCGCAAGGGCAAGAGCGGTGAGCACTGGCCCTTTAAATCCCGGCCAGAGGAAAGGGATTTGAACCTAGGCCTCACCCCTGGGCTGCAGGGCTTCGAGGATACCACTGGGGGAAGCAATGGGCACCAGGGATAGAACCCAGGAGTCCTGGCTCCCAACCCCCCTGCTCTAATCCACTAGCCCCCACTCCCCTCCCAGAGCCAGGGATAGAACCCAGGAGTCCTGGCTCTCAGCGCCCCCTGCTCTAACCCCCCAGCTCCCACTCCCCTCCCAGAGCCAGGGAGAGAACCCAGGAGTCCTGGCTCTCAGCGCCCCCTGCTCTAACCCCCCAGCTCCCACTCCCCTCCCAGAGCCAGGGATAGAACCCAGGAGTCCTGGCTCTCAGCGCCCCCTGCTCTAACCCCCCAGCTCCCACAGCCAGGGATAGAACCCAGGAGACCTGGCCCCTAGCCCCCCTGCTCTAATCCACTAAACCCCACTCTTCTTTCAGATGTAACCTGTAGTGTGGGTCTCTGGCCACTAGGTTGTACCACTGAGTTCCCAGCCCCAAGAAAGGGGAGAGACCTGGACGTGGAATGGAAAATCCAGGAGTGGGAGTCTGGGGGCTGTAGACCACGGTGGGGGCTGGGGACCCAGGCGTCCAGGATGGCATTTTCCCTCTCCAGGGGGCACCATTAACCTCTCCCGTTCTCCCTCCCCAGCGTACAAAGTCCTTTTTGCCACCCTGCAGAGCCATTGCCCTCGGGCCATGGGGATCCGGAACCGGGCCGGGGAGACGCCTGGGAACCTGCTGGGGCCCATGACGGAGGAGCAGGTACCAATCTGGGGTGCTGTGCTGTAAATAGCCGGCTTGGGGCTCGGTAGGAGGCGCTCTCCCCTGTGAGTCAGGGCTGGCCCCAGTTCCCTAGGGCAGTGCTGGGGGGTCTGTGCTGCAGGGAGCGGGGTGGGGAGACTCAGTGGGGGGTTGTTACTAGATTTGCCCGTTACTTTGGGGTCTGCTCATTTATTAGGGTTACTCTTCTGGGGGTGGGGGGGTTCTGTAATTCTATCAATGGACTGTTTGTGTCACGTGTTCTCATACGGCGCTCGACTTCTGCAAGTCCCCTTCCAGTGGAGCTGTCCTGCAGGACCTCGGTTCCCCCGGGCTGGGTTCTTCCAGCCCCGGAATCAGACGAACACACACACACACTAACAGAGCGTCTGAGAGGAGCGGATTAATCAGCACTCCCAAGATGACCCCTTATATGTCCCTGGACTCAGCAGACAGGGTCAAGCAGCACCTCCAAGCTGCCACCCTCCTACGCCCCAGGTTCAGCACGTCCCTATCCCCACTGTCACATTGCTGTGGCCGTAACCCACTGGATGAGCAAACCCCACAGGATTCTGGGGCGCTGCAGGGATCTTTTAGCTGAGGTACGAGGAGCGTTGCTGCAGAGCGAATGAGGAAGCCAAAAAACACCCACGAGGGGGGGCTAGAGAGAGAGAGAGAAGCAGCCGCTTAACCATGAACGTTATTTATTGCCAGGTAATAACCACAGAGAAACCGAACAAACAAAACTGTGATAATATTAAATCCAACTTCCGTTTGATTACAAAAGTCAGGTTTAGAAAACTAGAACTGATCCCACAAGTCCGGGTCAGAAGGCTACACCCAGAGAGTGAGAGCTGGGTTCTCACCGCTCCGTGAAGCTGGAATCGATCAGGGACTTGCATCTGAAGAAGTGAGGTTCTTACCCACGAAAGCTTATGCTCCCATTACTTCTGTTAGTCTAACTAAAGGTGCCACAGGACCCTCTATTACTAGAATTGGTCTGATAACTGCAGACTGGGTGTGTGCAGATGTGGGTTCATTAACAGCTGGAGCAGAGATCCCCCATGATGCATTGCTTCCCTGTTTCTCTGGTCCCAGAGTTCAGTGCGGTTCTTGCCTTGGGATCTCTGTTCTCCAATCTGTATGCTAATGGGGATGCCTCCCTGTCCTATCTCCAATGCAAATGAGGCTCAGGGAATTTCCTTAATCCTGTCACCCTTGTCCAGAGGGGTTTAGGTGTGTCTCCCACGGCCTTCTCATTGCTTTTTGTAAGTCTTTTTCTGATCGGCTTTGGTTCAAGCAGAGGCTGGGGGTGGATGGGCAGGGTGTCATTTGTGAGTCACACAGGTTGGATCCTGCACCCTGGTTCCCCAAGAACACAGAGCTGACAGGTAACAGAGGAGAGATTAATAAGACTGGGACTTTTCAGCTTGGAAAAGAGACGACTACGGGGGGATATGACAGAGGTCTATAAAATCATGACTGGTGTGGAGAAAGTAGATAAGGAAGTGTTATTTACTCCTTCTCATAACACAAGAACTAGGGGTCACCCTGGGAAATTAATAGGCAGCAGGTTTAAAACAAACAAAAGTATTTCTTCGCACAATGCACAGTCAACTCGCGGAACTCCTTGCCAGAGGCTGTTGTGAAGGTCAAGGCTATCACGGGGTTCAAAAAAGAACTAGGTACGGTCATGGCGGATACGTCCATCAAGGGCTATTAGCCAGGCTGGGCAGGGATGGTGTCCCTAGTCTCTGTTTGCTAGAAGCTGGGAGCAGCCAACAGGGGATGGATCACTTGATGATTCCCTGTTCTGTTCATTCCCTCTGGGGCACCTGGCATTGGCCACTGTCGGCAGACAGGACACTGGGCTAGATGGACCTTTGGTCTGACCCAGTCTAGCCGTGCTTATGTTCTTAATGTTAACAAGGAGCGCAAGCCGAAATAGGGAAAGAACAGATGAAAGGCTATTTAGCTACATTTGATGTATTGAAGTCGGCCGGACTTGATGAAATTCATCGTAGGGTGCTTAAGGAACTAGTTGATGCAATCTCGGAATCATAAGAAATGATCTTCACGAATTCCCGGAGGACAATGGAGGTCCCAGAGGCCCGGAGAAGGACAAATGTACCTTTTTTTAAAAAGAGGAGCACAGACAAACCAGGGAATTACTCGTCAGTCACCTAATTTCAATCCTTGGAAAGATACCAGAACAGATTAGTAAACTATCAGTTTGTAACTAAGCACCGAGAGGATAATAGATTATTAGGAGCAGCAAGTGTGGATTTCTCAAGAACAAATCATGCCCAGCCAACCTAATTTCCATCATTGCTGGTTAGAGGGGAGTGATACATCTTGATTTGTGTCCCTTTAGCTGTCCCGCTCGCGATGCCTTTTACACGGCTTTGCTGGGGAAGAGCCGGCCCTCCGGGGTCTTCTTACGCACTGCCCCTAGCACGTAAACTCGCTCCCAGCTGAGTACGTGAGTGCTACGCCCTGAATTACATACCCGGCGACACCTGCATATCCCTCAGTCCCAGCCTTGCTTCCCAGAAACGTGCGTCTTGCTCTGGTCAGTGCCCTCCTGGACAGGGTAAGCCCATAATCAGTCCATCATTCCACTGATCACGCACCAGCCTTGTGATCCGAAGTGGAGATCCCCCAAAACGGCGATCAAAATCCACGCCGGTTTAGAGAAAACAGTAACACAAGTTAATTAGCTGCAGAACGATAGCTTTGAAGCGAGTACAAGAGAAAAGGCGTAGACATCAGAATGGGTTACAAAGGAAATCAAAACGCTGACATCGTTCTGTTTGCCGGAAGCTGGGAACGGGGCGACAGGGGGTGGGTCACCGGATGATTCCCTGTTCGGTTCATTCCCTCTGGGACACCTGGCATTGGCTGCGGTCGGCAGACAGGATACTGAGCTAGATGGACCTTTGGTCTGACCCAGTCTGGCCGTTCTCGTGTTCTTATGCAGGGCTGTGTTAACCGGAGTGTCGTGTGTAATGTCCTGCTCTGCTTGGCAAGGGTGAGGCCCCAACTCGGGTCCTGGGTCCAGTTCTGGGGGCCACCCTCCAAATTGGTGAGAGGCCAGAGAAGAGCAACAAAAGCGAGCGAAGGGTTAGAACGCCTGACCTGGGGGAAAGGTTAGGAAACAGGGCACGTTTAGTGGGGAGAAAAGATGAGTGGGGGGGAACCTGAGAAGAGTCTGCAGATACCTTCAGGGCTAGAGTAAAGGGACCGGGTCTCAGTTGTTCCCATGCCACTGAAGGCAGGACAAGACGTAACAGGCTTAATCCGCAGCAAAGGCACTTTCCTTTAGCTATCAGGAATTGAGCTCTGGAGTCGGCGTCCATGGGCGGGTTGTGGTATCCCCGTCACGGGAGGTTTAAGACCAGGTTGGCCAAACCCCTGTCAGGGCTGGTGTAGGTGGGCTGGGCCCTGCCTCAGCGCGGGGGCCAGGTGTGACGGCGATGTCCCTTCCAGCCCCCCCTGCCCCTCAGGGGTTCTCTGATGCCCAATGACTCTCCGCAGCCCCCGGAGGGATCCGAAGAGAGCGACGGGGAGCGGGACAGGGACTGGGAATGGCGCCAGAAGCTCTTCGGGGAATGCCAAGATGAATACCAGGAGATCTGGCGCTACGAAGGTAGGGACCCTGCATGGCCGCTGGCGCCCCCGAGAGGGGACAGGCCCTATACCACATCCCCCACCTCCCTGAGCCAGCCAGTCCCTGCCCTGGGGCCGGACGGGAGCCACCACCCCCTAGATGGGACAGGCCCCTGCCCCATCCCCCACTCCCCTGAGCCAGCCAGTCCCCACACTGGGTACAGGTGGGAGCCCGCGCCCCCTAGAGGGGACAGGCCCCTGCCCCATCCCCCACTCCCCTGAGCCAGCCAGTCCCCACACTGGGTACAGGTGGGAGCCCGCGCCCCCTAGAGGGGACAGGCCCCTGCCCCATCCCCCACTCCCCTGAGCCAGCCAGTCCCCACACTGGGTACAGGTGGGAGCCCGCGCCCCCTAGAGGGGACAGGCCCCGCCCCATTCCCCATCCCCCATGAGCCAGCCAGTCCCTGCCCTGGAGCCGGGTGGGAGCCGGCACCCCCTAGATGGGACAGGCCCCTGCCTCATTCCCCACCCCCCTGAGCCAGCCAGTCCCTGCCCTGGGGCCGGATGGGAGCCGGAGCCCCTTAGATGGGGCAGGCCCCATGTCTCATTCCCCACCCCCCTGAGCCAGCCAGTCCCTGCCCTGGGGCCGGATGGGAGCCGGAGCCCCTTAGATGGGGCAGGCCCCATGTCTCATTCCCCACCCGCCTGGTGGTGTCAGATTAGCCCTGGTGCCCCCTACAGGGGAAATTCTCACCTGACACCACCCTCCTCATCTCTCTCCCCCCCCCCCCCCCCCCACCCCCAGAGGATTTCTGTACGGCCCACCCGGACCCAGAACCCTACGAGGAGTGGGCCGAGCGCATGGCATGGGAATACAGACGGAAAGACCGCCAGGGGGCGGGGCCTGGCCACCAGAGGGCGGGGCCTGGCCCTCAGGTCCCCACCCACGGAGCCGCTCAGCCCTCCCGCCACACCTCCCAGCGCCCCCTGGAGGAAGAGTCTCGTCTGTACCAGGAACGCGCCCGCACCAAAAAGGAGGAGCTGCGGGAAGCCAAGCGGCAGCGCTACCAGGAGGGCTGCGCTCGCGTCTTCACCCCCGACGCCACCCGCCCCCTGCGCTACGGGGACATCCGTGGCCCAGCCCCACGGGCACCGTGGCCGAGATGGCTGCAGTGGCCATGCTGGGCACGGATCCCTCGGACGCGGGCGCCTACCGCCGCCAGCTGCGGCGCCAGCAGGCCCTGTGGCACCCGGACAAATTCGCCCAGCGCTGCGGGGCCCGACTGGCGGAGCCGGATCGGTGCCGGGTCCTGGCCACGGTCACGGCGCTGTCCCAGGAACTCAACAGACTGGCGGAGGCAGTCAAATAACGCAACGCAGCTGTGTCAATAAAGCTTCGGTTATTGTATTGAGCCAGGACTCCTGGGTTCTCTCCCCGGCTCTGGGCGGGGAGTGGGGGCTGGTGGGTTAGAGCAGGGGGGGCTGGAAGGCAGGACTCCTGGGTTCTCTCCCCAGCTCCCAGCCACAATTCCTTTCCCCAAGAACAGAACATGCCCTTCCCCTCCCCCCACCTGCCTCCCGCTCCGGACGCCGCCTCTCTGCAGCTCTTGCTCAATATGTTGTTGTCCGGGTGCGGTAACTAGGAGCTGGCGCTGGGCCTGCGGGCAGAGCCCGGCCTCCGGTTCCCAGCGTGTGACGAAGGGAGCAGCCCTCAGCAAACCCACAAAGCTGGGAAAGCCCAGGGCTGGGTTAGCAGGGGCCGCGGGTCGGGAGTGAGGGGCACCGGCAGAGTGGGGGGGCAGGGCTGGGCTGGCGGGGGCTGCGGGTCGGGAGTGAGGGGCACCGGCAGAGCTGTGGGGGGCAGGGCTGGGCTGGCGGGGGCTGCGGGTCGGGAGTGAGGGGCACCGGCAGAGCTGGGCGGGGGCAGGGCTGGGCTGGCAGGGGCTGCGGGTCGGGAGTGAGGGGCACCGGCAGAGCTGGGGGGGCAGGGCTGGGCTGGCAGGGGCTGCGGGTCGGGAGTGAGGGGCACTGGCAGAGCTGGGGGGGGGCAGGGCTGGGCTGGCAGGGGCTGCGGGTCGGGAGTGAGGGGCACCGGCAGGGCTGGGCTGGCAGGGGCTGCGGGTCGGGAGTGAGGGGCACCGGCAGAGCTGGGGGGGCAGGGCTGGGCTGGCAGGGGCTGCGGGTCGGGAGTGAGGGGCACTGGCAGAGCTGGGGGGGGGCAGGGCTGGGCTGGCAGGGGCTGCGGGTCGGGAGTGAGGGGCACCGGCAGACCTCGGGGAGGGGGCAGGCCGGGTCCTGCGGTTTCCTCCCTCGTGTGACCTCGGAAGCTGTGGGGGGAAGTGAATGTCTTGTGTAAAGGCCCCGAATCGCCGCCCGGCTGGGGATGATGCAGGCGCCTGGGCACTGACGCAGGCTCCCCGCGTCCAGGAACGGGCACAGGCCTGAGGCCAGGGGGAGGGGAGGCCATGAGTGTCTCTGGGGAAATGTCCCCCAATGAGCTGTGGGAGAGCCCAGGGCTGGGCTCGCAGGGGCTGCAGGTCGGGAGTGAGGGGCACCGAGCCCCCATCCCCTCAGGACCCCACACGGACACTGTCCCTGTGCGAGTGTCTCTGGGGAGTGGCCTGACGTGGAGGGTTGTTCCCGGGCTCGACCCAGCTCCCAGCCCTGCCCGGCTGGCACCGGACGACCCTGCCCGTGTCCTTTCTGCAGGTCTCTCTTCCCGCCACCCTTCCTCGGTCGTCCATCCCTCTGCCGTCTGGCGTCCACGTTCCCGTCGGTCTCTCCTCCATTGCCTCGTTCTGTCTCCTTCCTCGTCTGTTCATCCTTCGTCAGTTCCTCGTTCGGTTTTCTTCATCCGATTGCTTTCCTTCACGCATTGGCGCGTTCTTTTCTTTTTTCACTGACTCCTTCCTTCCTTTCCTTTCCCGCCTTCATCCTCCGGCTCCTTTTTCCTTTCCTGCCTTTTTCCCTCCCTCTTTCTTTTTTCATTCAGCCCTTCGTTCCCTCATCTGTGCCCCCGCTCGTTCGGTTATTCCTTCATTCACTCTTTGTGACTTTCCTTTCTTCTCCCATCCTTTCATTCCCTCATTCATTTGTTCTTTCCTCCCCTTGTTCCTTAACTCGTGTCTTTCTTGCTATCCTTTTTGCTATGCCCTTTGCTTTTGCACCCACGTTATTTCTATGTCTATCCATTTTTCCTTTCTTTCCTCCATTTGTATCATGGTTTTCTTTCTATCCTTGAATTTCCCTTTTGCTTTCTTTCTTCTATCCATTTTCTTTCCTTTTCCCATTCCTTTTATTCGTTCTTTCCTCTGATGTCGTTGTTTTCTTTCTCTCCCCCCACCCCGGCTCTCCGGCACACACCCCCGTCACACCCCTCACTCCCCGTCAGGATGACCCAAGAGGAAGGCTCTGGCGTCGTTCTCACATCACAGCTGGGCTGGGACAGGGTGACTCACGGGCAGGAATTCCCGCCCCAGCCCCGAGGCCGGTGCCATATAAACCCTGAACCCGTCCCGCCCCGAGCAGATGTCTCCCAGCCCCAGCGCCCAGCCGCACGGCCCAGGGGGCACCATGGTGAAGTTCGGGGCAGGCCTCAAGCCAGTGGATCCGGCCCGGGGCTCCGGCTTGCTCTGCTCGGCCTGTGGCTTCCTGCTCATCCGGCCCCAGCAGACAGAGTGTGGCCATCGGTACTGTGCCGCCTGCGTGCAGCGACTGCTGGGGTGAGCGCCAGGGGCTGCGGGTCGGGAGTGAGGGGCACCGGCAGAGCTGGGGGGGCAGGGCTGGGCTGGCAGGGGCTGTGGGTCGGGAGTGAGGTGCACCGGCAGAGCTGGAGGGGGAGCAGGACTGGGCTAGCAGGGGCTGCGGGTCGGGAGTGAGGGGCACCGGCAGAGCTGGGGGGGGGGCTGGGCTGGGCTGGCAGGGGCTGCGGGTCGGGAGTGAGGGGCACCAGCAGAGCTGGGGGGGGGCTGGGCTGGGCTAGCAGGGGCTGCGGGTCGGGAGTGAGGGGCACCGGCAGAGCTGGGGGGGGGGGCTGGGCTGGGCTGGCAGGGGCTGCGGGTCGGGAGTGAGGGGCACCAGCAGAGCTGGGGGGAGGGGCTGGGCTGGGCTAGCAGGGGCTGCGGGTCGGGAGTGAGGGGCACCAGGAGAGGGTCTGTCTCTGACATGTATGTAAGCAGCCGTGCCCCCGTGTGGCAGCGTGTGGGGTGGGGCTGCGCTGAACTCTGATGACAGGATTTGTCTCTTTACAGGGACACAGACAAGGTGACCTGCTGCATTTGTAACGAGAGACTGAGCCCCAACCAGGTGAGTGTCACCCGGAAAATGCTGGGGGCTGCGGGTCGGGAGTGAGGGGCACCGGCAGAGCTGGGGGGGCAGGGCTGGGCTGGCAGGGGGCTGCGGGTCGGGTGTGAGGGGCACCGGCAGAGCTGTGGGGGGCAGGGCTGCGCTAGCAGGGGCTGCGAGTTGGGAGTGAGGGGCACCGGCAGAGCTGGGGGGGGGGCAGGGCTGGGCTGGCAGGGGGCTGCGGGTCGGGTGTGAGGGGCACCAGCAGAGCTGGGGGGGGGGGGCAGGGCTGGGCTAGCAGGGGCTGCGGGTCGGGAGTGAGGGGGCACCGGCAGAGCTGGGGGGGCAGGGCTGGGCTGGCAGGGGCTGCGGGTCGGGAGTGAGGGGCACCGGCAGCGCTGTGGATTCACTCATTTACTTCTCTGTTCTCTCTATCCTCAGTTTTACAAGGACCGAGCAGCCGAGAAAGACGCTCTCAGCACGGCCGTGACCTGCCCCAGAGCCAGCTGCAGCTGGACGGGGACCCTGGCGTCCTACCTGGTAAGAACTCGGGACTCAGACACTCCCCAGACCAGATCAGGGCCTGCGCCCCCTAGAGGGGACAGGCCCCGCCCCATTCCCCACCCCCTGAGCCAGCCAGTCCCTGCCCTGGGGTCGGGTGGGAGCCGGCGCCCCCTAGAGGGGACAGGCCCCGCCCCATTCCCCGCCCCCCTGAGCCAGCCAGTCCCTGCCCTGGGGCCGGGTGGGAGCTGGCGCCCCCTAGAGGGGACAGGCCCCTGCCCCATTCCCCGCCCCCCCGAGCCAGCCAGTCCCACCCTGGGGCCGGGGTGGGAGCCGGCGCCCCCTAGAGGGGACAGGCCCCGCCCCATTCCCCGCCCCCCCGAGCCAGCCAGTCCCTGCCCTGGGGCCGGGTGGGAGCCGGCGCCCCCTAGAGGGGACAGGCCCCGCCCCATTCCCCACCCCCTGAACCAGCCAGTCCCTGCCCTGGGGCTGGGTGGGAGCCGGCGCCCCCTAGAGGGGACAGGACCCTGCCCCATTCCCCGCCCCCCTGAACCAGCCAGTCCCTGCCCTGGGGCTGGGTGGGAGCCGGCGCCCCCTAGAGGGGACAGGACCCTGCCCCATTCCCCGCCCCCCTGAGCCAGCCAGTCCCTGCCCTGGGGCCGGGTGGGAGCCGGCGCCCCCTAGAGGGGACAGGACCCTGTCCCATTCCCCGCCCCCCTGAGCCAGCCAGTCCCTGCCCTGGGGCCGGGTGGGAGCCGGCGCCCCCTAGAGGGGACAGGCCCCGCCCCATTCCCCGCCCCCCTGAGCCAGCCAGGCCCTGCCCTGGGGCAGATGGGAGCCGGCGCCCCCTAGAGGGGACAGGCCCCTGCCCCATTCCCCGCCCCCCTGAACCAGCCAGGCCCATGTCTGCTCTGGGGCTGGATTGATGGTGCAGGGCCGCCCCCTGGTGGCCGTCCCTGGGAATGGCAGGCTGGAGCTCTTAAAGGGCCAGTTCCCCTTTTTAGCCTCACTCCGCCCCATCTCCCATCACTAACCCCTCTAAACCCCCTAGACTCTCCCCCCTCCCATGGCACCCCCCACTGCTGCCCCCTCCAGACTCCATCCCCTCTGACCCTCACGGCCCTTGCTGGAGTCCCCTTAACCCCCCCAATTTGCCCCTTCTACCCCCCTCCCCCGGGCCAGCCTCATCCTGCCCTGCTGCCCCCTCCCGGCACCCCCCATCCTCTAACCCCCTCCTCTCCCCTGCTGCAGGAGCACCTCTGCCCCCCAGCGGCGATTCCCGGCCCGGAGGAGAAGTCAGCTCCGAAGGACCCGGAGCCCCACGCGATGGTGAGTCACAAGGCAGCCACCAGATGTGCAGGGGGAAGGAGGAGGCCTGGTAGCCAGATGTGGAGAGGGGAGGATCATGTAGGCTGATGTTTACGTGGGGGGGGGGCAGATGGGGAAGGGGAGGTGGAAGCTTTTGGCCAGATGTTTTAGGGGTAGCCAGATGGGCAGGCTGGGGGGAAGCAGTTTGCAGCCAGATGTGCAGGGGGGCAGGGGAGCCCAGCCAGATGTGCAGGGCGGGAGCCAGATGGGAGCTGACCCCTCTCCCTTCCTCCCCCAGGACGCCCCGTCCCCGGAGCTCCAGCGGCGGATACAGCAGTTGGAGGTTATGGTGACGTCCTTGCGCCGGGAGCTGCAGAGCCAGGCCGGCACCATGGAAGCTCTGCGACGTCGGTGCCTCCAGGACCAGCCGTCCCCGGGGATCTCCGCGGAGCCGTCCGGCTGCTCCCATGGGGCTCGGGGGGCTGTGGCGACGTCCCCGGAGCTGGCCAGCGCCGACGGGACCCTGGTTTGGAAGCTCCAAGGGTTCTCCAAGCTGCTGGGGGACGCCAAGGCCGGGAGGAGAGCGTCCATGTATTCCTCGGTCTTCGCCACCCACCCCTTCGGCTACCGGCTCTGCCTCCGGCTCTACCCAGACGGGGATGGGGCCGGCCAGGGGACCCACCTCTCGCTGTTCATGGCCTTGGCCAAGGGGCCCTACGATGATCTCCTGCCTTGGCCTTTCCTCTGCAAGGTCACCTTCTACCTCCTGGATCCCTGGCGGCAGAGGCCGGCCCTGAGGGAGACGTTCGCCCCTGACCCCTGCAGCACGTCCTTCCAGCAGCCCCGGGGCCAGCTGAACGTGGCTAGCGGGAGCCCCCTCTTTGCCCCCCATGGACAGCTCCAAAACTACCTCAAAGATGACACCCTCTACGTCAAGGTGGTGGTGGACACGTCTGGGATGGAGGTGTGAGCTTTGGGGGTGGGGGGTTCCTCTGCCCCCATAGCCTCCTGACTCTTCCTATTCCTCCCTCAGCCCCCCCTAAAGCTCTGACCCCCAATGCTGCCCCCTACCACCCTCCAGCTCTCCCGCCAAAGACTTTCCTTGCGCGTTAGCGGCTCGGAAATCTTCCAGCTGCCAGAGGGTGAATGTAGTGGAAGTTACCCTTGTGGTTTAGATCACTACACGCTTGTTGGGCTTTTAAAGCTAAGCAGGGGGGGGCGGTTCTGAGAACAGATGGGAGACCTGAGACCCCCTATGCTCAGCAGGGACTGGGCTGTTTGGGGGCTTGGAGGGGAGGGAGACGTGGGGGTTGAGTTGAGCAGGCTCTGGGCTGTTTGAGCCAGACCCCAATGCTCAGCGGCGCCTGGCTGGTTTGTGCAGGCGGATGGGAGACTAATTTGCCGGCCACTGGGTTCTCTGGCTGATGATAATTGATGACCGTTAATAACGACCCGAGCTGCACACAGGACGGCGACGTTCGCGGGTCTCTCTAAGCAATGAATTGTCTATTTATCTATTTATGTATTTATTGGCCGGCTGCTGGTGCGCTGGGCCGAGTCGTTCCCCCGGGGGAAGGAGGAGTCTGTGTGTGTGCGTGTCTGTGTGTGTGCGCGTGAAGCACAATTAATCCGGCCCCTGTGCACAGTCACTGGCCTAGGACGTCCAGCTCCCTCACCCCGTATTTATCGTCAGCGTTTGGTTTATTTATTGCGTGATATTGTAATAAAAATCTTTGTGCCCCACTCGTGTTACTGTCCTTGTCACAGCGCCCAGCGAGGCAACCGGCTGGCCTGGGCACAGCGCCCCCTGCTGGGCTCCCCCCGCTGCCCCCTGCCCTGGCCCCTGCCCCCCACAGCCCAGTGCCCCCCGCTCCCCCCCGCTGCCCCCTGCCCTGGACCCTGCCCCCATAGCCCAGTGCCCCCCGTTCCCCCCTGCTGCCCCCCCACAGCCCAGCGCCCCTGCTGAGCTCCCCCCGCTGCCCCCTGTCCCTGCCCCCCTGTGACGTTATTGACATAAACTGGGACCATATAGATCATTGTTGCAACCAAGGTCCTGTAGTGGCACCCAAATCTTGTATAAAGGGGGTCAAATGGGGTGTCTAGGACAAGGTTATGGTTTACTGGTTATGATTATGCTGTCTATATGTATGTATCAGTTTTGTAGTCGAAGTTATGAATATTGGCTCTATACTGTCTGTATGGCAAACTTATGCTATGCTTCTGGGTGACATCCCAGACAAGCTGAGATTAGCTCTGCCTAGCCTGCTTGATGGCCCATTAAGGACCATCAGCTATACAATGGACCCATTGAGAGAAGGCAGATACGCCTTGTACCTCAGCAAAGTATGCAGGGACTGGCCCATGTGACTCCAGACTCCATTTTGCTGTAATTTTCCACAGTAAGAACAAAGAGGTGATCTTACACCTGGAAAAGACTATATAAGGCTGATGCCTGATCTCCATCTGGTCTTCAATCCTGCTTCTTACCTCTGGAGGGACTTTGCTACAAACTGAAGCTCTGAACAAAGGACTGAATGACCCATCCCAGCTGGGGATGTATTCCAGAGACTTGATTTGAACCTGCAGTTTATTCCATCGCTGCTGCAAGCCTGAACCAAGAACTTTGCCATTACTGTATGTAATTGATTCCATTTAACCAATTCTAACTCTCATCTCTATCTTTTTCCTTTTATGAATAAACCTTTAGATTTTAGATTCTAAAGGATTGGCAGTAGCGTGATTTGTGGGTAAGGTCTGACTTGTCTATTGACCTGGGTCTGGGGCTTGGTCCTTTGGGATCAGGAGAACCTT
The DNA here is from genome assembly GCF_011386835.1 of Chrysemys picta bellii. NCBI lineage: Eukaryota > Metazoa > Chordata > Testudines > Emydidae > Chrysemys > Chrysemys picta. Next base: position 2,074,953 of record NC_088802.1, on the reverse strand, counting down.
TCTCTTTTACTGGGGTATTGGTTTTTATAACCATTTGTCCCCATAACGTGTGGCACTGGTGGTAATACTGGGAAACTGGAGTGTCTAAGGAGATTGCTTGTGAGACTTGCGGTTAGCCAGTGGGGTGAGACCGAAGTCTTAGTCTGGCTGGTTTGGTTTGCCTTAGAGGTGGAAAAACCCCCAGCCTTGGGCTGTAACTGCCCTGTTTGAGCAATTTGTCCTGAGTTGGCACTCTCAGTTGGGTTCCGCCAGAACCGCATTGTCACACCCCCACAGCCCACTGCCCCCTGCTCCCCTCTGCTGCCCCCCTACAGCCCAGCGCCCCCTGCTGGGCTCCCCCCGCTGCCCCCTGCCCTGGACCCTGCCCCCCACAGCCCAGTGCCCCCCGCTTCCCCCTGCTACCCCCCCACAGCCCAGCGCCCCTGCTGGGCTCCCCCTGCTGCCCCCCGTCCCTGCCCCCCACAGCCCAGTGCCCCCTGCTCCCCTCTGCTGCCCCCCTACAGCCCAGCACCCCCTGCTGGGCTCCCCCCGCTGCCCCCCGCCACCCCCTGCCCCACCCCCCACAGCCCAGCGACCCCTGCTGGGCTCTCCCTGCTGCCCCCCGCCACTCCCTGCCCCCCACAGCCGATTGCTCCCCGCTCCCCCCTGCTGCCCCCCCACAGCCCAGCGCCCCCTGCTGGGCTCCCCCCGCTGCCCCCCGCCACCCCCTGCCCCACCCCCCACAGTCCAGCGCCCCCTGCTGGGCTCCCCCCCGCTGCGCCCCCGCCACCCCCTGCCCCACCCCCCACAGCCCAGTGCCCCCCGCTCCCCTCTGCTGCCCCCCTGCCCCCCACAGCCCAGCGCCCCCTCCTGGGCTCCCCCTGCTGGCCCCGCCACCCCCTGCCCCCGCCCCCGCCCCACTCCACGCACCCAGCGACCCCTAGCGCCGCCCTGGGGCAATGGGGCCGGAATGGGGGGGGGGGGACACGCTCCTGCCCGGGCTCCGAACGCACATGCGGCGGGTGTAAGGTGCAGTTCTAGGCACTGGCCACGGGGCGGCGGCAGAGACCAACATTTCCAGCCACCAAATAACATTGATCAACCTCCGCTATTCACTGGGGGAGGCGGGAGACCAGGGGAGATGGGCGCAGGGTCTGACCCGGGGTGGGAGGGAGGAGGCGGGAGACCAGGGGAGATGGGCCCAGGGTCTGACCCGGGGTGGGAGGAGGCGGGATACCAGGGTAGATGGGCCCAGGGTCTGACCCGGGGTGGGAGGGAGGAGGCGGGAGACCAGGGTAGATGGGCCCAGGGTCTGACCCGGGGTGGGAGGGAGGAGGCGGGAGACCAGGGGAGATGGGCGCAGGGTCTGACCCAGGGTGGGAGGGAGGAGGCGGGAGACCAGGGTAGATGGGCCCAGGGTCTGACCCGGGGTGGGAGGGAGGAGGCGGGAGACCAGGGGAGATGGGCCCAGGGTCTGACCCGGGGTGGGAGGGAGGAGGCGGGATACCAGGGGAGATGGGCGCAGGGTCTGACCCGGGGTGGGAGGGAGGAGGCGGGATACCAGGGTAGATGGGCCCAGGGTCTGACCCGGGGTGGGAGGGAGGAGGCGGGAGACCAGGGGAGATGGGCCCAGGGTCTGACCCGGGGTGGGAGGGAGGAGGCGGGAGACCAGGGGAGATGGGCCCAGGGTCTGACCCGGGGTGGGAGGGAGGAGGCGGGAGACCAGGGTAGATGGGCGCAGGGTCTGACCCGGGGTGGGAGGGAGGAGGCGGGAGACCAGGGGAGATGGGCGCAGGGTCTGACCCGGGGTGGCAGGGAGGAGGCGGGAGACCAGGGGAGATGGGCGCAGGGTCTGACCCGGGGTGGGAGGGAGGAGGCGGGAGACCAGGGTAGATGGGCCCAGGGTCTGACCCGGGGTGGGAGGGAGGAGGCGGGAGACCAGGGTAGATGGGCCCAGGGTCTGACCCGGGGTGGGAGGGAGGAGGCGGGAGACCAGGGTAGATGGGCCCAGGGTCTGACCCGGGGTGGGAGGGAGGAGGCTGGATACCAGGGGAGATGGGCCCAGGGTCTGACCCGGGGTGGGAGGGAGGGAGGAGGCGGGAGACCAGGGGAGATGGGCCCAGGGTCTGACCCGGGGTGGGAGGGAGGAGGCTGGATACCAGGGGAGATGGGCCCAGGGTCTGACCCAGGGTGGGAGGGGGGAGGCGGGAGACCAGGGTAGATGGGCCCAGGGTCTGACCCGGGGTGGGAGGAGGCTGGAGACCAGGGGAGATGGGCGCAGGGTCTGACCCGGGGTGGGAGGGAGGAGGCGGGAGACCAGGGGAGATGGGCCCAGGGTCTGACCCGGGGTGGGAGGGAGGAGGCGGGAGACCAGGGGAGATGGGCCCAGGGTCTGACCCGGGGTGGGAGGGAGGAGGCGGGAGACCAGGGGAGATGGGCCCAGGGTCTGACCCGGGGTGGGAGGGAGGAGGCGGGAGACCAGGGTAGATGGGCCCAGGGTCTGACCCGGGGTGGGAGGGAGGAGGCGGGAGACCAGGGTAGATGGGCCAGGGTCTGAGCCGGGGTGGGAGGGAGCAGGCGGGATACCAGGGGAGATGGGCCCAGGGTCTGACCCGGGGTGGGAGGGAGCAGGCGGGATACCAGGGTAGATGGGCCCAGGGTCTGACCCGGGGTGGGAGGGAGGAGGCGGGAGACCAGGGGAGATGGGTCCAGGGTCTGACCCGGGGTGGGAGGGACGAGGCGGGAGACCAGGGTAGATGGGCCCAGGGTCTGAGCCGGGGTGGGAGGGAGCAGGCGGGATACCAGGGTAGATGGGCCCAGGGTCTGTCCCGGGGTGGGAGGGAGGAGGCGGGAGACCAGGGGAGATGGGCCCAGGGTCTGACCCGGGGTGGGAGGGAGGAGGCGGGAGACCAGGGGAGATGGGCCCAGGGTCTGACCCGGGGTGGGAGGAGGCAGGATACCAGGGTAGATGCGCTGAGGGTCTGACCCAGGGTGAGAGGGAGGAGGCGGGAGACCAGGGGAGATGGGCCCAGGGTCTGACCCGGGGTGGGAGGGAGGAGGCGGGAGACCAGGGTAGATGGGCCCAGGGTCTGAGCCGGGGTGGGAGGGAGCAGGCGGGATACCAGGGTAGATGGGCCCAGGGTCTGACCCGGGGTGGGAGGGAGGAGGCGGGAGACCAGGGTAGATGGGCCCAGGGTCTGAGCCGGGGTGGGAGGGAGCAGGCGGGATACCAGGGTAGATGGGCCCAGGGTCTGACCCGGGGTGGGAGGGAGGAGGCGGGATACCAGGGTAGATGGGCCCAGGGTCTGACCCGGGGTGGGAGGGAGCAGGCGGGATACCAGGGTAGATGGGCCCAGGGTCTGACCCGGGGTGGGAGGGAGGAGGCGGGAGACCAGGGGAGATGGGTCCAGGGTCTGACCCGGGGTGGGAGGGACGAGGCGGGAGACCAGGGTAGATGGGCCCAGGGTCTGAGCCGGGGTGGGAGGGAGCAGGCGGGATACCAGGGTAGATGGGCCCAGGGTCTGACCCGGGGTGGGAGGGAGGAGGCGGGAGACCAGGGGAGATGGGCCCAGGGTCTGACCCGGGGTGGGAGGGAGGAGGCGGGAGACCAGGGGAGATGGGCCCAGGGTCTGACCCGGGGTGGGAGGAGGCAGGATACCAGGGTAGATGCGCTGAGGGTCTGACCCAGGGTGAGAGGGAGGAGGCGGGAGACCAGGGTAGAAGGGCCCAGGGTCTCACCCGGGGTGGGAGGGAGGAGGCGGGATACCAGGGTAGATGGGCCCAGGGTCTGACCCGGGGTGGGAGGGAGGAGGCGGGAGACCAGGGTAGATGGGCGCAGGGTCTGACCCGGGGTGGGAGGGAGGAGGCGGGAGACCAGGGGAGATGGGCCCAGGGTCTGACCCGGGGTGGGAGGGAGGAGGCGGGAGACCAGGGTAGATGGGCCCAGGGTCTGACCCGGGGTGGGAGGGAGGAGGCGGGAGACCAGGGTAGAAGGGCCCAGGGTCTCACCCGGGGTGGGAGGGAGGAGGCAGGATACCAGGGGAGATGGGCCCAGGGTCTGATCCGGGGTGGGAGGGAGGAGGCGGGATACCAGGGGAGATGGGCCCAGGGTCTGACCCGGGGTGGGAGGGAGGAGGCGGGAGACCAGGGGAGATGGGCCCAGGGTCTGACCCGGGGTGGGAGGGAGGAGGCGGGAGACCAGGGGAGATGGGCCCAGGGTCTGACCCGGGGTGGGAGGGAGCAGGCGGGATACCAGGGTAGATGGGCCCAGGGTCTCACCCGGGGTGGGAGGGAGGAGGCGGGAGACCAGGGTAGATGGGCCCGTTGGTCTGACCCGGGGTGGGAGGGAGGAGGCTGGATACCAGGGTATATGGGCCCAGGGTCTGACCCGGGGTGGGAGGAGGCGGGATACCAGGGTAGATGGGCCCAGGGTCTGACCCGGGGTGGGAGGGAGGTGGCGGGAGACCAGGGGAGATGGGCCCAGCGTCTGACCCGGGGTGGGAGGGAGGAGGCGGGAGACCAGGGTAGATGGGCTCAGGGTCTGACCCGGGGTGAGAGGGAGGAGGCGGGATACCAGGGTAGATGGGCCCGTGAGTCTGACCCGGGGTGGGAGGGAGGAGGCTGGATACCAGGTAGATGGGCCCAGGGTCTGACCCGGGGTGGGAGGAGGCGGGATACCAGGTAGATGGGCCCAGGGTCTGACCCGGGGTGGGAGGGAGGAGGCGGGAGACCAGGGTAGAAGGGCCCAGGGTCTGACCCGGGGTGGGAGGGAGGAGGCAGGATACCAGGGGAGATGGGCCCAGGGTCTGATCCGGGGTGGGAGGGAGGAGGCTGGATACCAGGGTAGAGGGGCCCAGGGTCTGATCCGGGGTGGGAGGGAGCAGGCGGGATACCAGGGTAGATGGGCCCAGGGTCTGATCCGGGGTGGGAGGGAGGAGGCGGGATACCAGGGTAGATGGGCCCAGGGTCTGAACTGGGGTGGGAGGGAGGAGGCGGGATACCAGGGGAGATGGGCCCAGGGTCTGACCCGGGGTGGGAGGGAGGAGGCGGGAGACCAGGGTAGATGGGCCCAGGGTCTGACCCGGGGTGGGAGGGAGGAGGCGGGAGACCAGGGTAGATGGGCCCAGGGTC